>NC_085996.1:33099521-33472021 GCF_030014385.1 Trichomycterus rosablanca
TACTACAATTTACTTCTCATATACACATTTAAATTGTCAGGTTTCTGTCGGAAGATATGGTATGGCATGCTGGAGCAACACACAGTGTGGGCACCATACAGTAAAAGGTTCTGGGTAATCTAATCTGGCACCCTAACCAACAGGGCTCAGATTAGGATTAAATGGTTACCCAAGATAAATAAAAGAGTTATAAAACATACACACAGTGATTTTAAGCAACATCCATATTTATCTACATGGCAAAATGTGACATAAGTATATATTATACGTTTTAATAATAATAATGCTGATAATAATGCATTGATCACTGCAGAAGCCTTCTTCAAACTTACTGACTGTTGGTATACCTTGATGTCCTGTCATCATTAACGTGTCCAGACTAAAGTGCAAAATCATGTGTGCAAAACTGACTATAACAAGAAGGGATAATAATTAGAGCAAGATTAGTCATAAAAGTAGACCTTTATGTAGATGTTCTGTTCTCCCCCCTAATATGACCTCTTTAGACCAGAAAGTTAATTAAGCATAAAAGGAGTATGTCATGGTCTTGGGCAGCTAGCTATGGAAGCCATTGATTTTGTCTGACCTCAATTATGCCACACTCATTACTGGTTTCCTTTTTGTCATAACACGCACACACACAACAATCCAATACCACCCACATGTCTTAAAGTTAACTACTACTTGAACAGTTACTATTGTATATAACCTATGACACTGAGTTCTTAAAATAAGCATTATATTGTCAATCAGTCTGTTGAATTCCTAACCTGCTTTAGCTTTGTACAACAGTCTTCTGGTAGATCTACTTAAGTTTACGAGGTGTAATTCAGCCAAAATCACATCTTATTCTATTCTTTGACCAATTTTGTTCAGGGTTCGGCACAACCCACAAACACAGACGCAAGGTGGGAACACACCGTGGGCATGATGCCCATCCATTGACACACATTCTCACACACTTAGGGGCAATTTACAGCAGTAACTTTGAGAGGTTGGGAAAAACCAGAATTCCCCCCAAAAAAACCCCACACAGACATGCAAAACTCACATTAACTTAAAAAGCTATTATGTAAGAAGCTAAGTGTATTTTTGTGTTCTAAATGTTATAGAATGTAGTATATACACCGATTAGGCATAACATTATGACCACCTCCTTGTTTCTACACTCACTGTCCATTTTATCAGCCCCACTTACCATATAGAAGCACTTTGTAGTTCTACATTTACTGACTGTAGTCCATCTATTTCTCTTCATACTTTTTTAGCCTGCTTTCACCCTGTTCTTCAATGGTCAGGATCCCCACAGGACCACTACAGAGCAGGTATTATTTGGGTGGTGGATCATTCTCAGCACTGCAGTGACACTGACATGGTGGTGTGTTAGTGTGTGTTGTGCTGGTATGAGTGGATAAGACACAGCAGCGCTGACGGAGTTTTTAAACATCTCACTGTCACAATAGTCCACCAACCAAAAATATCCAGCCAACAGCGCCCCATGGGTAGCGTCCTGTGACCACTGATGAAGGTCTAGAAGATGACCAACTCAAACAGCAGCAATAGATGAGCGATCGTCTCTGACTTTACATTTACAAGGTGGACCAACTAGGTAGGAGTGTCTAATAGAGTGGACAGTGAGTGGACACGGTATTTAAAAACTCCAGCAGCACTGCTGTGTCTTATCCACTCATATCAGCACAACACACACTAACACACCACCACCATGTCAGTGTCACTGCAGTGCCGAGAATCATCCACCATCTAAATAATACCTGCTCTGTAGTGGTCCTGTGGGGATCCTGACCATTGAAGAACAGGGTGAAAGCAGGTTAAAAAGGTATGTAGAGAAACAGATGGACTACAGTCAGTAACTGTAGAACTACAAAGTGCTTCTGTATGGTAAGTGGAGCTGATAAAATGGACAGTAAGTGTAGAAACAAGGACATGATCATAATGTTATGCCTGATCAGTGTATAGTCCTTAACTAAACTGACTAGGCTGTTTCTTGAATTAATACTAACTGATTATTCAACACTGAGTAATTTGCAGTGTTGCACATGTGTGGCTTTGACTTGTGGAAAACATTTTAGGTAAACACACTTCAGCTACTTGAAAGCTATTTATGGTTTACAGCAAGTTTAAAATAAAAGAATTGTCCAAAATCAAATACTGTATATACTGTGTGATTGACAACACTTATAGTAAATATAAACATTTTCTTGACACTGCTGATGTGCTTTACTGTGAGAACGTGTGAATAATGCATCAACCCAAAATGTATCTGGTCAGTAATGGTCCTTTGGTAGTCACTGTTAAAGACAGCTTACAAATTGTGCATTGGGCAACAGTCAGTAAATGTAACCTTACATGTGTACTGATATGACAGGTGTACCTGATAAAACGCTATAACTGGTACAAGGAACAAGTTGTTCTCTAAAACATTAACAACTCACATTTGAGCACCCAGGTGGCACAGCTTGATATTCCGCTTGCACACCAGCACCGACTTTCTGAACTTATCGGTTCGAAACTCGGTGTTATCACCGGTCGGCTGGGTGCCATCTAGCGGGCATAATTGTCAGTGCCTGCAGCAGAAACTAATTGTTCACCGTATCTGCAGGGTGGGGGCCGGACTATGTGTGGGTGGGTGGCTCTTCATACGCTGTGTACGGACCCTGATTGGCGGAAGAGACACCTGTGCAGAATGCAGGGGCAAGAAAGGGAGGGCTGTGCACGTGTCGAAAGAGGCGTTTACAGCAACATGCTCTCCTCGGATGCAATCGGGTATCTCTCAGCAGCGGAAGACAAAATTTGAGTGCGCTAAATCGGGAGGAAAATGGGGAGAAAATGCATGAAAAAAAAAAAAAAAAAAAAACAACTCACATTTGTTCCTCTATGAAAAGTAAACAAGTTTCACAGACATGTAAGGTTTAAAAATGATAGCGAATAGTAGTGAAAGCATTATTCCATAGAGGATGCAATACATTTTTACTGTGACTCGAGATGATGACGGTACTCATTACTGAACATACACACATTTGTGAATTTCAAAAAGGTTATATTTTGCATTACTATTCTTCTGTATTTCTTATGCTCTATCTCCCGTTCACAGCTGTATGACTTTTACAGAGACCTACTTACAGGAAGCGGAGTCACGCTGGTGAGGGAGAATGAAAGAATAGGGCATTATGACAGGAAAAGGAACAGAATAAGGAAGAAGAGATGAAAGAAGGGTATTATGAACATGAGAGAGGAATGAGGGCTCCGATGGCATTCTGTCTTTATTTATCCTCCTCAACTGCCAGTTCTGCTCCAATCCCATTGGCCAGTGTGGTGATGCAAATGAAATGCAAAGTAGGGAGATGAATTCTTTCTGCTACAAATCTCTAGCAGTCAGTACCTCAGACTCATTCTGACTTACCTCATGCTTGATCTCTTTTCTTAGTTTTCCTAATTGACTGACTGCTTGCTGTTTTTGAAGAATTCACTATGAAACAAAAGCATTTGGATTCCTGTGAATCTGCAGTTGTAGATTAAAAAAAAAAGAAAAGAAAAAGAAAATGTGTCATTTGGTTGTAAAATTTTGAAAAACACATTTTGTAATCAGTAATTTATGAAAATCATAATACAGGCACTATACTACAGTATATTCACAAAATAAATGTTGTGCGTGCTGGGTCTTTAAATGGTATATAATTTACTGTTTAATATATAATTAGAGTACAAATGCTATTCCCAGAAAAGTTGGGAAATTCTGGATTTATTCTGGACTTTATTCACTCTTGTTTTTAATACTGAAAGTATAAATTATTTTCATAGCATATTCCAGCTCATTTAAAAGCTAGGGTCAGACCATAGGGTCAGCCATCAAAAGGCACCCTGAAGCCATGAGGGTCAAGGGCCCAACAGTGGCCCATCTTATTCAGTTTAAATAACCAGTGCACTGTGCTGTGTGTAAGTTGTCAAAATTTGTTGATTATGTTCTTATCGACATTATTTTAAAAAACTACATAAAATCATGGACTCCTGGCTTTACTGAAAAGCTCTTTTCTGTTTTAGCATGAATATGCCCTTGTGTACAATACAAGGTCCATAAAGACATGTTTGGAATGGTTTTGTGTATCAGCTCATCCACCATCAGTTCCTGACCTCACAAGTGCTTTTTTTGACCCACTGATGCACCAAAATCAAAAGTGGAGACTGTTATTCCTCCAAGACATTTGGCAATGTTATTTGTCAATTAGTTAAAGATAGGATAGATACAAGAGGATTATACTATTTTCATAAAAACACGATTGAACTCCAAAGTGTTAATACTCCATCTAAGATTTAATTTAACATTGTAACGAGTAGTTTACAAAGTGCTTTGTTATAGTGCCATCTAGTGACACATACAAGCGGCCGGTAAGTAGCCCAGTGCTTTTAATCAGTGGGCTAATTCTAACTAGGACAAACTAGTGTTTATTCATATAAAATACGTATTGTATAAAGTATGCATGGATTTAGTTCAGGTTTTTCTATTTAAAGTACCGGAACTATCAACATTAACCAAATATAAACGAATACATGGCCAATTTAGATTATATTACAAAAAAGAGAAATGTGGGCACTTCGGAGTTGCACGTAAAACCAAAGATGCCCAACAACATTAGAGCAAAGTTTATTTAGGAGCTGATATTACAAGAGGACATTCAGTTGTAATGTGCAATCATTTCAGGCTCCCATTAAGAGCTGTTTTAATATAGCATAGTACCTAAATTTCTCTAGAACTCAAGATCAGTAATATTTGCAAGAAAATGTGGCCTGTAACAAAAAAACTACTTTACATTTGTTTTAATTAAAAAGAGTAGTTGCCCATATTTCACAATCAGGGCCACAAATGGGCCATACTCAACTTAGAGAGGTCAAAGATATGTAGTAGTGTTATTAGTGTCCAGTGAGCTTTATACATGTTAAACAGTCATAACTTGTTTACTGTTAGCTCTACAGCCTTGTGTAATCAACAGGACACTGAGACAGTAAATATAATGTAAGGTGCAGGAAATGTCTTGTGGGAACATGGTTTGGTGTTTGTTGAGTATTGGCAAGTTTTGTTTTTTATGTATTTACACAAGTTTTTGTATTTTTTGTATTTTGTATTTTTATAGGGAAACCGGTATTATATCAGTCCGGTATTATACATAACTCCTTGCTGCTGGCCCATACCAATCAATAACACACATGCAGTCTACAGAAGTGTGTCCTCCCTGTATCTATTTATAAACTGCGTTTCAGTAATTTATTGTGATTTCTGTGGACGGGCATATTTTTTTTTATTGGATGGATAAAGGTCTGATAAATAATAGCTAATTTCAGTAACATAATTTGGGTTTAATGAATCGAGTTAATGACTTGAAATACGGCAGTTGTGTTTTGTAATTGATGTAATGACATGATTTGACTGTAGAGGGGGGTGTTGTGCTAGGAGAGAAAAAGTGTAACTGTAACAATTCAGTCTTCATCCTGCTTTATTTTAGTAAAAGACTAATTCATTTTACATCGAACCCCCACACTTACAAATTAGAATAACTTAGTACATGATTGATTTAAGTGTATTTTAAGTTCAAGAAAAAAGTCGGTCGACAATACAGAGGTCATTTCAATTTACTCATACATTTATGCCCCAACAATAAACAATAAACGTGGACATCTTTTCCTCTAATATAAATCGATACTTCAGCTAGTAATGCTAGCTAACTAGTAGTAACACAGCTGTGTAACATTAGGCAAAGTAAATGTTCAGGTAAATATTCATTTAAACGTTAGATATGCTGTTAAATCGTAACTTACCATAAAGCTTAGTTGGTAAAAACAAGGTTGTTGGTCAGTCACAACGACCTGATGGCACTTGGTGTGTCTGTGTGTGCGCGTGCGCACTGCAGCCACTACAAAGTAATTAAAAAGATCTCGCGGTGAAATCAAATGAATGTGTTTGCAAATCTTACAAAATTCAGCCAATTACGTTCTCTAAAACAATTAACCTTACAGGGACATTTCAAGGGCCAATCAGATTTCAATATCCATGTGGCCCCGCCCACGGATCCACCTCTGATTAAAGGTAATTAGGGGGTCTGTTCTGTGTGAGTGATGTAACATGGGTGCTGGGTTCAGGCTCCACCACAGTTTACTCAGTGTACATGAGGATATCAGCATGTTCCTTCGTTTCCGTGTTGGTTTGTTATCTTTCCAAAACATGCAAAAGGTAAATTTGCTACTCTTAATTGCTTCAATGTGTAATGCGTGGTGCCCTGTAATGGACTTTCGCCTTGTCTGGTCAGGATATAGAGGTGCCCATACATTCATTTATTTTTAATGTCATGTTTTACACACTTCGGTTACATTCATGACAGGACAGGTAGTTACTAGTAACACAAGATTCATCAGTTCAAGTCTTTTTTATGTCAAACAGTCATGGACAATTTTACAGTATATCTCCTATTCACCTCACTTGCATGTTTTTAGACTGTGGGAGGAAACCGGAGCTCCCAGGGGAAACCCACACAGACATGGAGAGAACATGCAAACTCCACACAGAAAAGACCCGGACTGCTTCACCTGGGGATCGAACCCAGGACCTTTTTGCTGTGAGGCGACAGTGCTACCCACTGGTCCCCATACAAGCCTTCTTAATTCACATTAGGGAGTTTTGCACATTTCTGTTTTGTGGGTAATTTAAAATGCAAACGTAGATTTTATGTACTTTATGGAGTGTTTCAGTGTGTACAGATTGTGTACATACATATTCAAATTCTAATGTTGTTAAAGGACAACATAACTGATTTAAAACCAATACTTTGCAATTACTTTACAAGAGAAAATGTATAAGGAAGTGGCTCTGAACCTCCTATGACCTTTATGAAGATAAAAGCAGATACTGTAGATTAATCACTCACTAAACAATGAGGTTTCCAAAAACTTGCACTCTTCCTTATAAGCAGTTGCTCATTAGCAATGCCTACCTAAGAAAAACTAAATCTTTTGCTGTTTTACATTTACATTTTTGGCATTTAGCAGACGCCTTTTTCCAAAGCTACTTACATTACAGTTACAGTATACAGTCTGAGCAATTGAGAGTTAAAGGCCTTGCTCAAGGGCCCAACAGCAGCAACCTTCTGATTACTAGTCCAGTACCTTAACCACTAGGCTACGACTTGTTTTGAGAGGTTTGGCCACTCTTTAATTGCTTAAATGAATGAAAATCAAGACTAACCCACTCATAGTAGAATAGCAATTAACTAGAGTATACGGTAAAAAATGTGTGGACGTCCAAGCTTAAGTTTGTTGGACATATCATTTTAAACTATAGCTGTTATTTTGGAGTTTGTCTTCCATTCTGCAACTACCTTCAGTCTTCTTGAATGGTTTTCTACAAGATTTTAAAGTGTCCAAGATAATATTTTGCCAATTAGTCAAAATAAATTGTAAGGTCAGGTACTGATGTTGGACAAGAAGCTTGTCTCAAGACATCCAAAGTGTTTAATGAGGTTAAAGCCAAAGCTCTTGGCAGGTCACTTAAGTTCCTATAAATGAAACCTGCCAGGTGTAGCTGCCTGAAACACTTAAATTATTAGGTGGGGTATCCACATAACTTTGGCCAGTGTTAACTCTTGAGCTTAGCAGTCAAATGTTTGACTTGGATGGTAGTAGGCCACAGAGACGTTTCTGAATTGTATATGCACTGGTATTCATACATACTGAGCTTTTAAATGTTGAAATTCCTTCATTAACTTTTACCAATCGCTTACTAACTGGCATTGGATTCGATACCACCTGGAGACACTTGATGCATGGTCAGAATGCTCTGTGGACAAAATCATTGCAACACACACTTACACCTAGGGTCAATTAAGAGTAGCCAATGCCCATTCAGCATGAGAAGATGAAACCTGAGTAAATAACCACATGGATACATGAAAAAACTCATCAGATAGTGGTCAAAGGCAAGAGCTGAACTCATGTTCACAGGACTCAAATTGTATTTTACATTTACATTTTCAGCATTTAGCAGACGCTTTTTATCCAAAGCGACTTACAGTATTATGACAGTATCCTGTCTTAGCAATTGAGGGTTAAGGGCCTCGCTCAAGGCCCCAACAGTGGAAACCAGGTAGTTAGTGGTGGGGCTTGAACCAGCAACCTTTCATATAGTGCAATACATTTACATGTCACATTGAGGTGTGCCTAATTATAGCAAATATAATTGATTTCCTTTATTTATTTATTTTTTTTTTACAAACTTTATTTTATTTTTTTATTTTTTGGCTCTTCCTTCTCAGTCATGGCACCACCTAGAAACACTGACACACCCTGGACAAGGAACAATTTAATCACAGGGCATCACAGGGATTTACTTGCAATTAAGAGCAGCCAATTCACCTTAGACCTGCAAAACCCATCACAGATAGTGACAAATTTGACAGCTGTTGCTAAGTGGTACCAATCTACTAGCTGCATCACCACTCCACCCTTATAATTACCAACAATTATGTGTGTGCCAGTGAAGCTAAAGTGGTTAAGCTGCTGTATGATTTTCTCTTTTTTAAATATTACATTGCCAAAAGATAAAACACAAAGCCAAAACATTTGGAAACATTTTATTAAAGTTTTGATTGTTGGTGCACCTTGGGTTCAAGCATCGTTTTGTTATCTGTTTTCACTGTGGTTGGATAGCTGGTTGTTAAGGCCTGATTTATGGAATGTTACAGTGAAAAGGTCACTTGTCAGTAATAGACATTGTACAGTGGTCAAACACAAGGTGCGGCCATTTTCACATCATTTAGAATACACACAACAATACTGACCACCCTCCCCTTCCTAACATAACCAAACCAAATCTTAAACACATTTTATGGTATCTGGCAATGTGTTTGGGGTTATATTAATACCCTGTTAAACATTTTGGCTTAACATTAGTGGCTTAAAATACTGTTTTGGGTGTTTAAGTACATGTATATTTGTAAAGCGACCTGCATAAGATGTAGTTCAAAGCAAATATTCAAGAACTGTAGAGCAGACCTCAGACTAAACCATTAAATAATTTCATGCATCAAATCTGCTCCAGATGTTTGGTTCTCTCAAACAAGATCCTGCTGTGAGAAGAGGGAGTTGATTATACTGTACATACTATCACACCAACACACAGGTCTGTCACACTACTGTGTCCTGCCAATTGAGTGTACACAACCCTGGGAAGAGTGTAAACTTTGACTATTGCTAACCTGAGGACACCCATTGTCAGTCTGCAGGGGCCAGTAAGAGTAAGAGCCCTTTGCAGGTTAAAAATGGGGCAGTGCAGCATTTCTACACAATCTGGAAGACACTAGGGTCTAGTCATGGTCACAACTAGACCTCAGTCGAAAACAAAGTGGGTGTTTTTATAAAATAAATGGAATGAGTACATTTACAGGTACAAAATCCAATTTCTTTGCATTCATTTGAATAACAGGTTCACATGCACATAGGCAAGTTGTTAGGAAAACTCCAGGTCTGTATGAGCAACATAGTAGTAAAGCTGTTTGTTTACTTGCCCATAGTGAGGTGGTAGCACCACTAACGTTAAATCACGTATAATTGAATTTAAAATGTTAGTGACTGGGTTGCATTTCTTTGTTTTAATAATATAATTATTCACTATATATTCCCAAATGTTTAAGCTCTTATATGTATTTCTTATAGGTTTGTTAAAAGCACCAGTTGCTTGAGCCTGCTTGAGATTCTTTCCTGCTACATTATTTGAGAGGTTTCACACTAGCAAATTGTAATCTGTCAATCTCTGCTGATGATTGCATTTAAATAGAAAAACTACCACACTTACATAGTATGCACCAATAAGTACACCACAAATAGTGTGCACCATACATTGTGTACTAGATTACTATAGTTTATGTCTTGGACAATATTTAACCCAAAGTGATTCCTTTTTTCTGTAATTAGCAGTAAGAGGCAAACAAATTAAAGGTGATACACAAGTTAACTCAATCACTGGACTAAAATTAGCAAAACTAATACATTTTTTTAAAACAAATCTTAAAACTTTGATTTAGTACATTAAAGTAAATGCTGTGTGATTTCAATAAACATATTCAATGCATCAAACATTAGAGAATCGACATGCCCCTACCAATTTAATTCAGGTATGAAACAGTCATGACAACAAGCAAGAAAAGTGAAAAACATGTTCTATTTTTGTTAATATAAAAATATGCTAAATTGAGGTCTCTTGCAAGTGAGGTAAAGGAAAGCTTATGTCTTTACATCCTGCATTTACAAAGCTTTCTGTTGTGATCAGCTTATCTTAGACATGCACAGTGCAAGGCCTGCATGTGTACGGGCATTTTATCTAGTGATTTCTTTCCCATTTAAATGACCAAATACCTTCCAGGAGTGCAGTACTGTTTTAGATAAAAAATATATATATATGCATCGTTTAAATTCAATGATAGCACCAGAGAGAGCAGAAATATTAGTGAAGCACTAAAATAGTACATTCATGGAAGTGGTTAATATATTTCCTATGCTATATTGGAGTGTGACACAGTGAGGCATACTTATCTGCTGTGAGCTCTCCAGGATTTAAATCATATTTGCACATTAAAATAATATATATTTTTGTGTAACACTTGTATATAAAAACTTGACCTTGGGTCAAAGTTCAGTAACACAATCATGTACAAAAATAAGATATCTTGACTTTTTTTAAAACTACTACTGTATATAATGTAGCTACAACTTCACCTGTCATTTAAACCCTAAAACAATCATATGATACAAAGAGCAATCTAAATAAAATAAAAAAGAAAGAAAATTGGCCAAGTGCAGCCACATGTAAGCTAGAATCAGGTAGTACACGCTTGAGTCGTTGCATCTTTCCTTTGAGCTATAGCTTAACTGTAGGAATGTTTATTGCTTAATATGTGTGTTGTAGAGAGGGATACCTTTTTAGTGTCTTAAGTTCAGTGACATCATAGGTCATGTACTAAGAAAGCAGTAGAAGGGACCACATATAAGGAAAAGAGGAAGGCAGGGAGGAGGGACTCCATTAAAAGTATGGACACTCACTCCCTTGATAAAAGGCTAAAGGTAAGGGCCCTGACACACCACAAGTGACCATGAGGAATCAACATTAACTAATCATAATATTGCCTCGTGTAGCATCACACTGTGTAAAAGCAGCACTTTGATACACTAAAATTGTCGACAGCTCATGAGTATTTACATGCTGGATATGAAATAAAGGAATTAATTTAACACATTTGAAGGCAGAACTATTTTATGGTCAAAAACTGGAAGACAGAGTATACCAAAAAATGGATACAGCACAAATTGCAAATTACTGTGCTAAGGAGTATAAAGAAGCAGTCATGCCAAAAGCTAGATAGATGACCAAAGTGGTAATGTCAGCGACTTTGCTGTTGTTTTAAAAAAAAATTTTTCCCATTTTGCTCTTTCAAAAACAACAGACCATCGACTGCTTTGATGACTTTAATGATGCACAAAGTGAAAACAACACACAAAGCCAATCCTTTTAACCAACTGCTTCCTTTTCAATTAAACTAATAACTGAATAAGCTTTTCATCGGCCAGTTTTGCCAATATTTTAATACTGTATACCAACTACCTGAAGTAGTTAACCATTTTGGCGTGCTGTTTATTGTGAGAGAATGCAGTTTTGGACATCCATGACTAGTTACCATGACCCCCACTCCTTTAAACCTGTTTTAACAGTCCACGTAAAATTTTGGTCTACTCAGACAATTATTATTATTAGCAAAATATATTGTTATAGCATGTGACCAGAAAATTCTAAATAAAAAGTAAAACGCTTTTGCTTTGGTTATTTCTATCCTTTTCTCCTGCAGTAACACTAATTCAGCTTCAAACTCGACTGCTTCAACAAGGTTAACTGCAGCTAAAGGCCACTAAAGTCCAAATAGTACAATTATGATGTAAAGACAATGCAACATCAGCAAAATCTGCTACTGATGCTTCATGGCAACCAACATATGAGAGCTACTTTTGGTGTGTCAGGGTCCTGAATCTTTTATATATAGGTTAACGCAGCACAAATTCTCATTTCCTGTCCTGAGATTCTAAAAACTAAAACATTAAAAATATGTGATCTAACTTGCTAGTAACCTATAACAAGCATCCAGAGGCCCAGTATTTAGTATGCAATGGGTGGTTATTATACTTCAGTTGTATACCCTAAATGATTCTGATACAGTTTTTTATAGTTTCACAGATTGTCTGGCACTGTCTGATTGTGCAGTTAAACACCACCAGCAAATCACACTTTTGTTACATTCAGAAAAAAAACTGAGCTGATTTTTATCAAACTATTATAAAGGCTCTGGGACTTGTATCAAGACTGATGAATCATCCAGTAAATCACAAAAGAACCCAGACAAACATCTAAACTGCAGGCCTTTCTTGCCTCAGTTAAAGTTAATGTACACGATTCCACAATAAGAAAAACACTGGGCAAAAATAGCAGTCAAGGAAGAGTTGCAAACCATTGCTGACCAAAAAGAATACAAAGGCTCGTCTCGCATTTGGCAGAAACATCTAGATGACCCCCAAGACTTTTGGGATAATAATCTGTGGAGTAATAAGTCAAAGGTGAAACTCTTTGAAAGACATGAGTCCTGTTATATGAGGCATAAAACTACAAATGCATTCCACCATAAGAAAATCATACCAACAATCAAACATGGTGGTGTGATGGTCTGTGGCTGCTTTGCTTCCACAGGACCTGAGCAACATGTCATAACTAATGAAATCATGACTTTAATTGGCCTGTTTATGCACAACCCCATTCCCAATGTAGCTGAATTAAAAATAATTCTGAAAAGAAAAGTGGGCAAAATTCCTCCATAAAAATGTAAAAGACTCACTACCTTAGTCAAAGGTAAGTTAGTGTGACAAATTAGTAAAAATAGAAGAAAAATGCCAATACTTTTCCCCAGCTATGTATGCATGCAAAGAAATGTGCTTAAGTCCTAAACTGAGTTTTACTATCCACCTACGAGCTCTCTGTTTCATATTTGCAAACATAAATTGCCCTCATCAGAATGTTACAATAGCCAGCGATCAGACTTGCCAGTCAGTCAGTGCCAGAATGAATCTGTGAAAGAATTCAGATGAAACCAGTAGTGTTTTGACCAGGCTACATCAGGGCTGTATTCAAATGCAAAGTACACATACTGAGTTACTTGTGTGCATCCATTAAAGAAAAAAAAATGGTAGATTAGCATTTACTTTCAGCATGTGTATTTACAGTACGAACACA
Source organism: Trichomycterus rosablanca (assembly GCF_030014385.1). Taxonomy (NCBI): domain Eukaryota; kingdom Metazoa; phylum Chordata; class Actinopteri; order Siluriformes; family Trichomycteridae; genus Trichomycterus; species Trichomycterus rosablanca. Next base: position 33,112,849 of record NC_085996.1, read on the forward strand.
CTCCTGAGAGACTCTCGTCTCTCCACAGAACCTCAGTCCTGCTTACTGCCCTCCAGTGGCCACTCATCAATCAATCGGTCCTTGAAAGATGAGACGGGTGAAACCAGGCGTGCCTGTCAGTGGGGTGGAGCAGAAGGGGCAGATGGGCTGGAAGGCGTGGGTCCCGTGGGGTAGCGGTGTCTCGGCCCAATACCGAGCCGTCCTCTCTGAGCATACGTGGCCGCAGGGCACAAAGGCATGGGTGGGGGCACCTGCATCCACATAGAAAGCAGGTTCGCAGCCTAGCCACAAGGGCACGTAGGGCCCGAGCGTTCGGCATAACGGGCACTCCCGCCTGCCGCCCGTGCTTGCCCCTCCCTCGCGCTCACGGGTGTGCTCGGGCCGCTGACCCCAGTCGTGTCGCCCGTGCACGTGACCACAAGCAAGGTAGGCCCAGGGCTGGCGTTCCTCCAGGCTGTGGCTGCGGGGCAGGCTGGGAAAAGCCAGGGTGCTTAAGCCAACAGGGCACTGTGGACGAGCCGCGTTCAACTCCAGCCGTAGTGCATCCAGATGCCGCAGAGTGGGAGCTTTGAGGAGGCCTTCAGCTGTGCGCCACAGCAGAGTGGCACCACACAGGTCTACCAGAGACCCATCCCTCAGGGCACTGCTCTCACCATGAGCCTGAAACAATACAGTCAATATTGGGGGGATTACAAATATTGGATGTGCTTTGTTTTTCTTCACCTTTCACATTTAACAAAATATGGATTCATTTATAGAACCTTTGCTAGCTATTACAGTCTTATTCAGTTACTTTACAGTCTCTACGTAGTAATAGAGTCAAAATAATTAATGGCAGTACACAACATATTGCCTACTTCAAAATACTACTTCTGTCCCGTAGTACAAGCATATTTTCACAGCGAAATATATTAATGTAGGCTTATTATGTACAGGTCTTTTTATTTAATAATAGGGCTTAACTGTGTGCTCTTTGCCCATAAATTCGGCAAATATTGGTTAACTTTCAAAATTCTTTCACTGTTGTACACAACAAGAAGTTAATTTTATTCAGCAGAAGATGACAGGATTGTAACACAGGATTAGATGTTTTTTTAAACACAGGCAGAATTTAAGAACTTTTGTGTGTTTAAAGGTTATAAATTGTACAAAATCACTTGAATTTCCAGAGAAAAGCTGGAAAAGAGGAGGAATGAAAAAGACCTCAGACCCATCAGTCAACATGTCAAATTTCTTGGAAAACTGAAACCCGTCAGGCTAGAAGTAATGCCACACTTTTTAAAAAAAAGATTCAAATACAGAAACTTATTCCTGGCTAGGTCGATAGCCACTGTAGAGATTTGAATTTAAAACACTTGTGACAGTCAAAGACGCAGTTGTGAGCTAGCGTGTAGGGCCACTGCACCACCCAAGCTCCTTGAATATAAAATACATAACCAAAAGTAAACATCCCGCTTATTTATTGGGTTCAGGTGATTCAGTCAAAACTATAAAATCAATCTAGTTTCCAACATTTGTAAGGCCTTTTCCTGTATCAGAACGACTGTGCTTCTGTGCCCAAAGAAAGGCCTAAAAAAGCTCCAGTGGGGTAAATTAAAACGTTTATTAAACACTTTTTATTTTTTGTTGCTATAACTTGTTTTTTATTTAGGAACTTGTGTAGATTAATTAAGGACTATAGATTTTTAAGGGATTTTAAATGTTATAGGATTTTACATACCAGTTGACCACGGATGGGGCCAGATCTGGTCTCTCTTAGAGTGTAGACATTTCCACAGACAGAAATCTCCCTCCACATGCCCTGCTTCGTCTCTTCTGGAAAGCCTTGGGGATGCATCACCAGCACACCATTGGTTGTGAGGCCATCCATCTGACCATCCGGGTTCTTCCATTTGGTGGCTTTTTCCTGCACAAAAAACAATCTATAAACAAAATTTCCCTATCATCCCATCAATAAATTTTATTTGTTATTGACATTATGGCCATGAACAATAATGGGCATTGTTTTATTGTCATAGATTAAAGTACAGACAACAGAGATTGAACCAAAATACTGACAGACCAGAGAAATAATAGTAGTCAATGGTGCTGGGAGTCGATGTTACAGGCTTTATATATAAGTAAAATTACTACAATATGGTTCATTTATACGAACCTTTTTTAATGATGTTAAATGGTTGGAGTATAAATGAGTAGAAAAATTGACTGCTAAACAATCATGACAACTAAGAACAGACGTTCTGGTTGTAACAGTCTGTTCCTTGTCTCCACTAATTATTTTCTTAAATCTGGACACTTTTTTGGGTCTTAATACCAAACAGGCCTAGAGAGGATTTACAGCCACACATGGAGGGTATAAAGAGGGACCAGCTCACAGAGCTGCTCCAAACAGCACATACATATAAACAACAAGACATTCCTCTCTATTGAAACTATTGATTGAACCAGGTAACTGAATGTTCAAAAACAGCTCTTAAAAGGTTTTTCCCTTCACACATTATATAATCTATTATAAATCATTGTAACAAAAACACATTCATTTTTCTTCACACTTTTTAACACATCGTTTGTTAGTTTAAATACAAATGAGGAGAGCAAGTCAAAAGATTCAGTGCATACTCATGTATGTTTTTAGTTCTTGGGTGGTTAAAATAACTGGCTACATTTTCAACAGGTAACATTTACTAGGGATTAGGGAGTGTCCAATTAAACTTCACTCCATGCTGCTGACGCTAACAAAACACAATGGAAAACTCCATGTTTGTTTCATGCACTGTTTTATGAGCACACAAACTCTCCATGAGTAATACCAACCCCAAGAAAAATGTTTTTGGATGAGTCGAACCCAGCTGCATAAATACGGGCAGTGTAGGGGGGGTTGCGTTCACACACCACCCTGCAGGCAAATCGCGAGATGGTGCTGGGGGCAACAGAGTCCTCACACTCTTTTGATCCTCCCGGCGTATCCGTCACCACGAAATCTATGGGGCTCTCAGTGGAACGACCAATCTAGAAACAATGACAGGAAAAGTTGTTTATTAGCAACTTACAAAGTGCAGTGTTCAGCAAAATGGCAACTTTGTCAGTAACCTTTAATACTGTTTGTAATCAATTGTAATTTTAGATCATAAACTATGGTCAATTTCAAAAAAGGAAATAAAGTATAATAGCAGCGGACTAATCAAGTACCTGTTATGTTTTTGTGTGTAATAGTACTTGAAAATTACTAATCCGTGTCCTTTAGCCTGACAAATAAATGTAAACTAAGGCAGACAATGTCACTGATGCGAGCAGCATGATGATTGTTCTTATAATTACTGTTGTACAAACTACTAAAAAGCTACATAAAGGGCGCTCGGGTGGCACAGTGGTTCAACACTCTAGCACACCACCACAGAGTATTCAAACTTGCCAATTAAAATCTCAGCAGAGTCACCAAACTGGCTGAGCGTCCACACAGACAAAACTAGCCGTGTTTGAATGAGGGAAGTTTGGATGAGGTCTCTTTCCACTGAGATCTACAGGACTGGTCCAGATGTCTGCACAGGGGGTGGAGTTATATGGAACTTAGCATGGCTGTGTGGGTACCCAATACTAGCTGTGTCTGAGGGACTCGGAGGAACTACAATCATTTCTGTGTAGAGACCAGACTGGCCCTAGATCTCAGCAGTAGTGTGCTAGTGTATTTTACCACTGCGCCACCCAAGTGTCCCATATAATAACTATACTTATGCTATGAGGAAAGGCTTTAATATTTAATTTGTGATGAGTGTGTTTAATTAGCACTTGTAATTAACTGTGCAACTGAACTGGTTCAGCTCACCGTGTTTATGTTCATTTTATTGTTGTACTCTACAGCCATGATTGCCATGTTACACTGTATTTTGGGTGGCATGGTGGCTAAGTGGTTAGCACTGTCGCCTCACAGCAAGAGGGTCCTGGGTTCGATCCCCAGGTGGGGCGGTCCGGGTCCTTTCTGTGTGGAGTTTGCATGTTCTCCCAGTGTCTGCGTGGGTTTCCTCCGGGTGCTCCGGTTTCCTCCCACAGTCCAAAATCATGCAGTCAGGTTAATTGGAGATACTAAATTGTCCATGACTGTGTTCAATATAACCTTGTGAACTGATGAATCTTGTGTGGTAAGTGACTACCGTTCCTGTCATGAATGTGGCCAAAGTGTAGAACATGATGTTAAAATCCTAATAAACAAACAAACAATTAAAACAACTGTAATTTTATTGGTTAAACAATACTTGTTGATATGAAACTTGGTGAGATGTTTTTTATTTTAATGAGACTTTATGAGATTGTCGATTATTGATTAAGAGAAAATTTGTCAAGATTTAAATTCCTATACTGGGTGTTCCAGAACCTCACCTGGAACATATCAGTGTCCTCATCATGACAATACTCCACCACCACGGTCTGATTCCTGGAGAGAGTGAAGGAGATGCTGTGCTGCCCCCTGCTATGAACCGCCTGAAAGAAAAGGTCACATCAGCTTATTAATAACGAAGCATTGATGCATTACTGTTATGCATTAAAGCTGTATTTTAATGTAAACATCTAAACAAATTCTAACAAATCTGCTTGTATATCTTCTCTTTCTTTAAATTACACACACCACCTACCTTGCTGTCTTGTGGGCTGCTGAGGATATGCACTGTACTTGGCTTGACACCATTAGCCTTTGCCCTTCTGTAAAGAGCAAAGCGACTTCTCTTCCTCCCCTTATCCCCACCAGGAAGGGAGCCATTGTAGCTGAAAATTAAGTAGCACAGTACATTAATCACTTGTATTTTACGGATTACTGATTTTGCTTGACAGTAAATATGATTTGTTTGTGTAACCATAAACAGCCAAATTCCCCTAAAGCACACGTGTATAAGAAGCAGGCTATTAGAAGCAAGGGCAAATCGGTTTGTAACAATACACCTTTGTCCAATTACAGGTTTTTGGGCGTTATCTGTCCACAAAAGAAACAGCATTACTGAAAAACAAGTCTGATCTAGTCATGAGCCGAGCGGTTAGACTACATGCGTTACAGTAAAATTAGCAAGGGAAAGTCTGGTCTAGTTCTTGGATTATAAAGTGAGAATATAAACGTAATAGGAGGGTTTCAGTTAAGATTTTTTAAACAATCCAAGTTGCACGTGCTGCTTAAAGTTATCAGGACAAGATAACTCCAATGTGTGGGTAGTGTGTCTCAAAGGGATCTAAATGCTTCGAATCCAGAACTCAGTTAGGCATCCGGTTTCTGCAGCCTCCACTTTGCTGCTGCAGTCATAGAAAGACTCTTTTGTTCTCCCTGCAGCTCACAGCAGAAACAGCACAAGTGAGGCAGAGCCTGGGAAACTGCAGAGACGTTCAGCTGTTTTAGGCTTCCAAATGCCCCAAGGGCAATCACAAGTTTTAATACTTGTTTACGCAAATCCGTTTCATTACAGTTCGGTTGTGAAGGTTAATCAAATATTTAGACAAAATATGACGCCAGAGAAAAAATTGAGATCTGTTACAGTAGGTCTCATCGGTCTTCATCATGAAAAGTTTTCTGCAGCGATCTAGGCTACAGTCTAGAAAATATCTGCACTGCTTAAGGTGAGAGATGGTGCAAAAGCATCGACTGGGTCTAGACTGGTCAGCACTGCACAGTGAGCCAGCAGAGACAGAGGAGCAGCACAGCAGAACTAGTGTTTGCATGACTGCACATGCACAGATGCCCACACACACACACAGGCACACGGACACACAGACAGACACGCAGACACAAACAATGAAATATTCAAACACCTCTTGCATGCTGACCCAAAAGACCTAAGTAAAGATATGCAGAGGTGTGACTATACATACATTTTACAATTCAAAATATACTGCCATATTTGCACCACATTATGATTTAGATTTGATTTTTTTATTTACAAATTGGCAGCACATATATAAAGAAACAAGGTCAGCCTTGGATTTTGGATGTTGCCCCTTCCCCAGCCCCTGACTTCCTATTTTGGCTTATTTATTACAAGAAATGGTTTCAGATCCTCATGTACACACATCTTTTTATGATTGGAAAACAAAACTAAAACTTTTATGCAACACCTATATCTCCCAAGTAATTCTTGGAAACACACATCGATTTGATGTCCCTATTTCTATAAATGTATACACAGACCTTTCATTGTGTACAAAGATCATAACTGTATTACATATTACAATTTTACTAATTGTAGAGACACTTTTGGCTAACATTTTCAGGCATAGAAACTAGCAACAAATTGTTGTAATTCAATTGTCCCCACAGGTTACTGTTTGTTTGTTTATCAGGATTTTAACATCATGTTTTACACTTTGGTTACATCCATGACAGAAACGGTAGTTACTCGATACACAAGGTTCATCAGTTCACAAGTTCAATGTCAAACACAGTCATGGACAATTTTGTATCTCCAATTCACCTCCCTTGCATGTCTTTGGACTGTGGGGATCGAATCCATGGCCTTCTTGCTATGAGGCGACTGTGCTACCCACTGAGCCACCGTGCAGCCCCCACAGGTTACTGCAAAGCAATACCTGACCAGTATAGTGAAACCATCCTATCCGGATGGATATATTCAGTTATTTATTAGGATTTTAACGTCATGTTTACACACTTTGGTTACATTCATGACAGAACTGGTAGTTATTCATTACACAAGATTCATCAGTTCACAAGTTTAATTTCAAACAGTCACTGACAATTTTATATCACCAATTCACCTCACTTGGGAGGAAACCAGAGCTTCCAGCGGAAACCCACGCAGACATAGGGAGAACATGCACACTCCACACAGAAAGGAAACCCTATCCTGATGGAAGTGGTATCCCTTAGAATGACAATACAATGGCTACTTGCTACTATACACTATTAATGTTAATATGTGACATAACACTGAAAATCCATACAACTTTTCATCTCTATGGGCTCTAAGTCTTTACACTTTATAAACAATACAGTCATTCATTTCTGGGGCATGTCATTGCCTGAACATGTTTCACTACATAGATGGATTTAGCCTAAAGTTCAAATAAAACCTGATTTACAACTTCATTGGAATTTATTGGGAAAGCAGTGTGTGGTATTACATGTTGTTATATTGAAACATGAATTTGGCAGATAAAATAACTTCACATTATGTAAAGCTTTTCTTTTATGTAATCAGCTACAAACTTTTAAGTGGTAAGGTGTCAGTTTTAAAAGCAGAAGCACAAACACAGGCTAACAGGTAGCAATATTAAGAATTTTTTTTTAAAGCTAACTGCCTGCGTATTTAACACTACAATACAGAACCACACTAGCATCATTCACACTACTCGTTACAGAAACACTGAATACAGGCAATTAGTAGGGCTGTGAAAGGACACCAATTTAGGTTTATTGTATCTATAATGTATCAGATGCCATGTGAATAGCAATTTGTTTCACAGAAAACACACATCAAAACTATGGTGTGCATGTCTTATCACAAACTCTGTAGAGCAGCCAGAACTATAATTAAACTCCTAACAACACATAAGGCTTCATTTCCCCTATTGTTTACTCTATCACATCCTGACAGACCTGGCAAAAAGACCCACTAATTTGCACTGCAACCAAAGAAGTCTGCCAACTACAACACCAGCGTTAAGCCGGGGTTACGATCTCTTCGTTACAGGCCTTTGGAGTCATTGGATATTGGACGGTCACTTTGCTTCAGAGGGTGGCGTTTTCAAAATGCATTGTCCCTGCCCCCAGTGGACAAAGATGTGTGCATTGTTAAGGGTTTGAGCTCGAACTTTTAAGTGCTCTTTTAGGTGTTATTGAGGCAGATAAACAGTGGTCCCATGTGTAAAAATAACCCTCAAAATATAGCAAAGGTATTACTACTAATTTGTTTTTTTAATTTAGTACCAAGCATGTGGTTTGGGACTAGAGATGCATGAGTACCGATACTAGTATCGGGTATCGGCCCGATACCGCGCTCATTAACTCGTACTCGTACTCGCAAACGAGGCTCCGATACTAACATCCGATACCTTGTACCTAGTGCACGTTGCTGCGTTAACGCAGGGATTTTCAACCTGTGGGGCGCGAGTGCCTGACCGGGGGGGGGGGGGGGGGGGGGGGGGGGCGTGACATTATGAGATCTTTTCACTTCTAAAACTAAAGCAATTAATTTTCACCCACAGGAGACAGACTGAATTATTCTCACTGACCACGCTCACATACACGTTTAATGTTATTTAGTTCCGTTTGAGAAAAAAAAAAACCCTTTGAAATAGAGCTAACAGCGAAGATAAACCGGTTACAAAAGCAGCGACCGCTGTTACAGGACGTGTGTGTGTTCAATACTCTGTTTACAGTGTCGATACAAGTGATTCATGAATCGACTCGTTTTAAGCGCAGCGTAAGTTTCTTTTCTCAGTCAATTATCCGTGTTTACTGTTATAATGAATGATGCGGTTGTAAATAAACACCAACTACTACAGAACATTTTGTGTGACTCGCTTACCTTATAAAGCTCAGGCTTAATTATACTGGTTATTACCACAGAGCGGGAGCCGACTCAGAGTCGTTTACGATTTACCGAGGTGAACCACGAATGTACGTGCTGATACAATCGGCTCAGATGGGATCGGACTGTATTATCCTTTTAAAGTAAATATTTCAATCAGCAGAATCGCATCGCATGTATGATGTGCACAACGTTAATTACGTGCGTTTATTAATGAACGTTAACGTTAGCTTGTCAGAAGCTTTCTCAATGATGTCTGTGCGGTGGTTTTTTTTTTTTAACAAGTGATGGCAACCGAAGCAACTGTTCCACTGCACTATTTTACACTAAAAACTACACTATTCCATAATGCTCCAGATTGCATCATTCTAAATAGGTATCGGTATCGGTATCGGCGAGTACAAAAATACATGTACTTGTACTCGTACTCGGTTGGGAAAAAATGGTATTGATGCATCCCTATTTGGGACACAACCTTTGGTTTAAAAAAAAAATGCTATACAGGATGCAGAGTTCATAACAGAAAAAGCAAACAAAATTTCCAGTAGCAACATGGCTTTATGTCCTTTTATGACTTGACCGTTAGTATTTAACCTATTTTATAAGCAAAGTCAGCACACCAGGGCTGTTTTCAGTGAAGACAGTGTTTAGAGGTCAATTTTGTACAGTAACAACATTTTACAAGCTCTTGCCCAATACTGCAGAGACAGAGGTAATTAGGTCCAGACCCAGCACCAGCCAGCACCTGCACCTCTTGCTTCAAGAAATTAATATGCTCAAAAAGTTATTTTATTGTTCAAGTGTTTTTGAAGTTCATCTTGTAGCTGTTAACAATTTACCCAGTGTACCTATAAAACAGCACTAATACACCACAGTATCGCACAGATTGACTTGCTTGCAGATGGCTGACCAGATTTCATGACTTTTCATACCAACGCTATCCAAATGGTGCACAAATGTTACTTATTTTTCCACTCTGTCCTTCTCCTAGATTTTAGAGCATACAATATTTGGCCAAACGTATGTGGACCCCCTGTACTAACCCCCGCACTACACCCGTACATTGTGTAAAAATCTATTACAGGTTATATTATGCTTTTTAACTATGTGGCAACAGTTTGGGAAAACCCCTTTTTGCTGTGCATAAAGCGAGGGCCATAAAGACATAGTTTACACAGAGCCCTCATCATATTTCTACTGAACATCTTTGGAATGAATTAAAGATTTGATTTTGATTTTGAGATAGGCACTTTCGTCTACCCTTTCTTCTCTCCAGGACACATTTCAAAATCTTGTGCAAAGCCTTCCCAGAAGAGTGGAGCCTATTATAGCCAAATAAATAGATTTACTTCATTTTAACACATCCTTCCTGGATAGAAACACGCAACCTGAAACTTAAACTGGACAAAACTGAACTGTCACAAGAACTTCCCTATAAGGGTTATACAATATTCAGCCAACCAGCACAAACAAAATCCTTTCTACTTACTTTATCTTCACAATATCAGGGTTTCTTTATAGTGTACCAACCTCATGTTGAAAAAATATTTAAGTGTACATCTCGAGTTCTTGCTTTTTGCAATGTTGTTATTTTATGTTGTTTTACATTTTTTACTTTTGTATTTATTACTCATGCACTTAAATAATTTACAATTTAACATTTACCTTTTAGTCACGGGTTGGACCACACTAGCCAGCAATAGTTTCTAATCAAATGATGAATATTTACAGATTACTCTGGGTATTTTACAATGTGGTACCCTCAGCTGTTGCAAATGTTGTAACCTAAATATGTGTACCTGCTGAATGAATAAATGTTCGTCTTTTTGGTTCATAAAGGTACATTTGTTTTATTCACAGAATGCATCAGTGGATCAACTAACAATGTCAAATCCGTCTCAAAATCAGTAGTAACGTGCTAGGCCAGTGTTGGTCTAATATGGATAGTGGTATCAGTACATCACCTGTCCTCAATACATGCAAAAACAGGCCAAGCCTAAACATTAAGCTTTAAACAATCTTAACAAAAGTTTATTAATTCATTGTGTGTTTTAAACTTAATTCTGATCAGGGACACAGTGGGTCTCATTCATAGGGCAAATGGCAAGAAACACCCCGAACAGGTTGTCAGTCCAGCACAGTACACAAACACACCAACACACACATACAAACACACTTATGGCAGTTCTAGTGGCTCCAATTGGCCTGACTGCAAGTCTTTGGACTGTGGAAGGAAACCAACACTAAAACAGAGAGAACGTGCAAACTCCATACAAAAATGACCCTGGCTGCACAGCCAGGAATCGAACCCAGGCCCCTCTTGCTGTGAGACGACAGCGCTACCCACTCGAAATGGTAAACTTCTTACAGTAAAGCTGCTCACCAGTATGGGCAGCTGAAAAGGCTCGACACACCATAACACATCTTACTCCGTGCTTAACCAATCTGGAAATGCAGTCAAGTCTTCACATTGTGACTTTTTGCTTCACAACTTTGGTGAACCTTTCTGAATAAAACTTTCAATATTCTCATTCAATATCTGATGTTTTTAAACAAGAAAATACCTTTAAAATACCTCAGCATCTACTGGTAATTGTCGTTTTCAAAAGAGAAATCCTCTTACAGTTTTTGTAGTCTTTTCCCCAGTCTTTAAGAAGTTTCATTTCAGACGGTCATCCCTGCATAACATAACTTTAAGGATTCATGATCCTTTATTGGGTAACTTACATTTTGGAAAACTTTTTTGTTTCATTAACCATTTGAGTCAATATCATGATGTACTTTAGTGTACAAGGACACTATATTAATGAATTTACATGATTACAGTTTATCCTAAACAATTCATATGGCAAAAAGTAGCAATTACAACTTGTGTTTTATGGTTAAGACCATCAAAAGCTTCTTTTTTCATTCTGCATTTTTGGTTTTGGCCTATTTATATTGCATGGGAGTGCATGACTACATGAGATTGAATGACTACACACTATGTGTGAAATATTTTCACTTAGTTGTATTTCTTTCTGTTTTTCCTGTCTTCATACTGCTGTAACAAGTTAATTTCCCTAAGGGGATCAATAAAGTCTTATCTTATCATATCATATCATATATTGTAAATGATAAACCAGAGAGTAGTTTTAGCAGATAATGCAATGTCATCATGTTTATATTTTTATGTATGTATATTCTGTAGGACCAAAAGAACACTTTATAAAACCAGGCAGGTGGGTCTCTGTATTCTTATTTAATATTTGTGTATATTTTACTGTCTTTAATATGTTATATACAAGGCAGTCATACATATTCCTGAGTAATTACATAATCAGTTCACATGAATACATATATTTTTTTTTTAGAAAACTAGGCTAGATGATTTATAATGTACCATTACTAGTGCAGTTTTCGCCCTAGTCACATGCTGGGCTACTTGAAGCTGAACCCAATGCTAGCTAAGCCAGTTCCTACAAGCTTTTGTGGATAAGAACACCTCCATAGGAAATGAGTTTAACACACTCTACTAGAACAGGGATATGAGATAATGAGATAACAGCTCTACTCACCCGAGGATGATGAGTTCACCGTATTTTACCGGATCTTTGGAGCGGGCATGTTCGTCCTGATTCGGCGACAACATGGGAATGAAAGCGCGTCGCTTTTTGTACTCTTTCTCGGTCACAAACGAACATGGAACAATATATTCAAACACAATATCGAGTGTTTTGTGGTTTAGCAGCAGGATAGGTGCCGGGCAGCGTTTACTGATTTCTCCAGACACATCTCGTCTGTTTAATATCACAGGAAAACCTGGAACAGTTCAGAACGGATATTCCAACTGCTGGAGGATGGAAAAAAAGACTGGCGGCGGAGTGGAATGTACCATTACCTTCATAGGTGTGCCCAAGCCTCGCTCCAACTTAAAAACAACTTCTTTTCCTCATTACACCCGGGCTGGTTGTAGAAATATAACTTACATATGTTAATAATAATATTTACAAACTAATCAATGATAAAGGTTTGTTTTTGTTTTCTTACAGTATTTCTCTGACAGTGTTGTCACCCCCGCAAGTATCGGAATGGTACGCCGTCAATGTGAATCTTGCCTTTCACCATTACGTCAGTGTGTGATACTACACTACAGAGTACTATGTAATAAATTACTGCTTAAAATCACACGAAATCCTATGACTGTAATTCTCTGACGTCAGTAACATGTTATCTAATATTGTTTGCAATCGTTTTTCCCAAAAAGCAAACATCTCGACCGAATCGAACCTCTAACATTAGTCGTGATCCTCCAAACTAGCATGGTCCATTCATAGAATCATCGAGCTCTCCAGATGAACTACATTATCAGACCTTCATCATTCTCATATCTGCACGGGAAACTTAATGATGCATTTGCTTATTTGTGCACATTATTTTAGTCACTCTGAGCTGATCCAGATCTTAAGATAGTCTGATCCTATTCTGCGTTCAGTGCTACACACCACACACAGGAAAGCCTGCGTCTGAACCTGTAAATAGTAACATGTCCGCTGGGAGGCGCACACACCGATCTACACGTCTTTTCAATGGCCACGTTGACGTTCAGCAGTGTTTCCCAATCCTAATCAGGGAGTTCCATTAGCCTTCCCTGCTCATTTTGGGTGTTTCCCAGAAATAAAGCACTAAGTCTAAGCTTAATAAAATAACAGGTGGTGGCACAGCTGGTAGAGTGGGTTCTGCACTGCACAAAACGTGTTCCTAATGTCCTGTTTTCCATCCTAGCTTTTGGGTATCGTCTACTGGGAGTTGTACACATTCTCTCTATGTCTACCTGGGTTTTCATTGAGTAGACTGGTTTCTTATTATCTCCCAAAAACATGCTACCCCACAATGGACCACCATGACCAGTTGGTGTATGTGAATTAAAAATTAATAATGGATTAAATCAGCAGGTATGATTTAGTTGTTCTTCCTCTGTCTGCATAAGTAATTAAGCTTTATAATACCATCCTAACTTTAAAAAACATGCAGAAGACGGGCTGGCTGCTTTAAATTGCTTCACTAGCTACACACAGGCATTATTACAGCCAGATCTGTTGAAGATAAACATTGCATAAATAGATCCTGTCTGGCAATGTGAAGCAGGCTAGAAGGTCTCAAAAAGCTACAGATGATGCCACATTCTAAGGAGATTCAAATACAGATGTGAAACAAATTCAGTGTAATATACCAGTCTGGAAAATGGTTACAAAGCCATTGCTAAGGCTCTGGAACCACAATGAGAGCCATTATCCCCAAATGGAACTGCGGTGAACCTTCAAAGGAGTGTCTGGTCTACCAGAATTTCACCAAGAATGCATCAATGATTTATCCAGGAGCTAACAAAAAACCCAGACAAATATTTAAAGACCTGCAGGTCTCACTTGCCTCAGTTAAGGTTAATGTACAAGATTTCACAATAAGAAAGACACTGGGAAAAATGGCATTCATGGGAGAGTTGCAAGGCACAAACTGTTTCTGACCCAAAGGGTCGTCTTACATTTGCCAAAAAACATCTAGACGACCCCCAGGATATTCTGTGAACTGACTGGTTACTTTTAATTAAGACCAGGTGTGTGGGTAAATGTCTGAGTGTGCCATTTTCTACAGTAGGCCCAGTGTTTTTGGATGGCAGTGGACCCGCCATGACCCTGACCAAAATGAATGAAAGTGGCGAGAATTATTAATACATGAATCAAAATGAATAATGTTAAAACATACATTTCATGTTGCATTTATTTTTTCTGATGTCCATATTGAGATCCACATTTGTGTGCTGTTTAATTCCTGATTACTCATATTGTAGTTCTTGTTTCCATTTGGCTAACACATTTGTTTGATCTACAAAACAGATTATTTAAAGCTAATAAAACAAAATGTGTATTTTGTGCAGCTGTAGTTTGGGAGCTAAAGCAAAAACTTTTGTGCAAATTTCATTGAAATTCTGGCTCTGCTTAGCTGTGACTGTTGGGCCCTTGAGACAGCCCCCGAGTCCTCAGCTGTGCTGTTTAAAAATGGCCGTCAAATGAATAATGTAAATGACTGCATTTGACTGTGTTTTCCATAGTTACGCATAATTATCAGAAATAGAATAAAGTAAGTTCATGCAAACAGAACTGAATGGGAATTTCATTTTAAAACAAAGGTACAATATAAACTGATCAGGCATAACATAGTAAATAACACAGGCATAACCTTCCTAATATTGTGTTGGTTGCCCTTTTGCTGCTCCATACGCAACAAATCAGAAAATCTATCTATCAGAACCAGCATTAACTTCTTCAGCAATCTGAGCTACAGTAGCTCGTCTGTTGGATCGGACCACACGGGCCAGCCTTTGCTTCCCACGTGCATCAATGAGCATTGGCTGCCCATGATCCTGTCGCCGGTTTACCACTGTTCCTTCCTTGGACCACTTTTGATAGATACTGACCACTGCAGATTGGGAACGCCCCACAAGATCTGCAATTTTGGAGATGCTCGGACCCAGTCATCTAGCCATCACAATTTGGCCCTTGTCAAACTTGCTTAGATTCTTACGCTTGCCCATTTTTCCTGCTTCTAACACATCAACTTTGAGGATAATATGTTTACCTGCTGCCTAATATATCCCACCCACTAACAGGTGCCGTGATGAAGAGATAATCAGTGTTATTCACTTCACCTGTCAGTGGTCATAATTTTATGCCTAGTCGGTGTACGTACATGTGTGTTACATGTATAAGCAGCAGTCAGTCACTACAAAACGGGAAAAAAGGGACACAGAGCGAGCTGACCCCTCCCCCATTTCATTTGAAAAACTAATTCTATTCTTTAGTTTTGGTCTCAAACTGTTAAATAGTATTTAACTTGCATTTAAACAACATTCAATAAATAAAATGGTATTGTCTTATTCCAGATTATATTCCTTCATTCATTCATACATTCAATAATTAATTGTCTGTTTAATAAATTTATTCATTCTTTCATTTATTCATTGTCTAGTCAAGGTTGTGGTGGGTCTGATTTATTGGACAATCCAGGTCATATTTGATTTGATAGTGTTTAATTAAGATATAGAATAATAATTCTATTTACAGTCTGTGACATGATGTTAAAGTTCAGTACTGGTGAATAGATAGAGAATTGCTGAGAGAATTTCCTGTTTCTCCACACTAGTACCCCCTGTAGGGCAGATCACATGTTTTAGTTATACACACTGACTCTAAAAAGCTCTGCCTCTGTCAACAGGTTTACCAGATCATTTTGTCACACCTCACAACACTCATGTTAAAAAATCAATAAATGAATAAAAATAAAAAAACATGAGCACAGAATTAGATTACAGTAAAAGTTCCATTACTAAACTAGACTTAAAACAGTTAAACAGTACTTGTTCATATTTTAATATGGCCCTAAAACTGCATACAATAAATTGACACTCGGGCAGCACTGTGGCTTGGTGGGTAGCACTGTAGCCACAGTAAAATGGTCCAGGGTTTGATTCCCAGGTGGAGCGGTGTGGGTCCTTTCTGTGTGGAGTCTGTTCTCCCTGTGTCTGAATAGGTTACCTCCAGGTGCTTCCTACAGTCCAAAGACACGCAATCAGGTTAACTGGAGCTACTAAAATTTATTTTTTGTGTGTGGTATTTGTGTGTGCGTTTGCCCTGTGATGGACTGGCAACTTGTCTAGGGTGTTTCCTACCTGTCACCCAGTAAACTGGACAAGGTGTACGATTGTCATTTAAATGGAATGACAATGAAAATATACTGTGGTTCAAAGCCTCTGAATGTATTACAATGAAAAACTGACCTAAAACAAGGGTTGGCACAAGGAATTTCATTTCTAATAAGCACTATAAACCAATTTATTATAGCATAGGCTGGTGTATAAACTTGGGATTCGTGTAAAACATTAACGTTTTTCTACCATGCTACATTTGACTTAGTAATGAAGTGATTCTTTTGTTTTAGTTTTACTGGGGGAATAAACCAGAACAACCAACATCTGGAGTTACGGGTCCTTTCTGTGTGGAGTCTGTATGTTCTCCCTGTGTCTGAATAGGTTACCTCCAGGTGCTCTGGTTTCCTCCTACAGTCCAAAGACATGCAATCAGTTTAACTGGAGCTACTAAAATTGCACTACGTACGTATGTGTGTGTGCGTTTGCCCTGTGATGGACTGGCAACTTGTCTCGGGTGTTTCCTACCCTTTACCCAGTAAACTGGACCCACTGTGACCCTGACCAGGATACAGCAGTTGTAAAACAGACAATGAATGCATGAATGAGTGAATTAAATTGACACTTGAACTAGCTCTGTATTTTTCACTGTAAGTAAAAATAAAGCTGTTTAGCTTTGGAATGCATAACACAGGATTTTCACAGTAGTGTGGCTGGTAGAATGGTGCTGCGCAGCAACATGGGTTCTGATGTCCTTTTAATCATGTAATCCTAGCTTCTGAACACTGTCTATGAAAAATTTTGCATGTTCTATCAATGTCAATGCCTATTATCTATTGTTTTTCTTTAGAGTGTGTTATTCCAAGAAATGGCTTGTCGCAGAAGGTCGGAGCAGTCTGTCATATTGTGACCTCCAGTTTTCAGTTTTGCACTATCCCTATTCTATCCACCTTCTTCGCTGCGGGCTGCAAATAGTTTCATGTCTCTCATTCAGTGGCTTTTTAGTCACAGTATTGCTCTACCTTGGTTTAAACATCTGGCACCTGGGTGCTATTCCCATTCTTGCATTCTTGTTACGTATCGCTAAAGTTTGCCCATATATCTGTGTACTACAATGCCTTTTTCCAGTGCTCTTTTTGTGTATATGTTTTAGTTTCTTATTAGTGGACATAACTTTAAAATAGGGCTGTTTTGCTAGTTTTTGTCTGACTTACTATTGCAATGGAAATTCAAGCTTTAACTGAATTTCCGAGCTTTTAATTTAAAGTCTGTTTGTGCACCAGTGCCTGGCTGCTTATAGCATGTGTGTTTTCCTTACTAAACACTTTCAATTCAATATCAAGACACCCTGTAGACATTGGTTTGTGTCACTGTCATCCACATTTTGAATGCTACTGTGGTAAAGCATTATACCCGTGCTTGCCCTCCCTGGTGCTTCTTTCTACCCATTTCCATGGGTGGTAGGCCAGCATCAGCTCTTGATAAGCTGGGACTAATTCAGCCATGCTTGCAGATGTGCAGGCTAATACATTTGTGTCTGATTATATTTTGTTAGCTGGGTGAAATTATGTTTTAGGGTCCATTCTTTTACCTAGGGCCTAATAGGCCATCTGAAAGTCAACAAGGCCCATTGTTCTCTGTACTGAACAAATGAGGTCATGCTAGCCCTTCCAAGGAAAAAAAAACACAAAAACGAACAAACACAGGGCGGACCCTGAAACCCCAGTGATCTGAGTAATTGGTCCTGTTTGAAAGCCGAATGTAATTCAGCCAGACTGTTTCCTTTTTAACTCTGCACATTCTGTGACTAAAACAGCCTGCCAATTGGCACTGTGTGCATCTGGTGATGGTCTCAGTTTATTTCACAGTAGTGGCAAACTTGGCAAAACATTCAGAATGTTGTAATGAATTAAGATGCATTACAGAATACATTTGTGTGATTTTACTTAGAGAAAATGTGTAAATTCCGTTTAACTTTAACCCGTGCCATACATAATCTGTTACACAAAATTAATAAACACTTATGTCATGAGTTCAGAGGCTTACACTTCTGGCCCTCAGACAGAGTGCCAAACAATGGACCCATCTGTTTTAGCTCCTGCCTGACTGTGTGCCCTGCCACAAGTACACTGCACATCACCTTCTGTCATGCTAGATAACAGCGTTGATAATTATTGCTTTTTAAAGCAAAGCTGTTTACATCACTTCCTGTGTCTGGTGGATGTCACATGCTCATGCACACCCACTCCAAAGCACACATACACACAAAGTAAACTGTCAGCATGAAGGCCCGAAGGCCTTATAATTGTTTGCATATGTAACAGGGGAAGGGCATTTTTAACAGGCAATCCAGCCAAGCACAGTGAAAAAATACAATGTGGTTGTTTGTGTTGCTGGTGTTACTGAAGTTGAATAAAGGCTAAAACAATAGCCCACTTCCTAGTTAGTGTGACCAAGCCTTCAGTTTCTAAGAGCTGTATTCCTGTTCAAGGGAGAGGACAAGGTGTCATTTAAATGGAATGACAATGAAAATATACTGTGGTTCAAAGTCTCCAAATGTATTACAACAAGGGTTGGCACAAGAAATTTCTTTTCTAACAAGCACTGCAAACCAATTTATTATAACATAGGCTGGTGTATAAACTTGGGATTAATGTAAAACATTTTTCTACCATGCTACATTTGAATTAGTAATGAATTGATTCTTTAGTTTCAGTTTTACTGGGGAAATAAACCAGAACACCAACACATGCTTTGATTTAATACTATAATCATATAAAATGTGGGCAGCACGGTGGCCTTACAACAAGAAGGTCCTGGGTGCGATTCCCAGGTGGGGCGGTACGGGTCCTTTCTGTGTGGAGTTTGCATGTTCTCCCCGTGTCTGCGTGGGTTTCCTCCGAGGTCTCCTGTTACCTCCCACAGTCCAAAGACATGCAAGTGAGGTGAATTGGAGACACTAAATTGTCCATGACTGTGTTTGATATTAAACTTGTGAACTGATGAAGCTTGTGTAATGAGTAACTACCGTTTCTGTCATGAATGTAACCAAATTGTAAAACATGACGTTAAAATCATAATAAACAAACAAACATATAAAATGTAAAACAGACTTCTATATTATACAAGTTTTTTTTTAAACCATATTAATGTGTGTTTAGCCCCAGGTAGTATTTTGTACCTCTATACATGTATTGTTTCAGCATAAAAGCACTTTGTGGAGAAGAAAAAGGAAAGGTATTGCTGATTTTTATTCCTAAATGTTATCATGTTGCCTACTCTAAAGGCAGCACAGTGGTGCAGCTGGCATTGCAGGTGCTGCACAGCAACTTGGGTCCTGGGGATTTGGGTTTGATCCTCGTTTCCAGTTACTGTCTATGAGGAGTCTTTATAACAAGTAGATGGTGGACTAGCTACTCTAAATGAACGAAAAAGTGTTTTTTAATGGCTCAGCACTATATGGCTGAAATTATTCACTATTATGCCACAAAAGCATTGGTAAAACCAGACACTAATGCTTGGCTAAAATACCAGCTGAAGCTGGCATTTTAATCTGCCCTAAATGTGTTGAGTAGGGTTGAGGTCTGGGCTCTGTGTAGCTCAGTCAAGTACTTCCTCACCAAACTTAGCCAGCATTCTTCATTTGTACTGTCATAGCAAATGGGAAGCAATTAAAAACTAAGAGGGCTGTCTAAGTAAACAATATAGGGAACTAACCTCATTGTTTTCAGAATTGCTTGCTTCTTCGCACAAATCCACCCAGCCTGAGCGAATATAATAAAACAGCTGTTCAATTTAGTGTGGACTGTGCTACTGTATTTCATACAAGGAAGATAGATAATCTTTTAATTATAGAAAAATAGTTCACTCCTTTCTTTTAGGTCACATGCCCAGACATGTATATGAATTTACTTCTGAAATATTGACTAATCTTTGTAACATCATTGTAACATCATTGTAACATCAAGTAACTGATAGTCATATTCCATTATAATTGATTAGATCAGCATTTCTCAAACCTGGTCTGAATACATGATTAGCTGAATCAATCAGTCAATAATCCAATGATTGCTAGAAAGTTGCAGTTCTAGTCCTAGCTATGTAGTGACAAAGTAGCTTGCATGTGTTGGGTGTATACAGTGTATCACAAAAGTGAGTACACCCCTCACATTTTTGCAAATATTTTATTATATCTTTTCATGGGACAACACTATAGAAATAAAACTTGGATATAACTTAGAGTAGTCAGTGTACAACTTGTATAGCAGTGTAGATTTACTGTCTTCTGAAAATAACTCAACACACAGCCATTAATGTCTAAATGGCTGGCAACATAAGTGAGTACACCCCACAGTGAACATGTCCAAATTGTGCCCAAAGTGTCAATATTTTGTGTGACCACCATTATTATCCAGCACTGCCTTAACCCTCCTGGGCATGGAATTCACCAGAGCTGCACAGGTTGCTACTGGAATCCTCTTCCACTCCTCCATGATGACATCACGGAGCTGGTGGATGTTAGACACCTTGAACTCCTCCACCTTCCACTTGAGGATGCGCCACAGGTGCTCAATTGGGTTTAGTCCATCACCTTTACCTTCAGCTTCCTCAGCAAGGCAGTTGTCATCTTGGAGGTTGTGTTTGAGGTCGTTATCCTGTTGGAAAACTGCCATGAGGCCCAGTTTTCGAAGGGAGGGGATCATGCTCTGTTTCAGAATGTCACAGTACATGTTGGAATTCATGTTTCCCTCAATGAACTGCAGCTCCCCAGTGCCAGCAACACTCATGCAGCCCAAGACCATGATGCTACCACCACCATGCTTGACTGTAGGCAAGATACAGTTGTCTTGGTACTTCTCACCAGGGCGCCGCCACACATGCTGGACACCATCTGAGCCAAACAAGTTTATCTTGGTCTCGTCAGACCACAGGGCATTCCAGTAATCCATGTTCTTGGACTGCTTGTCTTCAGCAAACTGTTTGCGGGCTTTCTTGTGCGTCAGCTTCCTTCTGGGATGACGACCATGCAGACCGAGTTGATGCAGTGTGTGGCGTATGGTCTGAGCACTGACAGGCTGCCCTCCCACGTCTTCAACCTCTGCAGCAATGCTGGCAGCACTCATGTGTCTATTTTTTAAAGCCAACCTCTGGATATGACGCCGAACACGTGGACTCAACTTCTTTGGTCGACCCTGGCGAAGCCTGTTCCGAGTGGAACCTGTCCTGGAAAACCGCTGTATGACCTTGGCCACCATGCTGTAGCTCAGTTTCAGGGTGTTAGCAATCTTCTTATAGCCCAGGCCATCTTTGTGGAGAGCAACAATTCTATTTCTCACATCCTCAGAGAGTTCTTTGCCATGAGGTGCCATGTTGAATATCCAGTGGCCAGTATGAGAGAATTGTACCCAAAACACCAAATTTAACAGCCCTGCTCCCCATTTACACCTGGGACCTTGACACATGACACCAGGGAGGGACAACGACACATTTGGGCACAATTTGGACATGTTCACTGTGGGGTGTACTCACTTATGTTGCCAGCTATTTAGACATTAATGGCTGTGTGTTGAGTTATTTTCAGAAGACAGTAAATCTACACTGCTATACAAGCTGTACACTGACTACTCTAAGTTATATCCAAGTTTCATGTCTATAGTGTTGTCCCATGAAAAGATATAATGAAATATTTGCAGAAATACAGAGATACACTGTATGTAGAGTTTAGGCTGAGGCACTGCAAAGTGGGATAAACAGTAAATACTGTTGTATCTGTGCCCCCAGCCTCATTTACTAATTCAAATGATTAAAGATGTGTGATCATTGCAAAGCCTTTTTTCTCTACATGTAAAGCAGAAGTGATGAACTTAATGGTAACTAAAGAGTTTTGATATCAAAAGTTTCCTGTTGTAATGAAAGTAATTTCTGAGTCTATTTCAGTGAGTCTATTTTTATATATATTTTGTTTATGCATTTTCTTCCCTTTTTCTCCCTTTTTTTAGTGCGGCCAATTGCCCGATTACGTCATGCCTCCTCTCCACCAATGCTGATCCCTGCTCTGATTGAGGAGAACGAAGCTAACCCCTCCGACACGTGGGCAACATGCCGTATGCATCTTATCACGCACACTTTGACGAGTGCAGTGCAGTGCAGCTCAGCCTTGTGTATGGAGAGACACACCCTCAATCAGCCAGCAGAGATCGTAATTGCATTAGTTATGAGAGACAGAGACCCCATCTGGCTTAGTCCCGCCCATGTCTGAACAACAGGCCAATCATGTGGCCGCTCAGCCTAGCGGGCAGGCAGAGCTGAGATTCGATACGATGTATTCGAGATCCCAGCTCTGGTTCCAGCGTGTGTTTTTACCGCTGCGCCACCTGAGCGGCCAGTGAGTCTGTTTTTTATGTGACAAATAGAATTCACATTTTTACTATTTGGCTATTTATAAACTTTGTACTCAAGCATTAACAAGTGATGTGTCATGCTGTCATGTTGTCATGTATCATGTTTCGATTAACATATTTCAATCTTCATTCTGGTTTACAAAAACTCCCCACCACCACATCACTGACTCCCAAAGGTCCCAGAGCCTTACCTGCAAACCACTGTTTATAGCACACAAAGATAATATGTATGAAACTGGTATTTTCAACATGTCTCATTATCAATGTTAGCTAGATAGATAATATTTTAGATTATATAGTATCTCCAGAAAGATGTACTTTTAACAGTTGTTTTGGAATTTAATAACTCAGCAAAGTCTAAAGAACCTTTATCTGACCGGCGCAGCTCTTTCAACACAGTGAAGGGTCAAACTCCATGGCAACTTTCACTAAACAAATACGTTTAGTGATAGGCAACAGTACTGAGGCATTCCTCACAGACTGTACACTGTTGTAGACTGTAAGGTCATCTTACAAAGACATACTTCAACATAGACTACAGAAAGAGTGTTTCACATTATTCAGTCACAATGTATTGATTTGATTTGTAACCAACCCATAATCATCTGATCCAACTGGGATGACTTGACAATAAGTTTACAAACTGTATTAGGTTTGATAGGAGTAGAGTAAATCTGGAGAGCAATGACACATATCACAAAAAGGCTATGCATCTAATCTTGATGGTAACCAAATAAAATACATATTTCATATATCTGTAAACATTCAGAATTGTCAGTGCATGTGGCATAGCAGTTATTTCTGCAAAGGTTTACTGGTTTTAAATACAAATACAGCAGCTTATGCTACTGCATTAACCAGGGCATACGTCTGGTTAATTTACTGAGTTGGCATTATGTGTAAAAGCACACCAGATCGTTTAGTATAACACAATAGTTTGTGAGTGAACAAAGGCTAATATGTTACTGGGTAAGATAAATACTAAGGCTAGTGTTTTACATATTAACATAGTAAAGAGACACCAGGATGAAGCATTACAACCAACTGTTCTGATGGGTAACATGGGTGAGGGGTTTTTGCACATGCAACTGCACCTTACCATAGGAAGTCTGTATTATGACCCTATACCTAATTAAGCTAAATAGTTCGTTGACTGAAACTTACCAAAGTAGAAACACAGCATTCACTTATCTTGTAAAGCATTTATGCCATCCATAATTTACTTTTCCTTTCTATAACTTGTGGTGAGTCGTTACAAACAGGCTGAATTTCCTATAGTGCTTCTATATTGCAGAAATATTTCATATGGCATGACAAATCCTCAACATATCAGTTCAGTTCATAGAGGCTGAATATTACCTAAAATTAATTGTCTGGTTGTTTTTATAATAAAGATGATGTAAACCTAACCATACACAAAACATGCAGTCCATGTAAATGACATAAACTAGGATACAAAATTAACAAAAGTAATAACTAATTAATCATTTTGTGACGTAAAATCAATACCAAACAGAAACAAATATGTGATTTAAAATATAAAAGCTTTACATGTAGCCCAGTAAGATGTCATAAGGAATCATTGTAAGTAAATCAAAAGTAATAGTGCATTAGTTAAGCACATTAAAGATGCATGTGATAATCTAAAGCATATAAACATAGAGTTTGCCAGATCTATTGTATGTAGAATTAATGTCACATCACATGTACCAGGTTGTTACATGTGGGTGCTACCTGGTGAACTTATGTGTAAAGCCTTCACGTGTGAATTACATTTTATGCTACCCTAATATTTGTATATATATATATATATATATATATATATATATATATATATATATATATATATATATATATATATATATATATATATATATATATATATATATATATTACACAGTACTGTCAATATAAACATTCATGAAATTGACCTTAAACAAAATGGAAACATACAAAGGCATTTGATCAACAATTACTAAAATAAAATGAGTCATTTTATATTAAAAATAAATAATAATTATAATTAAAGCTATCAACGTTTAACATGCTGTATGTTAATGCATATTTCCTAATGAGTGTGGTAATCACAATCATCTCAAATGATTGAGATTAAGTGTTTATATAATGCAACAGGCCTATGTAGCACCTATCTTTTGCATAAAACTAAAATAAGTACAACATAGAAGATATTGGTCCAACGTTATAAGGAAACGTGCATACTACTGCACGCAAAAATGGCTTTAATCTGGGAACCTGAAGACTGATAGAGCAACTGGTAGTGTAAAAAAAATCTCTAATATCTGTCTCTAATCTCTGGCCAGAATCTGACAAAAAGAAATTCAGATGAAAATGACCAGGCATACACTTTTTTTTTTTTAATTTGGGGTTTTAAAAAAACAAAACTTTTCTGAAGTCATGCTGGTTTCATCTCAAGAAGCTGCAATTTCATTGCAAGGATATAATTTTTTATTATTTCTTTAGCATAACAAATCGATTGACATACATCAAAGCAATTATTAAATTTAATAAAAACAAAAATAAGCTTGTCCGATTGCATTGGGCAGTTAATGGATATTGTAGGCTACTCACTGGCCAGAATCCAGAGCACCATGTAAGAGTAGGTGACTAAGAGTCATGAGGTTAGTAAACACTTTCAGAGGTCCAAGGTCAGTCCAGAAATGCTGAATTGCAAACTTCAGCAAAAGGCCCTTGTACTCCCACCTCACTCATGGGCAAAACCTGGCCTCCATTAATGCAAAATGCAAGCAGAATACCAGCCTAAAAAGAGTTATGTGGTTTAAAGAAAATATCAGCAATCAAACCAAACTTTTTCAATGATTAAAAAAATCTACATCTTCATAGTTTTTAAAAAAATACTTTGTGATAACGTAAGACAATGAGTATGATTTGCTTGTATTGGAATTATGCTGCGAAAAGCAAACTTAAGAGCTAGCAAAAATATGTACTGTAAAAGAAACTGTTGCAGGGCATGATCAGTCAAAAGAATTACAAGGAAACTCATCTGACTCATAAACAACAACAACAAAAAACATTAAATGCTTCTGTTTTTTCTTGCATCGTTTTACTTTATGTATCATCTCTTGCACTGACCAGTCTAACTGACAGTACATTAAGATTTGTAATTTGAAGTAAGCCAGGTCAGGCCCTCATATAGTCCATCACCTGTGGTAGCGCACGAAGGCTGAACGTACCAATTCCTGTCTCGAATCCGGGTCAAACCAAGCTTCTCCTGTATCTCATGTGGCTTCATGGCATCCGGGAGGTCTTGCTTGTTGGCGAAAATCAAGATAATGGCATCCCTCATCTCCCGATCATTAATGATGCGGTGCAGCTCTTGTCTCCCTTCGTCTATGCGATCCCTGTCAGCGCAGTCCACCACGAAGATGAGGCCTTGCGTGCCTGTGTAATAGTGCCTCCAAAGGGGTCGGATCTTGTCCTGACCTCCCACATCCCAGACGTTAAACTTTACGTTCTTGTAGGTGACTGTTTCAACGTTGAAGCCGACGGTTGGAATAGTGGTCACCGACTGTCCTAATTTTAGTTTGTAAAGAATGGTGGTTTTACCAGCTGCATCAAGTCCAAGCATCAATATTCTCATTTCTTTGTTGCCAAAAATCTTGGAAAGCATTTTCCCCATCTTGTTGGCTGTGCATATATTACGTTTGTGGAAGAAGAAAATACAAGGAAGGTTTTGGTTATGTAGCCTAACTTTGGCTGGATTATTTGCTATTGTAATACTTCCAGGTGTAAAACTGCAATGCTTAGATACTGTAACAGTTTCAAAAAGTTACAGTTTACAAAAATGGTCCAGAGTAAAACTGTGTTGATGTTAAATACAAGAGCTGTTCAGTCGTTGAATCTAAAAAGTGAAACACTGTCAAAAAGGTGAGCGTGTAGCTTTTCTGAATCTCTCAACAAAAGGACAACCAACACCTAACATTTATTTCATGTCACCCTTCCAAGCCCAGGTTGGTATGTTCCAGTCAGCCCTCAGGACTATCCAGATTTCTTCACAGCACAATAGGAGAAGCCTTGGCTATGACAGACTTCATTCAGAAGCGGTTTAGTCACAGCCCGGTCACAGCCAGCAGTAGTTTCGACTTCCTCCTTCTGCACCGGCTTTCTGACCCCCTTCAGGACTTCATTCTGACCATCCTGACCATCATGTCCGTACACTGGAAGCTGTACAAGTCTTCCAAAGGTCATTGATTCATCCGAGTTTCCGTTGTGCCGCTCTTCTCTTCTTCTGAAACACAAGAGAAGGTTGAAAAGGGAGGGGTAACACACACACACACACACACACACACACACACACACACACATACACCACACACACACACACACACATACACCACACACACCACACACACACACTAACACACACACTAACTTTAACCAGCCCGCTCTGCTCACTACTCCACTCTCCACATACACAATAACCCAAACAGCGATCTGACGTGTTAACTCACCCTACCTGTATAATAAAGCGGGTGTTTCAGATCTGATCCCTTTCTTCTGTTCTGTTCTCCAGTAGATCGGACCGGATCAGATCAGATCTCAGCCCCGCAGCTCAGCCGCGCTCTGTTACCGGAAAAGGTGCGGACCTGCTTCACCCGCCACTTCCTCTCCAACGCTCATACAATCCGCAGCAGTCTGTCTCAGGCCCGAATATCTGCTTCTAAACGGCTCCGATGTGACCGTCAGATCGCTTCGAAACAAAAAATCCTAAATACATAACAGATTCATAACGTGTTCTAAAATCACATGTGTTTTAATATCTGGATGATCCAACACAGAGGAAACCATTCGGTGGCGTCATGTGACGTGAAAGGGCGGGGCGCGGTGACGTCAAGTACATTTTAAATAATGCTTCGAATAAAGTAAAAGTATCTCCCTAAAACATACTTACACAATTAGGGCAAATTATCTTAACTTTAAATGAATTAAAATATATATTATATCCAGTGGCGGGTCCTGCCAAATCTCTCAGGGGGGACAATTGTTGCGATGATGGCCAAGGTGACCCGTTCAATGGGTAAATTAAAGCTTAAATAATTAACATCTTAAGTCATCTATCAGTTTGCCCTCACAAATAACTTTGAACATGGAGAGAGACCAGCTTTACCATTAATCATAAAATTAAGTTAAGCATTCACCCTAACAATTTAATTCAGTCTTCATCAGATAGCATTTTATTTTAGGTGCAGCAGATCCAGAATAAAGATCGGGGCATCGGGGCTGATGTGCAATAAATAAAGAAGTACAATTAAACAATTGGGGAGACACAATAAGTGCAATCACAATTCACAATTTAAAAATTACATTACTTACTTGTAATTTACTTGTTACTTATATGATTTTCCCCCCTTTGTAGATACTTGATATTTAAATTTGGTCTGGGTGGCCCTAATTCTTTAGTTGCTAATTTATCCTGATTACTACGACGACTGAATGGCATTTCCCTTAATGACACGATGGAGTTGCTCCGAACTGAGGTGATGGTAGTCATGGTGACGAGATCGCGACACCAGGTTACGTGTGACGCAAGCACGTAAGTGCGAGCCCTCCCGGAACTCATTCAGAATGTATTGCAGCGCCTGCAGTTCGGAAAAAAAGTGCCTTAATATGAGAGTCTATGAGAGCAATCTGGGGCGATTTTCAGTTAGGCTGATGTCGCCCCGAAAAAGGGCGGTACTGTATGGAACACAACTCGACGCTGATTGGACTACGATATTCAGAGGCAAGACAGACTCCAGAACAGTCACAGCTGTGATAGAAAAATGTCTTCCCTTTCGCCCTTTGGTGGTGCGTCGCCCGATCGCCCTAAGGAACGAGCCGCCCCTGATTATATCTCTGTGTGATTATGATGTTAAATGACAAACAGATTTTTACGGACATGCTACTAGGTGATAGTCTATGTGGTTTACATTTACATTTTCAGCATTTAGCAGACGCTTTTATCAGAAGCGACTTACAGTACACAGTCTAAGCAGTGGTGGGGTTTGAACCAGCAATCTTCTGATTACTAGTCAAGTACCTTAACCGCTGTAGGCTGCAACTCCACTTTATTGAGAAAAGCTGTAACTTACCACTGTATTTGAATACATTTTTAAAATCTGAATGATCTTCATCTACCGAGGGCAGCACTGTGGCTATAGGTGGGTAGCACTGTCGCCTTACAGCAAGAAGGTCCTGGGTTTGATCCCCAGGTGGGACGATCCGGGTCCTTTCTGTGTAAAGTTCTACCCGTGTCTGTGTGGGTTTCCTTGGGGAGACATGCAAGTGAGGTGAACTGCAAGCTGTAGCCTAGTGGTTAAGGTACTGGACTGGTAATCAGAAGGATGCTGGTTCAAGCCCCACCACTGTCAGGTTGCTGCTGTTGGGTCCTTGAGCAAGGCCCTTGTGCAAGGCCCTTAACCCTCAATTGCTCAGACTGTATACTGTAACTGTACTGTAAGTCGCTTTGGATAAAAGCGTCTGCTAAATGCCTAAAATGTAAATGTAATAAAAATGTAAATGGAAATACAAAATTGTCCATGACTGTGTTCGATATAACCTTGTGAACTGATGAATCTTGTGTAACTACCATTTCAGTCATGAATGTAACCAGAGTGTGTAAAACATGATTGCCACCTGTTTATTCTGGCGGAAATACTGGACAGTAATATCAATTTATCACACGTTTGACAAATTATGTTAAAAGTTTACATACATTTTTAGTAACAGAATGATTAAACCAAACTCAAGTTTGGCAAAATCTACAATAATCATTCAGCAACTTAAAGTATTTACTTGGCTGTGTAGAAGTACCATAATATGCAACTTTGTGCCATGTCCTCCTAACTCTTGCTTAATGTATATAATTATCTGTAGCTGGTTCACTTCTCTGTGTCCATATAAATAGGGCTAGTTTAACTACTCCTATTACAAAGCATATGGACAGTGGTCTCTGTCAAGGTAGGAAGAACACCCCAACTGATATCTTATACCAGTGGTTTGGGCAAATAAATCTAGCAAAATATTTTTTTTAAATAATAATAAAAATAAATGTTCAGCATGCCATAATTTAATTTTAGCAGGCAGTCACTTCAGTCAGGAGCACCATTCACACTCAAATCAAAATCACACTCAAAATATCAGCTACATAAACAGAACCAATTACTAATTTTGAAAATTTTAATGTGAAAATTATTAAGCTACTTAACTACTCTACCTGCTGTGGCACCAGGATGCCAATATACTTAACAGATAGTCACCAAGCATAATGTATACTTAAGCTGTTGTAGATCTATAATGATAAAACCACAACTTATTAACATTGTTGACAATTTGAGATTAGCTTTAATAAATAACTTCTTGCAGCATTGTGGTTCAGTTTTGACTCAATTAATATTTAGTAGGATTATTGTCTGAAGACTTCTTAAAAACGCCTCAGTGTAGTTTGCAGAGAAGCAATGATGCTCCCAACCCTTCTTTTTTCACACATGCCAAAACTCTCTTTAGCAGTGGTGAATAAACCTAAATTATTGCATTAGAGGTCACTGCTTGTTGATCAATGAGCAGTTATTATTCCTGCTGTTAGATTATCATGCAACACTTGACTGCTGCGTGAGGCCAGGTTGTAAATCATGTGTGGTACACTAGTCTGAAAATGATTTGTGGTTCAATTAACTTCACCAACTGTTCTGACAGAGATGTTTTAGGTGCTAAGGTTCTGTAGCTTATCTCGTCCAAACATCTACACTGTGAGTCTAAAAGGAACCTTTGTACATTTACCCATAACCTTTGCAAATAATGATTTCACTGTTGCATTTAGAATTAAATTTGATATTGTTATATCGCTCACCACATTGTAGCATGTCGCTACAATACCTTGTGAATAATTTTCA
This sequence comes from Trichomycterus rosablanca, assembly GCF_030014385.1. Taxonomy (NCBI): domain Eukaryota; kingdom Metazoa; phylum Chordata; class Actinopteri; order Siluriformes; family Trichomycteridae; genus Trichomycterus; species Trichomycterus rosablanca. The sequence goes on from NC_085996.1 coordinate 33,143,363, forward strand.
CAGTGATATCTTCATATTAATGATACATGACAACTTCAGCTGTTAACACCAAAATGTCAATTTATATTTAGTAGACGCTTTTATCCAAAGCAACTTACAGTACTGTGACAGTATACTGTTCAAGCAATTGAGGGTTAAGGGCCTTGCTCAAGGGCCCAACAGTGGCAACCTGGCAGTGGTGGGGTTTGAACCAGCAACCTTTCAATTAGTAGTCCAGTACCTTAACCACTAGGCTACAACTGCCAATTTATGAGCAAATTCAACGTTGATTATCTGTTTTATTGCAAATGCAAGTTCCAAACAACATAATGCCACTGATCTTAAAAGAATTTTAAAAATTGATCAACATTTGCTAAAGTTATGGCCAAAAGTACAAAGGTCCCTCTTTGACTCACATAGTGTTTATGCTAAAACATTGTCAAATCAGATCAAATTAAGGTTTATTTGTCACATACAGAGTCATACACAGTACAACTGGCAGTGGAATGCTTTTGTGACTGCTTGGCCACAGTAGTTACAAAATAAACAAAGTAGACAAAAATATATATATTTATACAAGAAAATAGGAATGTTTTTAAATCTAAAAAGTGCAGAAAAATACAAAAATTTAAAAATTGAAATAATAAAAGCTTAAATATAATTTAAAAATAGAAGTAATTTAAAGTGAACCAAGTGTGCGAAAGTGACAACCGTTGTGCAGGAACTGAACATAATACTGAATTTATATTGTTGTGGTTTATATTCATAACAAAAAATATGTGTTTAAAATTGATGCATGCACTGGTAATATATTTAATACCAAAATCCATTTAAGTAAAACATCAAGCACTTCTACAAAACGCACTATTATGGCATTGGCAAAACCCAGCCATGCCAACTCATTCACACCAAATACCGCCCGCCTTCCAGCAACTGCGAACATAGTCCGCATGCGCAGAACGTTCCCGTCCTTCTGTGGTGAGGCTGTGTAGAGAGATCTCGCTCACTCGACCACATGTTGTTTCACGCATAACTTTAAAAACTGAAAGAAACTCTGCTTAGAACTCAAATTAATGGAAACCTCTGGTAAGTATTTTACATACTACATAATTGTGTTTAAAATGAATATGACTTCTGTAGTGTTTGTAAGGCTGGATTTGCTTGCAATGAACGCAATGCTTTAGCCGTGTTGCTAGTACAGTAGGCCTCATCTTGCATACGATGCGTAAGTGTTGCTAGTTAGCCAGCTAACATTTTTGATATTGTTGTGTCATTAAATATCAATGACCTGCAATATAATTCTTAATCATTTAATACGCCTTATAAGGTTAGTATTTTTATTTGTTATATGAAAAGTACAACAAAGTATTAGCTTGTTTGTTGTGGTTAGAACTTAGCCAGCTAAACGAGTAGCTAGGTAGCTAAGTAGCTAGCTACACACGTTCGGTTTTGTAGAAGGCTAAGTGGATAGATGTAGCTATAGTACAGGTAATAGAACTTATAAAGTGTTAAATATTACACACTTGTATGTGGTCAGGTTCGGTATGGTGTCGTTATAAGGTTTAATTGATTTACACAATTGTATTTAAAGCTGTGTAAATTGTAACTTTAGTATTGACATTCATCTAATTTTTGCAATTTTATAGATTTGGTTCTGCCAGATGAGACCATGACTGGAATGGTTGGTGCAGATGCTCCTGAAAACGGGGGTGCCACATCTATGGAAATGCAAGCCTCTGATTCGGAGTGGTCAGTGGATCCAGGACAAAACCAGGCCACTACGGACCAGCAGATCTCAGAAAATGGGTGTTTAAAATCAACAGCAGAGCAAAAATCTAGTCTCTCTGAGGAGAATGTCATGGAACAGGCCAATAATACTACTTTATTCACTGAAAATCAGCTAGAAACGAATGGACACAATTCAGAAAGTAGTCTTAAAGAGCTAGAGCAGCCGAGCGGCACTGACAGCACTGAAAGCCCTGTAAATATGGAGCTAGAGGATGCTCAAAAAGTGGAAAATGCAGCTGAGGCTGCCCCGGTGCCAGAAGAACCTGTTCCCTCTGAATTTGAGAGACTCTATAAAGTAGTAGAGGACAACCCTGAAGACTTTAATGGCTGGGTCTACCTCCTGCAGCATATCGAACAAGAGGTGAGGTTCACATAAGGCAGTAAACATATCAAGCACAAAGTAATGTTTCTTGAAGTTTAAAAAGCTAATGTGTGGTGTTTTTTCCAGAACAACCTATTGACTTCTAGAAAGGCATTTGATGCCTTTTTTCTACACTATCCATACTGTTATGGCTACTGGAAGAAATATGCAGACATCGAGAAAAAACATGGTTGCATTCAAGTAGCAGATGAGGTAAGGCATTTGGAGTTCTGGAGGTCCTCCAAAAATCTGATCACTTGATTTGAATGTGGCAGTGCTGCTATTTAAGTTCTGTTTTTATAGAATGTGTTGCAAATATTCTACTGTACACTAATCATCAATCTGAAAATCTTGTGATCACAAGAATTAACAAATATATTTGCCTGAGTTTGCAATCAGCACAGAATTTGTGCATAAAGTGTACTAGTCTTGTGAGGTAATTGCAGAAAGCGGGTTTAACGAACATAAACCTTGAATTAAGCACAGTTTTGCATATTCTTATTGCTGAGGGCAGCTCTGTAAACAGTTCCAACTGAAACAAGTTCATCTTGTGAAGAAAAGCTTTTAACAATAAAGCCATGTTGAATACATTTATTATTTAGATGTAATTGATTAACCGGTGAACTAATAGGTAATTTTTTCAATTAATGTTGTTGGTTATAAATGCCATGTAAATTCATTTCCATCAGCTGGCTTATTACAATTAAGAGTGGATTTATAGATGGCAGAAGAGCAAGAAGGCAGATTTGAAAGGCACCTTGACTTCCTCTGTGTTTGTGTCTCAGCTCTGTGTACAAATGCATTTGTAATTTTTAATCTGAACACTTATGTATTTATACTGAAATCACAAACGAAGAAAGCTGTTTTGGTTCACTATGAAGTATGACTAAATGTTAAATTGTGCACATGTGAGACTGTAGTATTATTATCTTGCATGTTCCACTATGAAGGCAAAAGTCTGAGTATCTTATAAAACAATCATTTGGGTTATTATAGCTCCTTTCTTATACCCAAGGTGGAAAAAACCCACATACTTAGGGTGGATAAGGGAAAAGGAAGACTTAAAAGAAAATGTACATTTTCTGAGTTTTAAAAGAAGAAATTGAAAAGCAGAGACTGAGACTTTGTGGTAATAAGACAGAAGAGGTATATTATTCTAGCCCACATCTGCTGAGATCTATGTTTGAATTTTGGTAGTGCTATTGGCTAGACAGGCGTCTACACAGACATGATGGTTTATGTCTGGGGGAGGCCCTGTTCAGGGTTTTTCTGCTTTCAGCTTAGTGTTTCCTAGTGAAACCATACCTGCCACAACCCTGACCAGGATAAAGTGGTTAATGAAAAATGTACATTGCTTATTCTTTATTAAAAAGAGCACAACATACTGAAATTGGCAGTAGAACATTAAGATAAACATGGACTTGTTATGAAACTTGATGCTTGCTGATCGTTGGTTTATAGAAAAAGATTTACATCCCTAGTCTGAATCAGTAAGAATATACTATTAATGTACAGTGGGGTCAAAAAGTATTTAGTCAGCCACTGATTGTGCAGGTTCTCCTACTTAGAAAGATGAGAGAGGTCTGTAATTTTCATCATAGGTACACTTCAACTATGAGAGACAAAATGAGAAAAAAAAAATCCAGGAAATCACATTGTAGGATTTTTAAAGAATTTATTTGTAAATTATGGTGGAAAATAAGTATTTGGTCAATAACAAAAGTTCAACTTAATACTTTGTAACATAACCTTTGTTGGCAATGACAGAGGTCAAACGTTTCCTTTAAGTCTTCACCAGGTTTGCACACACTAGCTGGTATTTTGGCCCATTCCTACATGCAGATCTCCTCTAGACCAGTGATGTTTTGGGGCTGTCGCTGGGCCACTCCAGGACCTTGAAATGCTTTTTACGGAGCCACTCCTTCGTTGCCCGAGCGGTGTGTTTGGGATCATTGTCATGCTGGAAGACCCAGCCACGTTCCATCTTCAATGCTCTCACTGATGGAAGGAGGTTTTGGCTTAAAATCTCACGATACATGGCCTCGTTCATTCTTCCCTTAACACAGATCAGTCGTCCTATCCCCTTTGCAGAAAAACAGCCCCAAAGCATGATGTTTCCACCCCCATGCTTCACAGTAGGTATGGTGTTCTTGGGTTTTTCTTCTTCCTCCAAACACGACAAGTTGAGTTTTTACCGAAAAGTTCCTTTTTGGTTTCATCTGACCACATGATATTCTCCCAATCCTCTTCTGGATCATCCATATGCTCTCTGGCAAACTTCAGATGGGCCTGGACATGTACTGGCTTAAGCAGGGGGACACGCCTGGCACTGCAGGATTTGAGTCCCTCTCGGTGTAGTGTGTTACTGATGGTAGCCTTTGTACTTTGGTCCCAGCTCTCTGCAGGTCATTCATCAGGTCCATCCGTGTAGTTCTGGGATTTTTGCTTACCGTTCTCATGATCATTTTGACCCCACGGGATGAGATCTTGACCCCAAGGGAGATTATCAATGGTCTTGTATGTCTTCCATTTTCTTACACTTGCTCCTACAGTTGATTTATTCACACCAACCTGCTTGCCTATTGTAGATTCACTCTTCCCAGCCTGGTACAGGTCTACAATTTTCTTCCTGGTGTCCTTCGACAGCTCTTTTGTCTTGGCCATGGTTAAGTTTTGAGTCTGACTGTTTGAGGCTGTGGACAGGTGTCTTTTATACAGATAACCATGTCAAACAGGTGCCATTAATACAGGTAACGAGTGGAGGACAGAAGAGCTTCTTAAAGAAGAAGTTACAGGTCTGTGAGAGCCAGAAATCTTGCTTGTTTGTTATTGACCAAATACTTATTTTCCACCATAATTTACAAATAAATTCTTTAAAAATCCTACAATGTGATTTCCTCATTTTTTTTTCTCATTTTGTCTCTCATAGTTGAAGTGTAACTATGATGAAAATTACAGACCTCTCTCATCTTTCTAAGTAGGAGAACTTGCACAATCAGTGGCTGACTAAATACTTTTTGACCCCACTGTATTATGGAGAGAATAATCATAAATTGGCACATTTAAGGTTTGCAAACAAAGTCCATTTTTTATAAACATTGTGTCCCATCTTGTTCGTTTTTTTCTTGATTCCTAACTATGCAGGGATGTAGGGATGAACTTATTTGTAACAAATTTCCTTGATTCATATTTTGTCACTTTAAAGTGACATTAGTTTTCCAGCATGTCGCTGACATAATCAAAACGAAGACATTACTATTATTATTTAAAAAAATGTATATGGAAATTGTAATAAACATTGAACTTCTTCATTTGGTCCCAACTAATCAAATCTGTGTTGATCAGTAGAAAGCTATGTTGTGCACTTGCATGAAATTTTCTTTATTTGCTAAATCTTACTCACTTTCTCAGGTCTATCGTAGAGGTCTGCAGGCCATCCCGCTAAGTGTGGACCTTTGGCTGCATTACATAACCTTCTTAAAGGAGAACCAAGATACCAGTGATGGAGAAGCAGAGAACCGCATACGCTTGTAAGTATACCTTCTTACCTGTTCTCCAACCAAAACAAATAAATAAATGGTTAAATTAAGGAGAATCTTAAACTTTTTTTTTTTTTCAGGGCATACGAGCATGCAGTCCTTGCCGCGGGTACAGACTTTGGGTCAGATCGTCTATGGAATGCTTATATTACCTGGGAAACGGAGCAGAATAACCTGGCCAATGTTACTGCAGTTTATGACCGTATTCTGGGTATTCCAACTCAGCTGTACTCTCAGCACTTTCAAAGGTTAGTTAGAATTGTCTTTGTTTGCTTGTATAATCATTGTGTACATTGGAGAAAAACTATTCCTACTGGCTGGCTTTTTGAATTAGGTTAGGCAGTGGTAGTGATTTAATTATTTGGTCTGTGTGTAGTACATTTGATTAGGGAGGGCTATATATTTCATGTATGGTCTTACTCCTGTACACTTAATTTTTTAATAAACAGTTGGATTTCTACATACTTTTTAACAAACACAATTTTTTCCCAGCTCACTAAACAGCCCTAAATCCGGATTTGCATTTAGTTCTCCCTTTGGTCCCAAAGAACCGAACAGACATTGTGCAGGCTCTAGTTATAACAAAAAAATGAAACAAGACTGGTTGGATTTGTGAACTGATTCTGCTCTCTGAGTAAGTAAAACAGCACATTTCATGGTAAATGCACATTGTGGTTTTGTTTAAAGGTTTAAAGATCATGTACAAAACAATCATCCTAAGCACTTCCTATCTGAAGAGGAGTTTGTTCAACTGCGGTTGGAGCTGGCAGCTGCCAATAAGCCCACTGGAGAGGGAGAGGAGCAAACCCCTGATGAGGAGCTTCCACCCGGCACAGAAGACCTTCCTGACCCAGCCAAGGTAAGTGGCCAAGCCTCAGTATGTATGAATATTAAACATGCCAGAGATAGGGAGGATCCTACCTGATCCTGAAGAGAAGCAAGTGTGTATAGGTTTGAAGAGGTCTTTTTCCGTTAGCAGCCATTGAATACCTGAGGGTCCAAGTTGGCATCCAATCAGAGTCTTAATGTGTGATGGGACCGTGACGGAATGGTCAATCCGCCCAGCAGTACAACTTGGGCCACAGCTGATGTGCAGCGTGTGCATACCGTACTTATCTCAGCGCAAGATGCTGCTTATGTCTCTCGAACACATGGTGATGTAACCCATTGGTAGCTGAACATGAAGTTTGCTCATCACTCGAGAATAGTTGGATCTGTTACTGCGTGAATGTTCATAGAAATTTCTTTTTTCCTTCAGAGAGTCACAGAGATTGAGAACATGCGGCATAAGGTGATTGAGACACGGCAAGAGATATTTAACCAGAATGAGCATGAAGTTAGCAAGCGTTGGGCCTTTGAAGAAGGGGTAAGTATTAGCATATCTCTTGTCTAGTAGTTAAATTATTTACTTAAACGTAGGGTTCTTAAATGTATGATTAAAAGTGTTTTGCCTTTAAGCATCTACAATTTTTTTTAAAACCTTCTGCATAGATCAAACGGCCATATTTCCATGTGAAACCCTTGGAGAAGACTCAGCTCACTAACTGGAGGGAGTATCTGGATTTTGAGATTGAGAACGGGACACCTGAGCGTGTTGTGGTTCTGTTTGAGCGCTGCCTGATTGCCTGTGCCCTTTACGAGGAGTTCTGGCTAAAGGTAAATTGAGCTCCCAGCTTGCAGATATTTACTTTCTTCCTGCCCCCCCAATCAACGATTTCACTTCCTCAGTAAAACTTCCTGCACTCTTTGCGTGTAACGTTGATATTTGACTGTATTTGTTGTATTAGGGGATGGCCAGCTTGCCACACAAGATATGACTCCAGCATCTCGTTGCATCTCTCCGTCTCCCACTACCTTACAGAAACTTATCTTATTGGTTCCATAAAGGTGCTGATGGGTTTAAAACAGAAATTCTCAAAACGATCTTGTCAAATGGAAATTCACTGGTGCAGGAATCTGAAATAAAAGCTTAATTTTTGTTTTTCTCCCCCGTTTCTACCTTTTACTCCTTGTCTGTCTATTTCCCACTCTTTCCTTCTTTACTTCTAAAGTATGCAAAGTACCTTGAGAGCTACAGCATCGAAGGAGTGAGACATGTGTTCAAGAAAGCATGCACCATCCATCTACCCAAGAAGACCATCATCCATGTTCTCTGGGCAGCGTTTGAAGAGCAACAAGGTAGATTTTCCCTATAGTGATTTTATACCTTTATTAATATTTTTATTTGCATAGTACTGCTTGTTGTGCTTGCTTAGAGAACCAGCAGGCCTTAGGCTGTCCTTGTTTTAAATCACCACATGAAGCCTTGTTCCTGATGCCTAGGTTAATTGTGCACAGGGTAGTATTTTAGTTGGTACCAGAAGGTAACATACTTCAAAGATGTTAAGATCACTTAATTTCTAAGTGTCTAAATTCCACCCAGTCCTGTCTTAGTGTATTGTGCACATGTTGGCGTCCCATGGCACTCACCACTTTAAATTTGAACAATCCATCATGAGGAAGACTGTAGACAGGTTAAATATCTTTAAAGTCATGCCTGAGGAGGACTGCACAGGTAATACTCTTCTGCTTTGGTATTCCATATACTTTTTGCATTTTATTGTATTTAAACCATAAACTTTGTGCATTTTCAGGGAGCGTTGAGGAGGCTCGAGGCATCCTGAAGGCTTTAGAGGAGGCAGTTCCTGGGCTGGCCATGGTGCGACTACGGCGTGTAAGCCTAGAGCGGCGTCACGGAAACTTGGCTGAAGCTGAGGCTCTGCTGCAGGATGCCATTATTAATGCAAAAAACGCCAGCGAATCATCTTTTTACTCTGTAAAACTAGCCAGGCAATTTGTAAAAGTCCAAAGGAGTATTGAAAAGGCTAAAAAAGTACTGCTAGAGGCCATCGAGAAAGATCAGGTAAAACTGATTTCAGCTACACCTTCAGACATCACACATCTTTTGTTTGCGTATGTGTGTGTTTTCCCCTTTATCGTCCGCAATGTCTTGTGCTAATGTCTTGTCCAACATGGAACCAGCATTTGTTTGAACAGTCATTTACTTGGATTTAAGCAATCATGCTTACCCTACACCTACCTGGTGATTTACTTGTACATTCCTGTGTGTGTTTGTGTGAATAAGGGACATTGCTGTCAGAATGCATAGTTTAGCTTTATTTATTTGTTAACTTTTAAATATTTTCCACCAATGAGTCTAATGCATTTAAGAAGGTCTTTAAACATTACCTTTTATTTACCAACTTTTATATGTCATTTTGTGGGTTTTTCTTCAGACTTGTCCCAAGCTGTACCTGAACCTTCTGGAGCTGGAGTACAGTGGAGATGTGCAGCAGAATGAGGCAGGGATTCTGGCATGCTTTGACCAAGCGCTTAACAGCTCAATGCCTTTAGAGTTGTGTGTCACTTTTTCTCAGCGGAAAGTGGAATTTCTTGAGGACTTTGGCAGTGATATAAACACGTAAGTTCATTACTTAATTGTCACTTCTTCCATGGTGTGTTTCTTTGATGTGTTGCTACACTTTTCCATTGCTGGCATGTGGGCTTAAAATTAAAAACTGTGGCTCATGTAGCTGAGAATTTAAGCATTATTATAACGAATTTAGTCTAAAAAGCCTATTCATAGAATAGGTAATATTTTCGATTACACTCAGCATTAGCTTGTACTGCAAAACAAGACTTTATAAAAGTAGTGCTAACCATACTTTTATTATTACTATGTACCTGAACGTGTTACTTGTTCATTTGAAATTGCTTACGCCATTTTTAGTGATCCAAAGGCTACTGCTTTATAAGTGACGCTGCAAAGAATGCCAAATTTAGCTGTTTAAGTGTAGATATGGGCAATATGTGTTGATTAAATTGCTTAAGCATGTATAAGTCTAGAAACCAAAGTATTCAAAATAAGTTACACTTCTGGTGCTGTACTAATTTTTCATGTGTATAGGACAATGATATGGGTTGGGACTCAATTTAAAATGCATGTTGCCCATTAATATCCAGAATACAGGAAAGTTACACACATGTGGATTAGGACAAAGATGCATAAATGCTGCCAAAAATACCAGTTTAGACCAAGGTAGCTCAAATGAGGTTCAGGTGCAGTCCATCAAACGTATTTAGCTCTGGTCCTTCCTCCCCTGGCCAAGTCACTTATTATCACTTATTACTTACAGCTGCACCACTTTTCCAATTCTTATTCATAGGCTTTGGGGATCCCTAATGCATATGAGCCACTTAAGAGTAAATTCTTTTTTTCTGGTACAATTTCATACATGCCCAAAATTTTTCACTGTTTAGGCTTGTAGCTGCGTATGATTATCATCAGAAGCTTCTGAAAGAGCAAGAGTCTACAAAGAGAAAAGCAGAGAATGGGTACGTTAGCCTAAGATTTTATTTTATTTATTTATTGTTTTATTTGTTGGACATTTCAATTTGGTTTGAATTAAAAAAACTGAATGAAACTAATTTAAGTTTTCTAAACATGTTCACATACATAGATCTGAAGAACCAGATTCAAAGAGACAACGCATGGATGATGGAGCAGCAGCAGCCCAAATGACACCTGACATGCAGGCTGCCCAAGGATACAATTATAACAATTGGTATCAGGTATGTGTTTACATGGGTTTCATGTGACCCATTTTTTTTATTTGTCAAAATTAAGGTTGCATGAAAAATGTCATTGATTAGCTAAAACTTTACATTTAAAGTAATAAAATGGTCAATTAAATTTCTGACCAAACTGTTCCTTCTAATAACCCCATTTTACATCTATTTTTATCTCCAGGCTGTGAGAATACATTTATGAAAGTGCAGTCTGGCTAGCTAAATGTGACTGACATTAGGATTAGATTTTTGAGCCTGTAACATGACGAGTGATTGCTGTTTCTTGTCATGATGCACTAGAAATACTTGGTGGGTGCAAAATAAGCATAAAGTAGACCATGACATCCAGTGTTTTCACATTTTAGCTGAGCTGAATAAATTAAATTGAAACACTAGAAAGAGAAAGCTTGGTTGGTTTAATTCTTAGCTGTGCTATGGACTGGTCGAATGCAGAGACAAGTGATTGGGAACTGCGTGTGTGTTGGAGGTGGTCTGTTAGGCATGACCTTTCTTGGATAGGATAGGAGATCTGCAGCAGTGAAGGAGAGATGCAACTGGCAGTTGGATACTTTTATGTTGGTAGAAAAAAGGAAAATGTTGCACAAAATGTAATTTGAATAGATAGATTTTGGATTCATGAAATACTGTTCTGTTCATAGTTGAACGTTATTTAGAACAAACCTTTTTTCTTCTTTTACAGCAGTACAATTCCTGGGGAACACAAAACACCTGGGGTCAGTATGGACAGTATAACCAGTACTACCCCCCACCCCCCACATGATGACCTGCATTGTGAACAAAGCTACAAAAGTTTTTACCTATTCTCACTGCGTTTTCTTGACGTTCTGATACCTTCATGACTCATTACTTTGTGTTCTGAGCATGAGTTGGAAATGAAATGTCCTTCTGTGAAAGTGTGAAGTTGAATTTTAGCTTGATTTAGTGTCATCTCTTTTGAAATGTCATTGTTTATTAGATTTACATTTGTATTGAGGGGTATGAATACTTCTTTGAAACTGTCTCTGCCCTTAAATGCCACATTTTCAGAGCCAAATGTGAATTAAAGGCTTTTATTTTGACCTGATTTCATAATAAAGAGGTGGTTGAGACTGTTATTGGTTTTACTGGGTTGTCGGCTTATGTTTCTTTATAAAGCATAGTTACTATAAAGGTAAAATAAAACTTTCAAAGAAGTAACTAACAGAAGTAAATGTTGGTAGATCTTAAACCTGCTATGCATGCAGGGCAGCCCAAGAATATTTTAAAACTAAAACAATTCTGCAGGGGAGACAAAGTTACTGCTTCATTAAACAATTATTATTAGATTGCTGCTAAGGTTATTTAAAATTTAGAAAAATCTTAGTCTGGAACTGTGGTTTACCCTAGTTAAATAGCATTAAAATCCTAAAAACTACATGTTCTAGACAGCTACAGCAAGCAAATCTGTCCAAGAAATCAAATGACGTTCTTTAACTGGTTTCCAAAAAATGTGTGGTTTTAGTTGTTTGGCTTACTGTAAAAAGACTGTAATTTCCTTGTTTAGTAGATTAAACATGCAGGCCCTTTATGTGGTTTACTTGAGATGGATTTCGTGCATGAGGAGTGCCCACACACCAGATTGTATGATTTTGAAAGACTGCATGAATGTAATTCTGGTACAGGATACATGATATCAATAAGATGATTCTATATTTAGATGATTAAGATTATGATTAAGACATAACACACTTGTGGAAAGACTAGTGGACACACTTGGCCACTAGTTTACTGGGTGGGAAAAAAACCGGACCAAAAAAGGGGTGGATTCTTTAACATTGTATAAGGACCCTGGTTAGTAGCCCGAGGCACCTGTACTGAAGTGGAGGAACAGGCATGACTGGCCTCATGTATGAATCCACCTCAGCGTGGGCAAATAAGAAGGGGTTGGTGGACTGTGCCTGTGTCAGGCAAATGTACCCACACTAAATTGGGAGTAATAAAAAAAGCAGTAAAAAGAAAATTGTTAGCACCTAAACAAAGAAAGGTAAAACAGGAGCAGTGTCTTGGACATTTGAATGTGTTCTCTCATCACATCCTGAACTTCAAGTCAACTTTATTTATATAGCGCTTTTTACAATAGACATTGTCTCAAAGCAACTTTACAAAATCCAGGACTAACAGATACAAAAACCCCTGTTGAACAAGCCGAGGGCGACTGGCAAGGAAAAACTCCCTGAAAATTACAGGAAGAAACCTTGAGACTTCAGTAAACAACAAGTGCTGAATTCTCAAAAAAGATGTGAATTATTTGTTGTTATAGTCCCAATACATTTGTATGTGTATGCATTTGTGTATATTACATGTGTGTATACAGTATGTTTGTGTATATACTGTATACATACATACAGTACTGTTCAAAAGTATTAGACCACCATTAAATATTTCTCAGTCACTGTGTGCACATGTAAAAAAGATTCACCAGTTCACAAGTTTAATGTTAAACAGAGTCATGGACAATTTTGTATCTCCGATTTACCTCACTTTCATGTCTTTGGACTGTGGGAGGGAACAGAGCTCCTGGAAGAAACCCATGCAGGACGGACCCGGACTGCCCACCTGGGAATCGAACCCAGGATCTTCTTGCTGTGAGACAATTAATGAACAATATGAATGGTAAATGGTCGTAACGTTGGGCCGTGTTAGTGTTTGCTAGGTTTCAAGGTTAAACCTTTAAAAGCCATCTTGGAAATCACTATTTTTAAAGCTTTTTCTCCAGATAACATAACACCTAACAATCATTTAGAGTCAAAATAATGAAGCATAAAACTCTCTGTGAAGCTGGAGAGTGTTTTTTTTTGTTTATGAACGAAATAATGGCATACAAAATAAACTATATTTTTCAGACGTTTATTTGAATTATTATTATTATAAAATGATATAAAATAACTTTAATTTAAGGTTTGAACAGGTAATTCCAAGTCGGGTGCAAAATGATTTAACTTTGGATAGGGATTTTTAAAATTAATTCATTTATTTAATTTTAAACTTTGGATAAGGATTTTAACAACTTTATTGAAAAACACACATATATTATATAAGATTACATCAAATCACAGCCAAAATACAAAGTACACATAATAACTAAAAAATTGCTCGATGTAATAAAAGTAATAAAAATAAAACAGAACTAAAAATAGCTACATTTATAAATAATACAATTTAATCATTTTTATAAACATTAAGAGAAAGAGAAGTTTTTAAGCAGTGTTAAGGTACTTCTTGCCTTCACATTTTTACAGAGATTTAATGTATTAATGTGAGATATAAAGGCCTGAAACGTGTTGAAATTTGGTCTATTATTTATACATTTACAACAATGAATGTGATACTTGGATAATATTAAGAGAAGGCTGACAACATAAATCCCGTCTGAATTCAATAACTTTGAATATGGATTCATTAATGTAGATAAATTCATTCATTTATTTAAGTTTAAACTTTGGATAAGGAACACTGAGCGTTTTCTACAAGTGACGTAGCTCTTTTCCCAGCATTCTTATTATTGCACATGCGCAGAGCGGACTATGCGCGAGTCCTTTTCTCGGTGCGTGTGGAGCGATTAGCATCGTCAGATGTAAGGCCTCGTTCAAAATCGTTTTAATTTTGTGTTTTAAGGTTAAATTCACCTTTTATTAGGCAGAAGTGGATGTTTTACATTTATAATATGTGTTTTGTTAGTTTTCTGGATGGTGTGTCGGTATTTTAAGGGCGTTTTTAGTGTTTTTTAACCGCGTGTTGTCTGTATGGTAGAGTAATGCAGGGTGTGTGCTAACAGCTAAAGCTAACTCTGCACACAGCACATTAGTCAAGCTCTCTACAAAATCTAACTTTATGTACTGTAGCAAATACTGTTATTTTATTCCCCACAATATGATTTACACGTCTGTCTAGAGTAGAGCATTTACTTAAACAGTCTTAATAATGGATCCTTCAAATTTCTAAACTATGCAGGAAACGTGGCCATAATTAACAATATGATCCGGTTTCTGTACACGAGTTCTGGTACAGTGAAACTATCCCCTTTGCTTTTGAGATTAAAAACACTGTGTAGAGATATTAGTGTTACTGTCATCGATAAAGTACGAATAGAAGCTGAACACTAAGCCCATTTGTACTCAACACTGTAAGTGAAAGCTACCCGCTAGTCCACAATCCTAAAGCCAGTTTAATCCTACACTTGTTTAGTCCCAAGTTTGAACGTTATAAGTTATCAGTAAATGAACATTTTACTCATTGGCGTCCCATTGCAATGCAACAATGTCTATCTATAGCGAGCTTGTATGTTTATATCTCTGGTCAGTTTTAAAAAAATAAGAAGATATTCCATAAATACTACACCTACTAAATAGTTGTAATAGATATCTTTAATAGGTGTTAGGGATTTTGTAATGTGATGCACCCTGGCTGGTAATCTTATCACCCACAATGACCATGTCCAATTATTACCAGCCAAACGGTTGAATAAGCCTAAAAGCATATCATTTGAGTTGTAATATGCTTAATATTTCTTTGTAGTCCAAGTTAAAAAGGTGGTTATGAAGTCTTATGCTTGTGACCAATGACCCTAACTACATAAACATGCTTTTTATAAAGTCAAGACCTTTAAAAGTTTTCTATTCGAGTTCCTTAGCAAAGTTTTACATTGTTTCCATTGTCACTTAGTAGACCTTAGCTGATATTTCACATAACAAACTAAATATTGAATAAAAAAAAAAGGTTAAAGGGTCCAAATAACTTGCCAAGAAAATAACACCTACTGAATTTCGAAACATGTTAATCAAGAAGTTGTTTTAATTGTAGTTATAAAGCTCATCTGACCATCTTTTTTTCTCAAAAGCAGTCAACATGCAGCTGTTTGTGCGTGCACAGGACCTACACACCCTTGAGGTGACCGGACAGGAGACTGTCCAGGACATCAAGGTAAGATTTTACAGATACACACATCCCGATGGTTTCCAGATGCACTTTGATTGTATGAAGAAAGCTGACTGAAATTATTGTTTTAGGCCCATGTTCAGACACTGGAGGGTGTGTCTGTGGAGGACCAGGTGCTTCTGCTGGCTGGCACCCCTCTGGAAGATGCTGCTTCTCTTGTAAGCTGTGGCATTTCAGAGCACTGCACTCTGGAGGTGGTTGGCAGGCTTCTGGGAGGCAAGTACATGTTTACTGACCTGTATATTTTACACAGAAGGCCTACAAAATAATTTATCTCTGACTCGGTTTATTTCTAATGTCAAAAGAATTCATGATATTACCATTTAAAAAGGTTGTATACTTTAAGTGAACAGCATACATTTTTACTATCTAAACATGACTTGTAACATGTAACTTGCTATTGAGTTTTAAACTTTGTCTCTCTTACCAGTCTCGCCACTGTTGATAGATATTGAATGTTAATTGTATATTTGAAGGAAACATACTAACTGTGTGTTCTTCTAGGTAAGGTCCACGGTTCCCTGGCTCGTGCTGGTAAGGTACGAGGACAGACGCCAAAGGTGAGTGCTAAGGCTACTTTTTATGTGCCACAATAACATGGGTGTGTAAGGCTGTGAAAAAAAATCGTCATTTAGTCTTCACTAGCAAGGTGCTTTTGTGCAGTAGATTCAGGAAAGAGTCCATGTACTGTATTTATCTGATGTGATAGCTGCATCATATTGCTTAATATGGTCATTTAAACATCATACTTTGATCACTTAGGCAGTATAAATTTTAGGCCTGCAGTCAAGTCATTTAAGGCTTGTATATTTTATTGATAAAGCTTGTTTGTATTTATTTAATTTTTCAAGTTTAAGCAAGGGGTTTAACACTTAGCTGTTTGAGTCATACAGCTGGTTTATGTTGCTGTGGGTAAAATGTGTATGATGAATGTAAAAAGTACAGGTGCACTAATTGTTGCATGTTTAGTGTGGTTGCATAATTTGGAACAGTTTTTGTCTGTTTGGATTTAAACAGATAGTATGGGGACCAGTGTTGGCCACCAATATGCAGCCATAAAAATCTACAAAGAAACTATCAGTAGCTGTAAAGCTGTCAGTGACTGATGTGAAGGAAACGTCTATCTAAAGTAATTTATAAGACTGATAAGATGCTGCCACTTTACTAAGTAAATTCACAGCATCACTACTGCCTACTAATGCAATGCTGTTTAAAACTGACTCCTGGAAATACCATTTCCAAAAATCTTTTCACAGATTGAAGCGCAGTTAAACCTGGTGTTAAAATGTTAATCTGATTTATCTGAAGTTCTCTTTACATGTAAACCATGTTAGTCATTCCTATCATGTTTTACAAATAGCTTCACAATGAATAGCCACAGAAGTATAATGTAAAATATTAATTGTCTTTCTCATTTGCTGTTTTCAGGTGGACAAACAGGAGAAGAAGAAAAAGAAGACTGGCCGCGCTAAGCGCCGCATCCAGTACAACCGTCGCTTTGTCAATGTAGTGCCCACCTTCGGAAAGAAGAAGGGTCCTAATGCCAACTCCTAAGTAGTTGTGGAGATAACCTGTTCATAATAAAATTTCTGGTTGAACAATATAAAGCTGTTTGTGTTTTGGTTTACACAAAGTTCAGTTTCTACAGGGACCAAACTGGTTGTTTACTAAATTACACATTAAAAGAAAATAAAGCATGAAATGTTGTCTATGCAGGAGTTATGGAATGTTATTTTTTTCTAGTAAGTCAAATGCAGCACAGCCACCCTTCTATGTTTTAAAAAATGTTAAATAAAAAAAATCCAGGAAATTAAGAATCCATGTTTTAAATTGCGTTCCATTCTGAGTAGCCTGATTTTATGCAACACACAGTTTGTCACCATGTCCAGATTTACTGTCAAAATAATTGACTTTATATGAACACTAAAGCAGTGCTGCTGACAATTCAGTTGAGCCAAATAGGAGGTTAAATGAAAATATGAATACAAAAAAATTATGCTGCAGTTGCAACACAAAAGTTATAGTTCTACTGTTTATTATTGTGCCTAATTTATAAACAACTTTATATTGAGTATGAATTAGGAAAAATGAATTAACACACATTTAAGTTCACTTCGTTTATTGGAACTTCTCAAATGGACATAACGATGTTGACACCATCAGAGCAGATAATGTACTCCACCTGAAGTACTGAAGTGTTTACTGTTGATTATTGTTCTGTTTGTTCCACAAGCATGACTTGGTTAATTCCTCACTGGTGAAATTAGAGGAAGTCTAGGGACGTGTCATCTGGGTATTAATCAATGGATACGAGTTCAACTTCAAAAGTAAGTTTGGCATTTGGTGGTATTCTGGTTTGGAAATTGTTAAGGAGGAATTCAAGCCAAAATGCAAAAACTCAGTTGAATTTCTCTTGACAAAGTGGAAGTGATAAAACGTGAAAAAAAGTCAGAATAACAATTTAATAGCTCTAACCCCTCACATTTTTAAACTAGGTGCTGGTGGGTGGCTCAGTGGGTAGCACTGTCACCTCACAGCAAGAAAGTGGAGCGGTCCGGGTCCTTTCTGTGTGGAGTCTGCATGTACTCCCCGTGTCTGTGTGGGTTTCCTCCGGGAGCTCCGGTTTCCTTCCACAGTCTAAAGACATGCAAGTGAAGTGAATTAGAGATACAAAATGGTCCATGACTGTGTTTGACATTGAACTTGTGAACTGATGAATCTTGTGTAATTAAGTAATTACCTGTCATGAATGTAACCAAAGTGTGTAAAACATTGACATGACGTCAAAATCCTAATGAAATAAACAAGGTGCTGGTCAAAATTAAGATAGTGACATTTAGAAGTAAAAAAACTAAATAATCTATTTTACATACGGACTTTAAACTCCCATTTATAAACATTACTAACAGCTAGCTGTATTCCTTGGTATTTATTTTTGTATGAGTTCTGTTACAAGTACAGCTCCTATAGTGCACAGTCATGTAGAATCTCTCCCTCAAACATGTAAATCTTAAAACGTCAAGTCCTAAGAGTAAAGTGTTGCAGCCACTATGAAAGGATACTTGGCATTAGGAACACCCTTTTTACCATAGGCCCATTCTGGCTCAATTTCCAACCGTGCAGTCTCACCTTTACTCATGGTCAGGAGTCCCTCGTCCCACTACATGACAATGATAAGGGTCAAAATAATAATAAAAAAGTCAATACTTTTTTTTAAATATTAAATATTTTCACATAATAAATAAATACAACTCACCCCTCTGATAACTTTGCCCGTCCCAACCTTAAAAGAAAGTGGTTTGGCCTGTTTCTTCTTCCGTGCTGCTGCAAAAAAAAGTGGAAATTTGTTTTTGTCCACCAAATGCCTAAGAGTATTCCACTTGAGTTTAGGGGTTTACCAGCCCAACAGTGTATAAAAATCTTTCCCCTGTTAAAACAGTTTGGGGAAGGCCCTTTCCTGTTGCGGCATGACTGGGTCCCTGTGCAAACAGCAAGATTCATAAAGACGGGGCATGACAAGTTTGGCGAGTCCTCACAACAACCCCATTTAAAACCTTTTGGAGGAATTTGGAACAATAACTGTGGGAATGAAATCTCATGTGACAGCAGTGCCTGACCTAACAAATTTTGTTTAAACTTAATACCCAGAGACACACTCCAAAATATTGTAGAAAGCCTTCCTGGAGGAATGGGGGCCACTTCATATGAGTATGGTTTTGGAGCAGGATATTCAACATGCTTATGTCAGGTGTTCACAAACCTTATAGTGTACAAATCATTTAAATGGTTTAATATTGCTTATTGAATAGCTGTGTTAAAGAGCAGCTGCAATGATTTTAAGCCAATCTGCATGAAGCTCATCAGAGGCCAGTTGTATGAACATGGCTTATGCCTAGTTATAGAGTTGTAATCAGAAATATTTAACCCCACCCCAAGAAAATAATGATTTATAACTCTAAACTGACAAAGTCTTTATCAGTTGAATGATACAGCAAATAAACAAAGAAAATGAATGATAAGTATTTTACAGTAGCAGGATATTAATACTACCATGCCACAATTATTTAACCCCTACATAATACTGCTGATCTTAAAATCTGCTGCTAGTCTGAATGACCTTAAGTTGGGTTACATCGTGATTAATGTAAAATAACTTCAAAGAAAAGTTTAATGATTGTTGCAGCAACTGCTCTTTACTTCAGTTAAAGGTACTTTTTTCAGGACAGTTAAATGTGTCACACTTGTTTAATGTTTTAATGCAAACGTGCAACAGATGCTGTAGATAAGTAGAGATTAGGCTGTAAAAACCTTTAAGCATTTACAAACCCAAGTTGTGCAAATACAGTAAGTAAGAAAGTAGAACCTGTAGGGATGTTGGTATCAAAAACAGTGCCATCTTCAAGTGTGCCTGTGTACCAACAGGACACTGCGTCACCCTTTTTCGGGAAGTTAGTCTTGTCGCCCTTCTTTAACACTGCCTTTGTGAATCTGGGTGGACCCTGTGCAGAGACAGACAATTGTGTAAGCAATGTTAGTTTTATATTCAAGTTATTAATAGCATGTCATAAAGCCGTTCATGGGTGGCTCAGTGGTGCAGGTAGTGTGGCAACATGGGTGCTGGGTTCAGTCCTCTTTGTATTTGTGTTCTCTCCCTACCCGAGTAAGTTTCGTCTTTAGTAAGTACTTTAGTTTCCTCGACCCCTAACATAAATTGGCCAAGTTTGTGTGTTGCCCTGTGATGGACTGGCACAATGTCAAGCGTGTGTTCCCACCTTGTGTCTGGGGTTTCCAGCTACAGCCAGACCCACCTGGAAGCAGTTAGTGAGAATGAATGACTGTAAATCAGTTCTATACCTCATCAACAACGTCTTTGTTTGCTTCTTTGGGCTTGTCTTCAATTTTCACAGCTTTCACCTCTTCAGTCACCTGCTCCACTTCTGTACCTTTAAACCTCTGCAAACACCAGCATAAACAGTTAGCTAGTCATCATATGCTGATGTAATCATTATTGCATCTTAGTGCATAAAATGTCAGAAAATAAAATCTATTAAAAATAGTCCCCAAACAATATGAGAATTGCATATTATATAATACCTTGCCATCAAACAACTGGTTGTAGGCAACAATGAGCTGCTCCTTTTTTGCAGTCTTTGCAACATTTTTGATGTTTCCCAGAAGCTTGTGCTCAGCAAGAAACTGAAAGTAAAGAGAAAAATTACTCTACAGTGCACAATATTAAACATTATTGAAATGCTTTACTAAGAATGCATCACGTAAATTCTGTGTACTCGTGTTAGGGTTTTACAGACCTATAGTTTTAGATCAGTACTGGCTTAGATTTTATGCATCACTGGGTCTTGAGCACATGGTTTTTAGTCAACAGACTGAATGCTTGAGTACCGTAATGGTAAGAGCCACCAGGGTTTGAATCCTGCGTTAGGCTTACAAATACAGAAGAAGCATGGCATTACATGAACCTAGACCTTGGGGGAAAGGATGGACACATCAGTGCACCCTTAGTACTGGTCCCAAGCCCAGATAAATGATAGGATCCCCAGGTGGGGCGGTCCAAGTCCTTTCTGTATGGAGTTTGCATGTTCTCCCCGTGTCTGCATGGGTTTCCTCCCACTGTCCAAAAACATGCAAGCGAGGTGAACTGGAGATAGAAAATTGTCCATGACATTACAATTTTTTTTTTTCCCCTTTTTCTTCCACTTTAGCACATCCAATTTCTGCCTGTCAATCATCATCTCACTAATGCTGGTCCCTGCTCCTGATTGGGGAGGACCAGGCTGCTCCACACCCCCTCCGACACGTGCACAGCAATCAAACGTCTTATCACCTACACTTGATGAGTGCAGTGCAGTACAGCGCTGTGTACGGAGAGCCACACCCTCTACCGCACTCCTTTCCCATCTCCGTGCAGGCACCACCAACCAGCCAGCAAAGATTGTAATCGCACTAGTCTGAGAGAGAGTCCCCATTCGGCTTAATCCCGCCCCTATCTGAACAACAGGCCAATCGTTGTTCATGTGGCCGCTCAGTCTCAGCCGGCAGGCAGAGCCGAGATTCGATACGATGTATTCAAGATCTCAGCTCTGGTGAACAGCGTGTTCTGATGAATCTTGTGTAACCAGTAACAACGTTTCTGTCATGAATGTAACCTAAGTGTGTAAAACATGACTTTAAAATCCTTATAAATAAATAAACAATGTCTAATGCAGATTTATATATTCATTGTTACTGTTTCCTCCTGGTCAGGGTAGCAGTGCGTCCTGCAACACCACAAAACACTCACCACATGCCAGGAACAAATCATGGGTAGGGCGGCAATCCATAGCAAGAATAAACCAACGCTTACACAATACAACTCTCATACCTAAGGGCAAGTTATAGACGCCAATCCACCTTCTGCGTGATTCTGTGAGATGAACAGAAAAACTAAGTTACCTGAGCGAGAACATGGGAGAAAACGGGACTAAAGGGAGGATTGAATCCAGGTCTCTAGAACCACCGTGACGTCCTCTAATATATATTTAATAAGTAAATTTTGTTTGTCTTTCGAATTGGACAATCTAGTTCAACAGCTTTGCTACACTGCATGTTTATGTGGATTCATTATAACACAAAACACTGAACCAGGCTGACGTTCAAAAAGCTTTACCAAGAATCTCAAGTGCACCTTATAGGCATCTAATCCACCAGTTCATTATTACACGTAGTGCACTTAGCGAGGGAGCACGAAGTCATTTGGGATGCAGCCTATATATGGACCCCCGACTTTAGCCTACAATAGTAGTGCATCAGTTTAAAGTATTGTTTAATGCAAAACATGTCGGCATGAATCTGAACTGTAAGTACCGAATGTGATGCATTGTCCTGTAGAAACTTGATCAGATCTTTTTTTGGTAGATCATCACTGTTCAGCTGCTCATCGCTCCATTCTCGTGTCGGTTCAGCAGCCATTTTGCTTTTAACTTTGACTTTACCCGAAACAGCCAATCAGCATGAGTCTTATGCTTTGCTATGGGTTTGTTTCAAATCATACGCTTCACACTAAATAGTATGTAACGAGTCCATGGGTAGTGGACCAATTTTAGCACACTATTGAGGAGGATTCTGTATGGTTTGAAACGCAATCCTCCGTACTTTTGAAAATCCAAACATCCCATTGTAGGATTTAATAAAGTATATAATATAGTGGACAAAATATCTAAAACATGAAGAACTTCACAGATCTAATAAAGAGTACGTCCAGTTGTCTCCAGGATTCCATCCTACGGGTCCTGAATGGTCTGTGGTAAGTAGACTTATTCTCCTTAAAAAAGATAATGGACTAAGTGGTCAGAGGGTCGTTTGTTCAAACCCCACCAGTACAAAGTTGCCACTGTTGGGCCCTTGAGCACGACCATTAACCCTTAATTGCTCAAAGTTGTAAGTGGCTCTGGGTAAAAGCATACGCCAAATGCCATGGATATACATACAAAAAGTCTTCTATGTATTCGAGGTATAAATGGGGTAGATTTTAGCTTTACAGTCTGTATTATACACAGTATATTTTAAGGATTAATCATCCTAGACTTTGGGCACAACCTCAATATTAATTGTTTGCACAATAGGGGGCACTGTTGCCAATAAAATTAATTTCATATTTGTTGGTTTGTATAAGATCATGCTTGTAGCATGGCACCCTATGTAATGAAAGTGGATTGAGGGTTATTTAGTTTAACCCCAAATCTATTGTACATTTTAAATAGGTACACAAAAATACCTAATAATTAATAATTATATATGCACATTGTGTTAAATACCTGCATTACTAAATACCATAATAATACAACATCAGTGGAACACAAGGACTAATATGTTAATAGTAATGTGAAGTACCAGTTTATAGAAATAAATAGCAATGTACCAGTTTTAGTTGTTGTACTTAAGGGTTTCATCAGGTGTGGCTACAAATGAGTCTTGGTCCTGGAAATAAAGGAGTCATTCTATAATTTGGGGTACATTCCATGTCCAATGATAATAATTATATTTATTCTAACTATTTTCGTTAAAAATGTCATATTTTACCTGTTAATGGAAAACATGTTGTAATATCACAAAAACATGATGTGCATCCTATGCTTCATTTAGCTTGAAATTTGTCATGATGTTCCTAAATGAACAGTTTTTGCTGTGTCTGTTTTTTAAGTTGAGGGTGCCTTGGTTTCAAAATAATGATACACAATTATTAAGGGCAACAACATCTATTTTTTATTTATTTCAATAGTTTAAATAATATTTTATAGTTTAAAAATAATATTTTTTTAATTGAGTTTCTCTTTTAGATAATTTAAATATCTTAATTTATTAATGTCCGCAAAAGTTCTGTCAACTATGTTACTAACAGAACTCCACTCAGCAACTCAAACATGGTTTGTTCTAAAACTATGTGACCAGCATTACATGATATCATTCATCTCTGTGGAGGGTATATTGAACACACTGTGGTGAATGTCCTCTTATTTTTAAAAATATTTTATCTATAATAGAATATTGTCAATGAGTATATTAATTGACCGTCAAATATGTTACATACATTGTTATGGTTACAATTTTATTTATAATTTTAATTCAAATGTATGTTCAAATTAGACATTACTCTGTTCAAGAAATGACATGTGGTCAGCCAGGCAAGGTCTACCACTGAAGTTATGGGTCAATATAGGGAAATTGTCAACTATGTTACCTGTCAACTAAGTTACCTAGTAGTCTACATCTACTTGCCCTTTTAAATAAAATAAAAAATAATTATGTTTAAGCTTTGCAACTAGTGGATATGTTACACTAAAGGAATATATTAACTTGAACCACTGATTGTTCTGTTGAGAAAGAACATTGTTTTTGTACTTTTTGGTGATGTGAAATGTACCCCAAATTATAGAATGACCCAAAGATGCATCAGCAGCAAGCAGCATCACCTTAACAATGACTGCTTCTACATACACAAATATACATTGCATAATTGCACCTTACTGTGACCACAGCTATTAGCCTTTTTGCTGCTTCTTTTTAATTCTATAGTTCTATAGGTTTTTATATTTTTAGTTTTATACCATGTTTTTTTCTGTTAGTGTAATCCTGTTTTAAGTACGTATATATATAGTATATATAATATATATTTTTGGACTGTGGGAGGAAACCAGAGCTCCCGGAGGAAACCCACGCAGACACGGGGAGAACATTCTTGCTGTGAGGCGACAGTGCTACCCACCGAGCCACTGTGCTGCCCACTCATGTTGTTCTATTAGAAAATTTAAAACAAATCTTTGTAGCATTACAGCACTACAGGTTTATTACTTCAGCTTTTATTCCTCTTGCTGCTGTTCCTTGGTCAAAGCACATGGGGGCAATAGAGGCACACAGATTTTTACTGCTTTTCAATGTTTTAAACGTGAAGATTCAAATTTAGAGGCATGGCAGGAGATAATCTTTTTAAAATGTGCATTAATTTATACACTGCCTTAAAAATGACGATTTTCAGATGTACAGGGTCTTGTTTGTAGCTGCTAGTGTCAAATTTGTGTTTGTACAATTGCTCAGAGTGTCTGCACACAGGTTGTTGTGTTAGCTGAACCCTAGAGGAGAACTGAAACAGATTTTTACAGTTCAGCAGGGTAACTCAATGTTAGGGCATGCAGTGACTTAGCTCCTCACCCTGACCTCTTGCTTATGACTCGATTACATTCTCAAGGTTGAGCTACTGCAGCTGAAAAATCTGCCACATACCAGCTTTGTACGAGTGTGGAGAAGCTGGGGCTGGAAAATAATGATTAAAATCATTACTCTTATTAATTATGCCCTGCAGTTTATTAAAAAGCAAGCGTAGGCGCCCAGGTGGCGCAGCGGGATTTTCCGCTAGCACACCAGCACCGAGTTTCTGAACTTCTCGGTTCGAAACTCTCTGTTGCCACCGGTCGGCTGGGCACTATCTGGCGGGCATAGTTGGCAGTGCCTGCAGCAGATACTAATTGGCCACCGTATCTGCAGGGTGGGGGCCGGACTATGTGTGGGTGGGTGGGACTTCCTACGCTGTGTAAGGACCCTGATTGGCGGAAGAGACGCCTGTGCACAATGCAGGGGCGAGAAGAGGAGGGCTGTACAGGCGTCGGAAGAGGCGTGTACAGTGACATGCTCTCCTTGGATGCAATCTGGTATCTCTCAGCAGCGGAGGGCA
Organism: Trichomycterus rosablanca; assembly: GCF_030014385.1. Lineage (NCBI taxonomy): Eukaryota > Metazoa > Chordata > Actinopteri > Siluriformes > Trichomycteridae > Trichomycterus > Trichomycterus rosablanca. The sequence continues at coordinate 33,168,834 of NC_085996.1, forward strand.
AAAAATTGAGTGTGCTAAATTGGGAGGAAAATGAGGAGAAAATGCACAAAAAATAAAAAGCAAGCATGGCTGCCTTTACACAAAAGTTCTCTGGGCTTTTATAAAGAAATGTGTCCTTAAACATGCAATCACAGACAAACCTTAAGGGAATGTGGTACTATTTTTATTGGGCCAATTTTGTGTTTACACAGGCTGTTTGGTAATGGATTTTTAGTCCACATATGGTCTGAAATCTAGCCAAGCACTGGAGTTAATTGTTCAGAGATGTTAATGAAATACAGATAACACAAAGAAAACCCTAAATAAATGACATAAAATTATATATATACACTGATCAGCCATAACACTAAAACCACCTCCTTGTTTCTACACTCACTGTCCATTTAATCAGCTCCACTTACCATATAGAAGCACTTTGCAGTTCTACAATTACTGACTGTAGTCCATGCGTTTCTCTACATACTTTTTTAGCCTGCCTTTACCCTGTTCTTCAATGGTCAGGATCCCCACAGGACCACCACAGAGCAGGTATTATTTAGGTCGTGGATCATTCTCAGCACTGCAGTGACACTGACATGGTGGTGTGTTAGTGTGTGTTGTGCTGGTATGAGTGGATCAGACACAGCAGCGCTGCTGGAGTTTTTAAATACGGTGTCCACTCACTTTTCACTCTATTAGACACTCCTACCTAGTTGTACCACTTTTTTTTTTTTTTTTTTTTTACACCTTACCATATTTTTAGTTGGTGGACTGTTCTTAGTCCTGCAGTGACAGTGAGGTTTTTAAAAACTCCATCAGCGCTGCTGTGTCTGATCCACTCATACCAGCACAACACACACTAACACACCACCACCATGTCAGTGTCACTGCAGTGCTGAGAATGATCCACCACCCAAATAATACCTGCACTATAGTGGTCCTGTGGGGGTCCTGACCATTGAAGAATAGCATGAAAGGGTGCTAACAAAGCATGTAGAGAAACAGATGGACTACAGTCAGTTTTTTTCACTGTTTATACAAAGTCCCCTAACTATAAATTCTGTGCAGAACGGTATTTTCAATGTCAGCTCTAAAACTGCAAAATCATTTTATTAAGTGTTTAACAGATTTCAGTTTAACCCCCATTTAAATCTGTCATAGATTTATTCACTGAATTACACATTTCTTTATTTCTTTTGCCTAAGCTTGCATCAGCTGAAAGTCAGAAAAGAATTTGGGTTTGAACCCTAAGGTAACCTTAGTCTGAAAAGTTTTAGATACTTCACTCAAATTTACGGTGCTTTTTTTTCTAAAATCTATGAACTGAACTTCTGTGATGTGTAAATTGCGTCATTAGTAGAGATGGACCGATCGGGGTTTTTGGCACCGATTCCGATCTCCGATTTGGGGGTTTATTAGCAGTAAATAAACTTAAAAAGAGCCTCACAGTAAAGATAAACCGGAGCAGCGCGCGCGCGCATGTGTGTTTGTGCCTTTAGAAGAGACGCAGTTACAGAGTTACAGAGACACAGAGTTCACAGTATCGCTATAAGTGATTCATTGATTCATGAGTTGATTCGTTTTTATGTGAAGCGTAAGTTTCTCTTCTCAGTTATCTCTCCGTGTTTTTTTGTGTGACTCTCTTACATTAGTCAGACTCGTTCCGTCTAAGGAGCTAAAAGTTTTCTAAAAGTTCAGCAGATGATCCTGAACTAACGAATTTGGTAATGAATAAACTTTTGCCTCGGATTGGCTCTGTAACGTTTTCTGTTCGCATCTACATCACAAGTAAGAACCGCTTACGATTTACCAAAGTGAACCAGGAGTTTATATAACGTGCTGATAGAATCGACTCAGATGTGACCGGGTTGAATTATCTTTTTAAAGTAAATATTACAATCAGCAAAATTACATCGTAAGAGCTTTCACGATGGTTTCTGTACGATGGTTGATGAATGGTGATGTGATGGTTGGTGCTTCGTAGCTCAAAGTCTGGATCAATCCACTGAGCTGTTAACTTAACGTGATCTTTATATATCACACGATCGGATCGGCTACTTTTAGGAAATATCGCCGATCGCCGATAGCATATTTTGATTAAAAATCGGCCGATACCGATTCGTAGCCGATCGATCGTCCCATCTCTAGTCATTAGTATTAACTACAACAACACAAAAGCACAATATTGTATATGATTTTTAATCAGTCGATGATTTAAACTGATGCCTGAAAAATGTTTTTTTCAAGTTTGTCACATTACCGTTTAACAATATTTAATAATTATTTGAAAAATAATAAGGAATTACCATATATGTGGTTTTAATGTTGCACTTTCTTGTGCAAGTTACCCATACCATTAGTACCAGCCCACCCCAATTCAGTGCCTAACTATGGTATTTGAACCTAATGCTGGTAACACTCTGGGTGGTCCCTTGGCTGGTTTTTGGATGTCATGTATGCAAACACATCAATAGTCAAGAGTCAAGAGAGGCCTTATTGTCATTTCAGCTGTATACGAGTACATATTGAAATGGAACAACGTTCCTCCAGGACCAGGGTGCAACATAGAACAAAAGTGCAGGACAGTGCAATACACAGTGCAGATAGACAACAATACAATAAATACAAGAAAAGCCTAAAAATAAATACAAAAAGACATTTATAATCTAGAGTAATTAAGGAAGACGAGACTAGAGCATATAACGTTTCAGTTTAGAATTAGAATAATTTTATAATGTCCAGATGTGCAGGTATTGGACAGAATAAGTTATGTGTATTAAGTCAAGTCAGACTAATTTATATAGCGCTTCTTACAATGAACATCATCTCAAATCAACTTTACCCCTGTTGAGCAAGCCGAGGGCGACAGTGGCAAGGAAAAACTCCCTTAAAAATTACAGGAAGAAACCTTGAGAGGAACCAGACTCAACAGGGACCCATCCTTCTTGGGTGGCCTGGAGGAGTTCTTTATTTTTCAATCCAGTCTGTAAAGATGGACATTATAAGTTCTGGACATTTTTGGTGCAACACGCTAGATACCCGTCCCATCTAGTAGGAGCACGCCAGGTTCCCGTCCCATCTTGTAGGAGCACGCCAGGTTCCCGTCCCATCTTGTAGGAGCACACCAGGTTCCAGTCCCATCTAGTAGGAGCACGCCAGGGCCCTTCACATTTAGTAGGAGCAGCATTGTTGGCCTTGCAGTCTCAACTTGCATTCGTTGCAAACAATGCACCAGTCAAATTTAGGTGTGCTTGAGCCCAGAGACATCAGCAACATTTTTGGACATTGTTGACATATGTGTGCATAGTACAGTTATAAATTATATTTGTTGATGCAGAGAAAATGATGTTTTGAGATAATGGTTAATCAAATAAATTCCCAAGACCATGTGCTGTTATACATCATAGAAGCAGGCTGGTCTTGAGTATAGAATATAGCTTTAGAATGGATCTGAAGCTTATGATAATATTATGTACTGTAGAGCTTGAAATACATTCAAACCTTACACCTGCTTGTATTGGAATGTTCTTAAACTGCTGGATTATTTGTGGATCATTTGTTTAAAAAAGGGATAAACCTTTTCGATAAAATAAAATATTTTGATCCCATCCTTTAAAAACATTTTGCAGTTAAATTTGGAATAAGCATATATTTAATAACACTGATAAGGTAAATCATTAAATATTAATACACATGCTTTTAACATGGGATGTCCAACAAACTCCAACAAACTTGTGGTGTTGACATACTTTAGCTGCCATAGTTTAGGTAACCTGGCATCAAAGAGAAAAAGAAAAAATATGACAATAATGTTCTTTACTCGGAAAGTCAGGCACCGTGAAAATCTGTTTTGGAATACAACCTGAACAGTGCCAGTCTGTTTGAGCACAACACACACTTTCACATCACTCACTCACTCACCCGACCCACCCACTCACATTGATTTGCATAAATTATTTGTTAAACCTGTGTGAATTGGAGACACTAAATTGTCCATGACTGTGTTTGATATAACCTTGTGAAGTAATGAATCTTGTGTGTAATGAGTAACTACTGTTCCTGTCGTGAATGCAACCAAAGAGTAAAACATGATGTAAAAAATCCTAATAAACAATAATAAACAAATTTACGTAATATAGGGAATCCACCTACTTGCATGTTATTTAGATTTGAAAGAAAACTGAATTACTTAACGCAGACTCAAAGCATGGCGTACAGATAGTACCCGGAGGCTAGGATCAAACCCTGTTTTGTGAGGATTTTTACTGCACCAACACTACCAACTGGATCACCGTGCTGCCTCATTAATGTTCAGTAATTGTTTTATCCCGATCAGTGTCACAGTTAATCCAGAGGCTGTGAGGCTGCAACACTACCTGCTGCATTACAAGTCTTCTTTGTAATTGTGCATTTTAGGAGCAAATTACATTAATTAGTCCACTAGTCCACCAATTAGTCCAATAAATTACACAATTAGTCCACAAGACGAGGAGAGATTTTCACTGTGTAGGTTTTGTAGTGGCTGAAGAAAAAATCCTGACCTCTCTGCTATTTATTTTGGGATGTGTATCAGTCTTGCATATAGGAACATGGGACATGAGGAACTGGGTTTGATCCTTGTTTTCAGTCTGTGTCTGTGATGAGTTTTACATGTGATGAGTTTTATATGTGATGAGTTTTATAGGTTTTTCTTGTCATTGTGGGTTTCCTCTGGGGATTTAGATTACTCTCACCTCTTAAAATGTTATTAAAATAAGTGAACTATTTTGTCTAATTAGCGTAAATCATTTGTGATTAGTAGATTAATAGATTTAACATGATATTAATCACAATTCTCAAGGCACCAAAAATCTGCAATGTGACAGCTGAATAAACCCCAGTACTTCAGTCAGCTCTAGTGTATGTGGTGTAGTGCTGGTCTAGTGCTGGTCTATCTGAATTTGCTACTTTTATTTGACCCTAGGTGTTCCACACTTGCTGGCAGATGGGGGGCACAGTTTGATGGAAAGTGTAGTTCTCTCTGAACTACATATTAAAAAAATTTTTGTGCCTCATTAAAGGTCACTTGCTACACCTGGGGTCAAAGCTTTATAAGTGTCCCAGAGTTAATCTCTCCTCCACTGGCTCCCTTGCTAGTACGTATTTTTCAGCTCTGATTTCTGGGAACTCGGTTAGTAAACAGTAGCAGTTTTCAGGATACTTTGACTTTTCCCTTGGGTGCCATGACAGCTTTCTGGGTTTTTTAGCCACTGCATATTTTTCGAGTTCTGCTGCCTTGTTCCCCTGGTAAGTGTCTGCTGGGGGAGTTGCACCCAAGCGCTCTTATGTTTCTTTTTGAGTCTGTCCCTGTGTTTTCTGGCGATCACATTGCTCTGTGTTGTGTCTGCTCTTGTTATACTCTTGCCTGTCTTTTCTATTCTTGAGTCCAGCCTCGGGCTGCAGCTAATGGTTTGGCTTTGTTTCATTTACTGCTCGAGTTTTATCATTTGGTCTAGTCAGTTATTGATTTATTTTAAGAGTTTTATTCTGCCTTCGTTAAGTTTTCTGCAATTCTGGGTTCATTGTCTACCTGCTGCATTACAAGTCTTCTTTGTAATTGTGCATTTTAGGAGCAAATGACATTAATTAGTCCACTAGTCCACCAATTAGTCCAATAAATTACACAATTAGTCCACAAGACGAGGAGAGATTTTCACTGTGTAGGTTTTGTAGTGGCTGAAGAAAAAATCCTGACCTCTCTGCTATTTATTTTGGGACTTGTATCAGTCTTGCACAGAGGAACATGGGACCTGAGGAACTGGGTTTGATTCTTGTTTTCAGTCTGTCATTAAGTGCAGTGTGTTTGCTCTTGTTATACTGTACATCTCCAGTCTCCAGTAAGATGCTTGCCATGTTCTCTTGGTGTTCTCATGGGTTGCTTCTGTGTATTTTTTGCCTACCTTCAAAATACAGCATTTGGTGGATTGGCTTTTCTACATTAGTAAGTGAATGGGTGTATTCAGGGTGTATTTCTGCCTTGCATCCTGTATTCTCAAAATTGGCTTTGGATCTGTTGGGACCCAGACCAGGATAAAGCAGTTATTGAAGAAGGATGATTCAGTGTCCATACAGATTCCCCTTCCCTTTCCCCTTCAGTCTGCCTTGCTGTGCTTCTCTAAAATTGTTAAAGTGCACAAAGCAAAGGCAGGGTTTCATCTCCAGAGTTTCAGCGATAGTCCCTGTGCACCGAGTGTGAAACATGTGGTAAACAGAGAACTGTGTTTTGCTTTGCTCTACCACCCATGCTAATACTCCTCTCTTCCAAATCTCCTCCATTTCCCTAGCGTGACAGCAAGCTTTTCTCTTTCTCATTTGATAAGAAGTAAGCTCCATATCAATGTTTGATGACTGGTGTGACCTGCCAATGGCCTTATTATTTATTTATTTCTTTATTTATGTATTTTTGTTTCCCTGATCACAGTTGGAACAGGAGGTAGGCCAGGTTGAGTGTTATCTGCAGGAACACAGTGGCACCGGGGATAGGTAGGTGAGAGATAGCCTTGCTTGACAGCTGGAGAAATGTCTGAAAAAACAGACATGATTTTTTAGGTTGGCAAGGTGTCTCACTCCTGCTTGTCAGTGCGGAGCACAAATGAAGCAGTACGACTTGCTGATAGAAAACTAAAAATAGAAAGACAGACGTCTCAAGTGAGCACATACTGTGTCTGTCTACTACAAAGTTTGATTCATTTTACCGCTTTTTATTGTCATTTATTGCTCTTTTCTGTGAGCCGTTGTTGCACAATAGCAGTATAAGATATGAAATAAAACACATTTTTGAGCAAAGAGGTGTCTAATTCCATCTGAAAGGCAGAAAGAAATGAGAATTTATTTTGTGTAAAAAGACCAGAGTGTGCTAACTGCCAAAGATTTTTGATGAACGTGTAACCAAAGCATTTCACAACTATAACCAAATTATAAACCAACACAGTTATTAAAAAAACTAAATTGTGAGACAGGCATTTATACTCCTATAACTGACATTCCTTGTGCCTCTGTTCATTCATTGCAAGTTTTACATACACAGCAGGTCAAAAGTTTAAAACAACACTAACTTTTTAAAAACCTAATTCTAAAAAAGTTGGAGCAGGAAATAAATGTGAATAACCACAGGCAGCAGCAATTTACATAAAAACTGTATTCATTTGAAAACAGTACAAAGAGAAATGTTATGCTCATTCCAGAATAATTGGACCGTGGCATGTTTACCACTGTTACCTTTTAACAAACTTCTGTAATTGTTTGGGAATTGAGGACACCATTGTTTTAGTTAAAAAAGGATTTTTTCCATTCTTGCTTGATATTAAATAGTTTGTGTATTGCGCCTTATTATGCCTCATACATTTTCAATGGAAAAACATGTCGTCTGCACTCTACATATGCTGCTCCAAAATGCTTTTCTACCCCTCAGCATTAATGATTCCTTCGCTGGGCACCTACATAAACAATAATTGGCTCGTTTGTAGGGAGGGTGCTGGAGGGGATTCCTCATAACTGATGCAATTACGACCTCTGCTGGCTGATTGATGGTGCCTGCACAGAAACGAGAGATAATGAGGATCAGTGCGTGACTCTCCCTTGTGCAGGTGAAAAGATGCAGTCGGTTACTGCTACGTGTCGGAGGGGGCGTCTGTTTGTCAAAGCTCTCCTCGGCCAAGAGTGGTGGTCTAAATCAGTAGAGAGGAAGCAAAATGCAATAGGGTAATTGGATATGACTAGATTGGGAGGACAATTGAGAGAAAAATGCAAAAAATGCCACTGGCACTTACTCACCCCCACATAAGAGCAGATGTTGACCTTTAAACTTTGCATTGATAATATTTTGAATGGTCTGCAGGGCTAAATGGTGTCGATTAGGGGTCAAGATTTACTTGATTTAAATTGAGTGTCTGCTATGGTTTGACCTAAACCATTCCCAAGTCTTCTTCAAGGTCCTTGTCTTCTGCATAACAAATAATTGACCAAATTTATTATTATGACCACATTTTTCAACATGCCCATCATCAACAACTTTTTAACATTGTCCCTACAGCTTTCAAGTAGGCAAAGGTTATCCCCCTACTTAAGAAACCCACACTAGACAACACAAACATACACACAGACCAATATCACTCCTCTCTATTCTGCCCTTAGATCTTGAATGGGGTATCTACAATCCTTTACACGTTTCTCTCATGCAAAATGACCTCCATAATCAGTATCAGTCTGGCTTCATGGCTGCAAGTGGTGCTGCAACTTCTTTTAATCCAAAGTCCCCTGGAAGCATGGTTTCATGGGTTTTCATGCAAGTCTCCAATAAAGATGCTCATAAATATAATATTATATAAATTATATGACAGATGCAGTGAGAAAGTTGGAACTTTTTGAAAGTTAGTTTTTTTTTAATTAAATGAAATAATACTTAGGTCTTAGAAAACTTGTACCTTATCATCCTGTGTTTTGTAAACAGCATATTAAATGCACAGTGTAAAGCAAAACTGTTTAAATGAAACCTAAACCAAGCAATCTACAACTCCATATTTTTAAACTTGTTTATTGAATTTATACAATAAGAACTTAATTAGCAGCGACAAATAGCTGTGGTACATTTCACATGAACAAAGGATCAAGTGTGGGTGTATAGTGCTTGCATTCACTGCTTATTCATCTTCACCCAAACCCCATTACCCTTTAACCTTGTATTTAGAGTTTGGTAAATGAATATAGTTCTATTACACTTTAACAGAGTGGAACAGAAAGATGTAGCTTTGAGGAGTTGACCCTTGCTCTTGAACTGATGCTGTATTCGATCCAACAAGCCTCCAGCACATTCTTAATTATTTCTTACTGATGGCCTAATCCATCAAGTGAAACAGTCTTGAAGACTTCCTGGGAGAGCGTAAGAGAGGAGTGAAAGGCAGACTGAAAAGGGAAGGGCTAGGAGTTGTCCAGTGTTAGAGCGATTTTGTCAAAGTTTTATGGGCTGTGGCAGAAAGAAAGTTGCTTCTTCCAAATATTAGATATGAGTTTTGAGTATGTTATACAAAAGAGTAATAAAGCAGGGCCATAGCGGACAGAAAGCCCAATAAAGTTACTAATATACCTTTTATAGCCCCATCAAATTGCCTTAACTGGGTGTTGTTAATTTTATACAGTTATTACATTTAATCATGATATATTTCTCAATTAAGCAACTTTATTTCACCTCCCTACGATAAATTACCAAAACATATGAACACTCCAAAAATTTTTTAAAAAACACTCCAATCATTTAAGTCTTACCTAACATTAACCACACAGCAATCCTTATAGACAATCGTTGGCAATAGGTTGGGTCAAATGGATCAGCTTAATTTGGTGTGTAATTAAATCATTTGCTTAATAGGTAAAGTTTACAGTTCTGGTAAACATTATTGGCACCCCCGAATTTTAAGTACAGTGGACCCTTGACTTACGAATTTAATTGGTTCTGAAGGGCTGTTCTTAAGTCAAAATGTTCATTAGTTAAACCTATTTTTCCCATAAGAAATAATGTAAATAGAATTAATCCGTACCAGACCTCCCAAACCACCCCCTTACTTAACCTTTCTAATGTCTTAAATGGTCTTTTTTGTTATAAATACCAGTATATTTGCCTTAAATCTTAAATTATAGAATAGACATTCCTGTGACAAACAATAATAAACAACAATACACAGTAGTACTGTACTGTCCATAAACACACATCACATTTCAGTACAGTACGTGTGCTGTACCATACACCATAATACATTGTATCTACCAGAAACAACAGTAACTCTCATATTTCTCTATTATTTCCATCTTTATTTCAATAGTGTTGTATTTTGTAGGTGTAATTTCACGAAAGAATAACTTCCTTCTTCTCTCTTACTCAATGTCCCCTCTGTCTGATACACAGTGACAGCTACTGGCAGGAGTAATTATACAACAACAAAAAACTGCGCTTTCTCTGCACCTTCTCTGGGGACATTTTAATATAGAATTTTACAAAATATAAAGAAAACACAGAATGTCCGAATGTTCGCTCACTGTATGTATATATATACAGTGGGGGAAATGAGTATTTGATCCCCTGCTGATTTTGTAAGTTTACCCCCTTACAAAGACTTGAACAGTCTATAATTTTTATGGAAGGTTTATTTTAACAGAGAGAGACAGAATATCAACAAAAAATCCAGAAAAAAAACATTAAATAAAAGTTATACATTAATTTGTATTTAATTAAGGGAAATAAGTATTTGATCCCCTACTAACCAGCAAGAATTCTGACCCCCACAGACCGGTTATGTGCCCATGAGGCACACAAATTAGTCCTGTCCCTGTATAAAAGACTCCTGTCACAGAATCAGTTTCTTCCGTTCAAATCTCTCGACCACCATGGGCAAGACCAAAGAGCTATCAAAGGACGTCAGGGACAAGATTGTAGACCTGCACAAGGCTGGAATGGGCTACAAGACCATCAGCAAGAAGCTTGGTGAGAAAGAGACCACTGTTGGTGCGATAATTCGAAAATGGAAGAAATACAAGATTACAGTTAATCACCCTCACTCTGGAGCTCCATGCAAGATCTCACCTGGTGGAGTAAGAATGATTCTGAGAAAGGTGAGGTCAGTCCAGAATTACACGGGAGGAGCTTGTCAATGATCTCAATACAAATGTATCAATGTATCTCTAAATACAAATAAATTTATAACTTTTATTTAATGTTTTTTTTCTGGATTTTTTGTTGATATTCTGTCTCTCTCTGTTAAAATAAACCTTCCATAAAAATTATAGACTGTTCAAGTCTTTGTAAGGGGGTAAACTTACAAAATCAGCAGGGGATCAAATACTTATTTCCCCCACTGTATATATATATATATATATATATATATATATATATATATATATATATATATATATATAGAGAGAGAGAGAGAGAGAGAGAGAGAGAGAGAGAGAGAGAGAGAGAGAGAGAGAGAGAGAGAGAGAGAGAGAGAGAGAGAGAGAGAGAGAGAGAGAGGAGAGAGAGAGAGAAGAGAGAGAAGAGAGAGACGGTCTGAGTCAACTTGTTCGTGACGTCACGTGTTTCGCCAATTTCGGTTTGTAATCCGAAATTTGTTTGTACGTTAAGTTGAAAAAGATTGTTCGTAACCCAAAATGTTTGTATGGTAAAACATTTTTTTAAATGTTAAACATCAAGGGTCTACTGTACTTGGATTTATATAAACTCATATGTTTGATACAGAAAAGCTCAAGACACAAAAATGTGGCAGGAAAAAGGATACAAAATTGAAAATGATGCCAGGACATGATTAATGGCGGCCTTTGTTCAGTTTGAAACCAAAGACAAGATCAGACACCTGTGATTAATTAAATTACTCTCACCTGCCCCCATTTTGGTGCACACATGACTTTAATTAGCCTGTGAATGGTGGCTTTGCTGCTTAAAAGGCCACTTTTATTCCTTGTCCCTTGTTTACAATGGCAAACACATGGGAGCTGTCTGAGCAGAGCAGAAATGCTATTATCACCAAGCACAAGCAGTCTAAAGGGTACTCCAGGCTTCAACAGTTCAAAATGTTATCAAGAAGTTTGCTGTTCTTTGATGGGGTGAAAAGAGGAAAATTGATGAGAGATCCTTACAAAATGTGATTGTACAAAATGTGGCAAAGAAACAACATACAACATCCAAATAACTCCTGGCTGAGCTGAAAACATCAGGAGTGATGATTTTAACCTGTACCATACACAGCACACCGAACACAACAGGGCTTTATGGGCGAAGGCCAAGAAGGACCCCATTGCTTAAAGAAAGGCATAAAAAGAGTGCCTACACTCACATGAACAAACCACAATCCTTATGGGAAAATGTTCTATGGACAAATTAAATTAAACGAGCTCTTTCACAATGCATACCAGGGTTATGTTTATAGATGACTAAAGAAAAGTTCACCCTACCTACCGTGAAACATGGTGGAGGATCCATAATGTTGTGGGGCTGCTTGGCTGCCACTGGAACTAGAGGACTTAAACATGTTACATACATGTGAACAATAAATTCAGAGGATTATCAGAGCATTTTAGAGTGAAATGTGCTCTTAATTGTAAGAAAACTATAAACCATATAGTTAAATAATAATTATTACTGGCTTGTGAGGTCACTATTAAGATTATATGACTGGATTTATATGTGCTGTTGAAGTCTATAAATAGGTAAAGAGTAATGTCCTTTCCTTCTAAAAACAATCTCTCAAACAAAAACTACATCTATATTTACCTTTAGGTAACCATGCATGACTTCCTGCTGCTTAGTATACATATGGGTTATAAATATGAGGTGACACAGGAGCTGCATTTTAATCATTTATCAACATGGGAATGATTACAGAAACAGGGTTAGGTTTAATAGTAATAGTATACCTGTATTTTAGCTGCAGAAGCTATGCTCTGGAAATGGCCATGAAGCCAAAAACAGTGTTGCAGTAGAGGTTAATTAAATGGCCTTGCTGTGATGCACTCAGTATTATGTGGGCTCCTCATACATTTCCATTTTTTAACCAGTTATATTGGACACCTGCAGCTGGAGGGTATTCACACAACCCAATTTTTAAACTTTGCTGGGAGGGTACACACAACAGTATGCACAAAATAATATTCAATTATACCTATGATTTTTTTTATAAAAAAAAATATAATAGGAATGGGCAAGCTGCATCAGTTATTGATTGACAGAGTAACCATTTTTACTACGTAATATCTCAAGTGTTCAGTTTAGCTGTCTTCCAATTGTGTTTATTTATTTACTGTAGGATATAAACCCATCAGCCATAACATTAAAACCATCTCCTTGTTTCTACACTCACTGTCCATTTTATCAGCTCCATTTACCATATAGAAGCACTTTGTAGTTCTACAATTACTGACTGTAGTCCATCTGTTTCTCTGCATGCTTTGTTAGCCCCCTTTCATGCTGTTCTTCAATGGTCAGGACTCTCCCAAGACCACCACAGAGCAGGTATTATTTAGGTGGTGGATCATTCTCAGCACTGCAGTGAACTGACTGAGAATAGTCCACCAACCAAAAATAACCGTGGGCAGCGTCATGTGACCACTGATGAAGGTCTAGAAGATGACCAACTCAAACAGTAGCAATAGATGAGCGATCGTCTCTGACTTTACATTTACAAGGTGGACCAACTAGGTAGGAGTGTCTAATAGAGTGGACAGTGAGTGAACACGGTATTTAAAAACTCCAGCAGTGCTGCTGTGTCTGATCCACTCATACTCATACACCATGTCAGTGTCACTGCAGTGCTGAGAATGATCCACCATTTAAATAATTCCTACTCTGTGGTGGTCCTGTGGGGGTCCTGACCATTGAAGAACAGGGTGAAAGCAGGCTAAAAAGTATGTATGGACTACAGTCAGTAATTATAGAACTACAAAGTGCTTCTATATGGTAAGTGGAGCTGATAAAATGGACAGTGAGTGTAGAAACAACGAGGTGGTTTTAATGTTATGGCTAATCGGTGTATATATTTTTCTTTACCCTAACCCAGGCTTTTTTGCTTGCACCTAAATACTGAGAGCCCAGCTCCATCTAAGGTCTGCTCTGTAATATCTATTTATCTCTAAAGTCATTAAGTTGAAAAACGTTGATGTGCAGCCGAAACTGTTCATTTTAAGGCACCAGACCAGTTTTATTTCATTGCAGCAGGATTGCTGATGTGCTAAAATGAAGTAAACATAACAGCGTACACGCTACACTTCATGTTTTTATTTGCTCTCACCATGGTGCAGACATTTTCAAATTACAGCCTTAGAAAGGATCTACACCCCCATTTCTTTTCAACCCTCCAGTGCCCCACTCTTCTGCCTCTGCTCTCTAATCACACCAATATCAGCAGTGGTGTCAGGATGGAAGATTGTGTGCATATTAGTGTCTGTGTTTGTGTGTATTAGTGTGAATGTGTGTGTATATATTACTGTATATAAGATAGTGTGGAAATGACACCCAGGAGAGTCGATACACGACTCAGGATGGATGTCTTGTAGTTCTGTACAGCACAGACTATAATGTATTTTTAGTGATGATTTTCTGTTTATTTACTTGCAGTAAAAGTAAAGACACCAATAATGTTAAAAAGTATGCATTCTATTTTTTTATTTATATGCAAAACACAAGTCCTCTTTATTATTTTTAATTGAAAAGTTAACATTTTCTAGTAAGGGATATTTTATTAATTTTGTCAACTTTTTCTTTTCTATGTCTGAAAATATATATATTTTTTTCACAGAAAATTGTATGAATTAAATGTATTAAAATATTATATTTATTAGGGCACCGAGGTGGCGCAGTGGGATATTACACTAGTACAGCTGCACCGAAGTTCTGAACTCCTCGGTTCCACCGGTTGGCTTGGCGCCACCTGGCAGGCATAATTGGCAGTGCCTGCAGCAGATACTAATTGGCCACCGTATCTGCAGGGTGGGGACCGGACTATGTGTGGGTGGGTGGGTCTTCATATGCTGTGTAAGGACCCTGATTGGCGGAAGAGACGCCATTTTTTTAAATTATGAAATTTTATTAATGTTAAATAGTCTTATGTTTGGAAGAGCTGAAGGTAAATAAAAAAGGATGCCAAGCTATTAGTTGGATAGATACAATTAGAATAATACTGAATAAAGAAGCCTGAAGACGCCACCAGAACGCAGGAAGTTCTGGAGAAGCACTATTCACGTGTTCGCCAGGATTTGGAGTCGACTTGACATCTCAGTCAAGTTGCCAATCAGACTGACAAAACTAAGCAGACGCTGGGGCTAAATGTAAAGCGCATTGACTGTGGACAGTGTCACCTATGTTTCAGCAGCTAATAATTATTGGCAGCTCTGTGTATTTATTTATTTTTTGGATGGATATTTGGAGTTTAGGTTTCTTTCCCAACCTTGTGAGAGACCACTGTTTTAGGTACTTTTCCACAGAAAAGTGCTGAGACTCTCAATGTCCCTCCATGGCCAGCAGCAAGCCGAGGATGACAGACTGCATAGGAAAATACTATATATATGGTTGACTACAGATAGTGATAGCTAGTTGGTGATTCAGTAGATGTTAACACAAAATTTGCTATGTTACACTTTTTTTCTTTTTATCAACCACTTTATCCTCATCAGGGTTGCGGCAGGCCTGGTTCCACCACAATTCACTAGGCATGAGGCAAGTATACTCTGGACAGAGCACCAATCCATCACAGGGCTTCAACCATCCCCTCCCCAGACTAAACCAATCATGTCTGTGCAGACGCCTGGCCAGGCGAAAGCACGGCTGAAACCCAGATCTCAGCTGTGGTGGCCTAGCTAATAGACCACCTGAGTGCTATATGATACATATTCAATAATTGTTTGTTTGTTTATTAGGATTTTAACGTCATGTTTTACACTTTGGTTACATTCATGACAGAAACGGTAGTTACTCATTACACAAGATTCATCAGTTCACAAGGTTATATCAGACACGTCATGGACAATTTAGTGTCTCCAATTCAGCTCACTTGCATGTCTTTGGACTGTGGGAGGAAACCGGAGCACCCGGAGGAAACCCATGTGGACACGGGGAGAACATGCAAACTCCACACAGAAAGGACCTGGACCGCCCCACCTGGGTATCGAACCCAGGACCTTCTTGCTGTGAGGCGACAGTGCTACCCACTTAGCCACCGTGCCGCCCCATATATAATAAATTATTATTAATAATGAAATTGTACTGTATGTATAAAGGTAATTTTACATCTGGGGACCTTTACTTTTTTTGAATTTTCTATTTTTCCTCTATACTGATTCCACCCTCACCGCTGACTGAGGACGCCTCTCAACTGACATACGCCCCCTCTGGCACGTACAGGCAGTACAGACTGCATTTTTTACCTGCACGAGTCGAGTTCATACACCGACGGGCACTGTGTACGGGGGGCCACACCCCCATCAGCATTATTCCTCAGCCCTGTGCAGGCGCCATCAGTCAGCCAGCAGGGGCAGCAGTTGCACCAGTTATGAGACCTATGATCCAACTTTTTACCCTCTAACTCTGAACAACAGCCAATCGTTGTTCATGCAGCCGCCCAGCCCAGTCGGAAGGCAGAGCTGAGATTCGATACGATGTATTCGAAATCCCAACTCTGGTGTGCTAGCGTACTTTACCACTACGCCACCTGAGTGGCTTGGGGACCTTTACTTAAGTACATTTGCAAAAAAATCATCTGTTAATTTTGTTATAAGACTAATTGTAGAGGAGTACACTATTCACAAAACC
This sequence comes from Trichomycterus rosablanca, assembly GCF_030014385.1. Classification (NCBI taxonomy): domain Eukaryota; kingdom Metazoa; phylum Chordata; class Actinopteri; order Siluriformes; family Trichomycteridae; genus Trichomycterus; species Trichomycterus rosablanca. The sequence continues at coordinate 33,185,140 of NC_085996.1, forward strand.
AATAAGCAGTATTAAGGTTTTCACTGTATTGCTTTAAACAAGCGTTCTAGCTACCTTGCTTTTATGGAAAGGCAGGAGGACATTTAGCATTTCCAAATGGCATATCCATGTATAGATTCTTTATGATGTCGAGATTATTTTATTAGCTTTTATTAACTACATACATGTATTATCTCATTTAAAGTCATTTAATCAGTAATTAAGTAAAATTCTTTATCTTAGCAGATAAAATGTGTACTTACATATTTCTGCTGTAGAGCCTTTGCATGACATTACAGCAAATATTCAAAGACTGAGCTCTCTATTCATGTGCATGGCCTTGTGTTTAGTCTGTGCAGGTGCTGGCAGTGATAAGTGTTGACATCAGTCGCCCTTCATCCAGCAGGACTAAACTAGAGCTTTGCGGAAAATGATTAATTTAGCCGAGCCTGCTCGGTGGGCTCCCAGCCTCTTCCCCATACTTGTGCTTGGCTCCCACCACTAGCTTCATTTATCCTGTCCTATTATTGATTAATTCATGAACCTTATTTAAGTATTTGAGGGTTGCCAAATATCCTTCACTTTTCTTGCCCCTACAGTTTATCCATATCCAGAGTAGCCCAGTGAGACTGTTTGGCAAATATACTGAAAGGGGAAAAAAAGCTCTTCAGAAGAAGTTAGGGGTGACGAGCAGGGGTGACCTCTGACAACGAGCCACTTAAGTCTCAGGCATCATTATCCTCTCTGAGGCTGGTGGATCACACATGAGGTTATCCTGGCACTGACTGAAGAACTTAATTAGACTCTAGTGGAATAAGAACCCACATGGTGGAATACAGTGCAGTCTGCCTCTGTCACATACTGTACACAATTATGCCTTCAAAAGAGGGTATAGTGCACTAACAGTGTGCTGAATAAAAAACAAATGTATGTCTTTTATTTAGCATAACTAAAATAAGAAAATATCTTTAGATATGTTTAGATAGCAGAAAAGAAAAGCCGTATAATTACCATAATTTAAAACTGACAAAACGTAATACATGTCGCCACTAATACAATGCCATTTATGCAGAGTAACAACTTGAAGTAGTTTTACTATAAGAAATAGCATACATTTTTTTATTTTATTTTATTTTTTATATTTTGTTTATGCACTTTCTCCCCTTTTTCTCCCTTTTAGCGTGTCCAATTGCCCGATTGCGTCATGCTTCCTCTCCACCAGTGCCGATCCCTGCTCTGATTAAGGAGAACGAAGCTAACCCACTGCATCAAGAACTGCCACTCAACAATAGCTGATATAACCACATGGGTGAGGGATTACTTTGGCAAACCTTTGTCAAGCACTACAATACAGAGTTCCATGCACAAATGCCACCTACAACTCTTCTGTGCAAAAAATAAGCCTTATGTTACCCATGTCCAGAAGTGGTGTCGACTTTTCTGGGCTCTGAGGCATCTAGGATGGACTATCACACAGTGGAAACATTTATTGTGGTCAGATGAATCAGCATTCTTTCTATCTAAATTGTAATCGTCTCAGTTAAGTAATTTCATCTGCCATAAAAAACATTTTTTTTTTCTGCCCAGAAGAGGCAATCTTTTACTTTAGACACTTTTTTATATTCAGGCAAGTTTTAAGTGCTTTTTTTGACAAATTTAAATGTAATAAAGTTATACTAATCTCATGTATTTAAAAGCAATTAGGCACCTAATACATGTGACTTTGTTCATTACATTTATTAATTATCTCTCACTACAGAGTTAAGCTGCACTTTGAGTCTCTGTCTTTTATGAAATTCCCTGTGATGTTTTGCAGAGCCTACATAACACCATCATGCTCTGTCAAAATCCTAACCTTTGTAACAATGAAATCTGAAGATTAAAATTAATTAAATCGTACTTTTCCAGCTGTAGTTTACACATTACACCCCTCAATCCCAAATAACGTGTCAGAGTTAGCTAAGTGAACTTGCATAGGCACATCCAATCACGTTCTGATCAGCAGTCTAATAACCAACCCCCCCCCCCCCCCCCACCTCACCACATTTACATTTTTGCATTTAGCAAACGCCTTTATCCAAACTGACTTTACAGTTACAGCATACAGTCTGAGCAATTGATGGTTAAGGGCCTTGCTCAAAGACCCAACAGCAACAACCTTCTGATTACTAATCCAGTTCCTTAACCACTAGGCTACGGCTCACCTGACATTAAATGTAGGGCTTTTAATTACTTTACAATACAAGTAGATGTTTTTGAGGAGTCTACCACTAGAGGTGCATTGTAACACAAAATAATTCTTCATGGTTGGAATGGTGCTTTTAAAATCGTTCCTGGATAAAGTTGTGGAGAAGCACAAGATAGGAGACAGATTTTGGAGGGTTTAACTACCCTTCTGAGAATCATTTACAATATTATTAGGAAATGAAAAGTGTATTGCTCCATCAGATTGAGCCATCACTTCAAATTGGATGCCTGAGCCAGGAATACATTATTTAGGGAAGCTACCAAAAGGCCAATTTATGTCTTCATGGATGAGATTGGTCAATATGTGCATGTAACAACAATCTCAAAAGCTTTTATACAAGGCTGGCCTTTTAGCTGGGTGGCAAAAAATAAAGCCATTCTAAAAAATGCCACATTAAGTCTCATTTAGACACATTAAGTCTCATTTGCAACCATTTGTTACTGAAGTAAGGAATATAGCCAATGTCTCAGGACCAATGCTGTGTGGCTTTTGAGAAGGTTACTGATTTAAATGTAATAAAATAAATGTAGTGCATTACTGACCCCCTCTGCAGACATTTATTTTCATTTACTGTTCATAGACTGTAATGTAACCCACATGTAGCAGAGCGAAGAAAGCACTTATTGAACCAACTCAGCGTATTAAATGAGCAGTAGAGACATTAGTTACCCTTGATTACATGCCTGAATCATCAACCCCTACACTATTCACACAACGATCAATGTAAAACTGTTGTTTGATGAAATTGTATAAGTTGATTCGATTCCTCCCCACAACTGAAACTGTCCTTAGTGCAGCAATTATTCTGCTACTCCCCTGAACCTGTGGCATGAGGAGGAGTAATGCGGAACATGGCCTGTCACGCTTAGCTCTAACTTTGTGCTAGACTAATGAGAACTGTCGGGCTGTGAACAATCTGCATTCATCATGCCTTATCTAAGAGACCACTGGCTTTAATGCTTGCATGGAAAACAGATGGGAATAAACAGGATGTGCGTACCTGATCTGAGGTTGAGGTCTAGAGGACTCGGTGGAGGAAACTCTGCTTCTCTGTACTCTATGCAGCATCTCGGTGTGTGGAAGACAGCATGTAATAGTAATCAATCATCTGCTTAGCAGATTCTCTCAGGCTGAAGCTGCTCGCCGTCTGTTCACAGCTGTCTGCGCACCCTGGATCTGCAGATGATTGTGGAACTGAGGTCTGGCTCAAGGGCAAAGCTTTCTGAGAGACAGACACATATAAAAGATGCAACAATCAGTGGTTCAATGAACAAGCTGGTTCATTAGGGAATTTCTATGAGGCATTGGTGTTGCCAGCACATACAAAAGCAAAAAATCAACAGACAGACAAGACAAGTAGAATCCAGCATACTATCTACTCAGTAATACAAACAGGATAACAAACAAACAGGCTAAGGTTAGAACCCTCAGAAATACACAAAAATAGAAACCAAGAACTCATGATTTAGTAATGAAACATGGACACAAACAAGAATTGCATTGTGTTCTAAAACCTGAATGAACTCTATAACACATTTTAAACTATTCGCAGTTTGGTAAGCAGCTGTCAATATTTGGTAAACACATGACCATGCTAATCTAGCAAAATAATAAATACGTTTTTTTGTTTGTTTCCCCAATAAATCCCAAGCTATACTTATAAAAATACATTCATTTAGAAAGATATTTGTTTGTTTATTTTTAGGTAGAAGTTTGTTTGTAGGATTTTAACGTCATGTTTTACACTTTGGTTACATTCATGACAAGAAGTTACTTATTACACAAGGTTTATCAGTTCACAAGGTTTATCAGTTCACAAGGTTATGTCGAACACAGTCATGGACAATTTAGCATCTCCAATTCACCTCACTTGCATGTCTTTGGACTGTGGGAGGAAACCGAAGCACCCGGAGGAAACCCATGTGGACATGGGGAGAACAAGCAAACTCCACACAGAAATGACCCAGACTGCCTCACCTAGGGATTGAACCCAGGACCTTCTTGCTGTGAGGCGACAGTGCTACCCACTTAGCTACCGTGCCGCCCATTTAGAAAGATGTCTTAATTGTTGTGTATAGTGACAATAAAGATTCTATTCTATTCTATCCTATTCTATTCTATTCTATTCTTAATAACTATGTAACTGTTTAACATCTTTATCTTGATCAGGTTAATTCACCCATTCACTCACTTACTGAAAAAGTAGCATTAATGCAGCATTTAAAACAAGCAGATATGCTAATAATATGCCACACGTCACACAGACATTAAAAGAAGTGAAGTTAGGTGATAGGGCTGAGCTGGAGCTGAACTATTAATAAACATAAATACGCAAATATAAAACAATAATCTACTCTTGATAACTGGCTATCCCATGATAGCCGGCCAACTAGATAATTGCTAATAAGTTACTAATAAGTCTTACAGCAAATCAGATTATTATTATATAATTTAATCATTTAAATAACATGAATTAAATGTAAATGTCTTGATATTTGCTATATGCCAAAAAATAATTCAATATTCAAGGCAGTGGTAGGTCAGCGATTAAGGTACTGGAATAGTAATTAGAAGGTTGTCGGTTCAAGCCCCACCACCAACAAACTGCCACTGCTGGGCCCCTAAGCAAGGCCCTAAATGCTTGCGTGCTGAAATTGTGATGGGTCACAATTGTAAGTCACTTTGCATAAAAGCATCTGCCCAAATGCTGTAAATATACAACCCTAAATCAGAAAAAGATGGGACAGTATGGAAAATGCAAATAAGATAAAAATGCAGTGTTCCTTACATTTACTTTGGCTTTTATTTGATTGCAGACAGTTTACTGTGCAAAAAAGAAGCCTTATGTTAACCATGTCCAGAAGCGGCGTAGTTTTCTCTGGGCTCAGAGGCATCTAGGATGGGCCATCACACAGTGCAGACTTGTATTGTGGTCAGACGAATCAGCATTCCAGGTCTTTTTTTTTGGAAAAATTGGACGCCGTGTACTCCGGACCAAAGACAAAAAGGACCATCCAGACTGTTATCAGCAACAAGTCCAAAAGCCAGGGTCTGTCATAGTATGGGGCTGTGTCAGTGCCCTTGGCAAAGGTAACTTACACTTCTGTGATGGCAGCATTAATGCAGAAAAGTACTGTACATTGAGATCTTAGAGCAACATAAGCTGCCTTCAAGATGTCATCTTGACAATGTAAAACCACATGCTGCACACATTACAAAGGCATGGCTGTGGAAGTAGAGGGTACGGGTACTGGACTGGCCTGCCTGCAGTCCTGACCTGTCCCCAATAGAGAATCTGTAGAGAATTTTGAAACGAAAAATGCAACAACGACGACCCCGTACTGTTGCACATCTTAAGACGTGTTTGCAGGAAGAATGGGACAAAATAAAAGCTGAAACACTAAATCACTTGGTCTCCTCGGTGCCAAAATGTCTTTTACGTGTGGTGAAAAGGAATGGCAACTTTACAAAGTGGTAAATGCTTTACCGTCCCAACTTTTTTCGGAATGTTTTGCAGGCCTGAAATGCAGGAATGGATTAATAAATGAAATGAAGTTGAGCAGATAAAACATGAAATATCTCAGGTTCATCCTGTCTGCAATCAAATTAAAGTCAAAGTAAATATAAGAAACTCTGTGTTTTTTATTATTTGCATTTTCCATACTGACCCAACTTTTTCTGATTTGGGGTTGTAAATGCAAGATGTTCACTGGAGCAAAAGGGTGTAACTACAACAGTTGTGGTAATGGGAAGAATAGAAAATAACACATTATGATTACAGTTTACAAGTACAAGCGTCAAGATCTGTAATGATAAGTCTCAGTCAATGACTTGCATGTAATGTTTTGATATTTTGATCTCATCATGCTATACTTCCTTCACCTTTAACTGTCTATAGCAAAATATCTGACTTCATTGTGACTAATGTGAAAATGTGAAGAGTCTGATTCATAATGAAAGGATAATTTGGGGTAATCATCGTCATGTGTGTGACTACAATAGTAAATCAGGATCATACTGTGATGACATGTTGATACACCTGGGATGACACTTTAGGTTGATTTTTATTGCTAACTAGATGTGCATGAATTTTGGTTTGGAATGAAGCTTTGCACTTAGTGCTGATTACATCTCCGAGGTGCATGTTTGGATATAAGCTTAATTGCACTCTTAAGGCAAGGACTAGCACCTGGTGAACACTTTTATTAAGGACCAACGGGTGTTCCTACCTGATTCAGTACAAATTAAAAAAATCTTTTCTGAAAAAAAAAAAACCCCTCACAAATATAAGGACTCCCAAATATCACATTTACATGAGCCTGCTGAATATCCTATTCCAAAATTATTAATAATAACCAGTTGGTCCCTGTTTATTGCCATATCTGAATTTATTTTTGGACACTTCTATTCTGCTATAAGCATTAGTGAGATCAGGCACTGATGTAAAGTAAAAAGACCTGACTAACAATTGGTGTTCCAATTAATCTCAAAGATGTTTCTGTAACGAATTTAGGGCTAGAAGTGACGAGAGGGGCGGACACACACGCAGAGATGTTTCAGAATGTATTTAATAATAACCAAAGACAAGACAAGACACTAAAACATGACATATGCTAAAGCTAACCTAAATGCTAATGCTAATCACTAAGCTAAATGCTAATCTAAACATCAAATCGAGGTTTATTTGTCACATACAGAGTCATACACAGTACAACTGGCAGTGAAATGCTTTTGTGACTGCTCGACCACAGTAGTTACAAAATAAATAAAATATATATTTATACAAAAAATAGAAATGTAAAAAGTGTAGAAAATTAGAAAATTTAAAATTAAAATTTAATTAAAAAACATACAATGAACCTAACTAAGCTAAACTAAATGCTAATGCTAAACACACATGAACAAAGCTAAGCATGAACTAACAAGAAGCATGAACCAACAACTAACAGACAAGGGCAAACATGAGCTTTAAATTAACCGACATGATGAAGGCAAATCAAACCGACACGACAGAGTCAAACCAAAAGAACATGTGTTAGGAAGCAAACGTATGACAAAGGCAAAGCTAATCAAAATAGTCCCCACTAGCAGGCCCACAGCTGTCCTCTTATATGCCTGTGGGTAATTAGCAGGGGACCAATCACATTGAGGGGCGTTGCCTTCAGCCTGTGCTCCTGGAGAGAGGGGCGTGGCACATACACAAACTCCAGGAGCATAGACAGGCTGGATATGTGACAGTTGGATAGGGATTAAGTCAAGTCAAATTTTTTTGTATTGTGCTTAATACAACAAACATTATTTTAAAGCAGCTTTATTTTATTTTAAAATCCAGCTTCAGAGTCTCATAATGAGCAAATCTGGAGTTACAATAGACAAAAAAATTGACCTGAAATCTTTGAAGGCCAGATAAATTCCAAACTTGGCGAACAGTTTTTCTGTGGACTTCACTTTGCTCACAAGGGCATTGTCATTCTACAGTATCTCTATAATTGTATTGTATTTGGTAAGCATATCTAGTTGAAAGCTGAAAGTATGCAGGTCTAGGTCGAGTCAAGCAGAGCAAAGAAAATGACAAACTGAATGGTTGACAGGGCCAATCATACAACCCATTCTACTACCAGCTGTAGTTATAATGCTGGCTCATTGAAATCAAGGTTTCTATTAAACAATCATAAAAAAAATCATAAAAAAATAATTTTCAGCTCCTGTTTTTTTCTCCAGTTGCTCTGCCCTAAATTATAGATTTTTTCCTTGAAAAGTCAAGCTGAAGCTAATCTTCATGTGGTGGTGGCAAAACGATTATTAATCTGTGTGGTTTTCTGTAATTTACATGCTTTTCTTGTTGCCTGAAGGGACACTAAACAATGCCTTATTTGCGAATACAAATGAATAAGTATTTGAGTGGTGCTTTGCTCAGATGTAGCTGAGTGAGTCATTTTTTGTTTTCTAGTAGTGGTTGAAAATTATTCATTCAGTTATTGTCTGTTTTATTACCGCTTTATCCTGGTCACGGTCACAGTGGATCTGATTCATTGGGTGAAAGGCAGGAAACACCCTGGACAGGTCGCCATTCTATCACAGGACAGACAGACACACATATTTACTACACATATTTACACACAATTGGGGCAATTCTAGTAGCTCTAACTGGTCAGACTGTATGTCTTTGGACATGTGGGAAGAAACCCACACGGACACAGGAAGAACATGCAAACTAAAATGTTGAATATCTAGTTGAAAGCTGAACGTACGCAGCTCTAGGTCGAGTCAAGCAAAGCGAAAAAATAGACAAACTGAATGGTTGACAGGGCCAATCATACAACCCATTCTACTGTACTGCCAGCTGTAGTTATAATGCTGGCTTGTTGAAATCAAGGTTTCTATTAAACAATTGGAGCTTTGAAAAATAGTTTTCATAAAAAATCATAAAACAATAATTTTCAGCTCCTGTTTTTTCTCCAGTTGCTCTGCCCTAAATTATAGATTTTTTCCTTGAAAAGTCAAGCTGAAGCTAATCTTCATGTGGTGGTGGCAAAACGATTATTCATCTGTGTAGTTTTCTATCATTTACATGCTTTTCTTGTTGCCTGAAGGGACACTAAGCAATGCCTTATCTGCACGGTGATGAACAGCCTGCAAATACAAATGAATAAGTATTTGAGTGGTGCTTTGCTCAGATGTAGCTGAGTGAGTCATTTTTTGTTTTCTAGTAGTGGTTGAAAATTATTCATTCAGTTATTGTCTGTTTTATTACCGCTTTATCCTGGTCACGGTCACAGTGGATGTGATTCATTACGCAAAAGGCTGGATACACCTCGGACAGGTCTCCGGTCTATCACAGGACAGACAGACACACATATTTACACACAATTGGGGCAATTTTTAGTACGCTAACTGGTCAGACTGCGCTTCTTTGGACTTGTGAGAGGAAACCAGAGCACCCGGAAGAAAACCCATGGGGACACAGGTAGCGCTTTTCCACCAAAAGAACCCTGGTTCTTGAACCGGTTCTGTTCAAGTTTCTTCAAACCTTTGTGTTTTGTAGAGAACCGACGTGCATTTCCACCAGTCTTTGGGAACCAAGCCTGCGTCATCAACAAAAGTAAAGAGTAGTAACATGATGGCGGAGTGTGTAGATTATGTGCAAGCATTTGTGCTATTGTTAAAAAAAAAGCATTGCTCAACTATTGGTGATAAGAAGACGTAGACGTGTTTGTCGTTTTCTTAAGTTTATTGACATGAGAAGCATTTTGCGCTTCGCTCTCACCGTGACCCTTGGCGCAAATAGCCGATTTGCTCAGCGCTCGGCTTGAGCGATAAAACATCACTAAAGTTCCATGATATGAACATCAATTTGTTCCACATGTATCTGTGTTTAGCTTCACTTTTACTTCACGTGTGGTGTTTATGCTGCTTGGGGTTCTGAATCCGCAAAAAGCTTCACCTAAAAAAAGCGTAACGTGGCTTAATGTACTAAAAGTACGACACAGAAACACTCAATTTCTCTCTGTTATTACTGATTATAAGTGCTCTGTGCTGCCCAAATGCATCGCTCCTCGTTTTAGTACAACAAGCCACGTTACTCTTTATTTTTCACGTTAAGCATTATTCGTTCTGTCCGGGTCATTTTTACCACGTCATATCACACAGTTCATCTCATTTGAAAATATCAGCAAATATCAGCGGCAAACTGGATCAGGTGAACTTTAAAAGATGAAAGTTTAACGCAAAAGTAGTTTACCCAAACCTCTACACCAGGGGTCATCAAACTATGGCCCGCGGGCCGTGTACGGCCCGCGGGCCGTGTACGGCCCGATGCTTTAATTTGACCGGCCCCTTTAACCACAGCAGCAATACATGTGGTCTGGTCACTGTTCATCTTCGAACTCACAGTATTATAACGGGGAAAAAAATAACAGAGGAAACAAAAATTGGCCACCCGGAGTTTTAGTAGATTATACGGCAGCGATCCAACGGGTGGCACTCCAAGCATGAGGGGAGTGATTGGCGCACATTTATTAGCTATTATGACTGGCAGTAACAAATATGGAACCTGATGCTTACTCTCGTCGGGCAAAAGCAGGCTCACAGTTCACACTGATTTTTTAAGGAAGCACTGTATGAGGTAGGATACTGGAAATTATTAAAATAAATACAATTTCTGCATTATCATTATGAACTACAATTATACAAAGCACAGACAATACATCCAGTATACATAGTAAATAGCTTTTTTGGGCGTGTTTACTATTTCACCTGCCGTCCGGCCCCCCGAAACACTGAAGAACAGTAATCTGGCCCTTTGGTTAAAAAGTTTGAGGACCCCTGCTCTACACTGTGACACGCCCACAGATGACGTCACGGTTCGCACTGAAAAACCGGGTATTCTGTGGTGCCAGATTAGAACATTAGTTCTGGAACCTCTTTTTTTCAGTGGAAACACGCGGAACCGGTTCAAAATCAAGTTCGCGAACCATAACGGAGCCGGATCTGCGTCGGTGGGAAAGGGGTAAGGGAGAACATCCAAACTCCACACAGAAAGGATCCTGGAAGCCTGCCCGGGGAATCAAACCTAGGCTCTTATTATTTGAGGAGGCAGTGCTACCTACTGTGCTCTAATGACACCCTGGTTTAAAATTAGCAATGATTAAATTGTAAAAAAAAAAAAAAAAAAGGCATTTCTGCCTTGTACTCTGTGTTCCCTAGATAGACAACATACCACAATAACAATGATAGGTTGGTTCAAAGATTGTTAAGTAAATGAATGGATTTCTTAGCTGTTTCATTTCAGTAAAACCAAAGTGGTTGTTTTTTTTTTCATTACACCCACCCAATCAGGCGTAAATCCCTGTGATACTCTATAATGTGCTTAAGTAGTTGTGATAGGGCAAGCCATAGCCTAGTGGTTAAGGCACAGGACTAGTAATCCAAAGGTTGCTGGTTCAAGCCCCACCACTGCTAGGTTGCTGCTGTTGGGCCCTTGAGCAAGGCCCTTAACCCTCAGTTGCTCAGACTGTATACTGTAACTGTAATGTAAGTCGCTTTGGATAAAGGCATCTGCTAAATGCTGAAAATGTAAATGTAAATGTAAATGATGTGACCCAACCAATTTAATTTGAATCACATGACCCATTAGGATGCTACATATTTCAATTATGTACATGCATTAGAGACTGTGTTAAAGCCTTGAGAGAAATACAAGTTAGCTTTTATTTAATGACATATAATGAATGTAAATGAATGTTAATTATTACATTGCCCCTAAAATTCAATTACAATGTGCATCAAGCTCCACCTTAAATTAATGTATTTGTACAACAATGTCACTTTACTGTCTCAGATGTTAATATTGGGGATATATATATATATACACAAACTGATCAGCCATAACATTAAAACTGTCCATTTTATCAGCTCCACTTACCATATAGAAGCACTTTGTAGTTCTACAATTACTGACTGTAGTCCATCTGTTCTCTACATACTTTTTTTTAGCCTGCTTTCATCCTGTTCTTCAATGGTCAGGACCCCCACAGGACCACCACAGAGCAGGTATTATTTAGGTGGTGGATCATTCTCAGCACTGCAGTGACATTGACATGGTGGTGGTGTGTTAGTGTGTGTTGTGCTGGTATGAGTGGATCAGACACAGCAGCTCCTGGAGTTTTTAAATACCGTGTCCACTCACTGTCCTCCCTATTAGACACTCATACCTAGTTGGTCCACCTTGTAGATGTAAAGTCAGAGACGGTCGCTCATCTATTGCTGCTGTTTGAGTTGGTCATCTTCTAGACCTTCATCAGTGGTCACAGGACGCTGCCCATGGGGCGCTGTTGGCTGGATGTTTTTGGTTGGTGGACTATTCTCAGTCCAGCAGTGACAGTGAGGTGTTTAAAAACTCCATCAGCGCTGCTGTGTCTGATCCACTCATACCAGCACAACACACACTAACACACCACCACCATGTCAGTGTCACTGCAGTGCTGAGAATGATCCACCACCTAAATAATACCTACTCTGTAGTGTCCTGTGGGGGTGATGCTAAAGAACAGCATGAAAGGGGGTTAACAAAGCATGCAGAGAAACAGATGGACTACAGTCAGTAATTGTAGAACTACAAAGTGCTTCTATATGGTAAGTGGAGCTGATAAAATGGACAGTGAGTGTAGAAACAAGGAGGTGGTTTTAATGTTATGACTGATCGGTGTATAATAGCATTTTGTGTATTGTAGCTTGTTGTATATTACAGTATATTTTCCTCATATTAAAATTTCATGAGATGTAATCATGTAAATGAACACTACAGTAATAAAACCCACATGCCCTATATCGTTGATGGTTATTAAAAACTAGCTGGGCTGCTATTTGCTGATTACATACAAATGTTAGCTTTGTGCTTATGATACCTCCACTAAGAATTGCTAAGAGCTAGCCTGGCCTACTAAGTTGCATGCATTTCAAATCAGATACTACACACTAGATGTGTCAGTGACAATATCATTGACTAGAAAAACAGTTCAAATTGATGTTCAGCTTTATTTCTAGCAATTCTGTCAATCTGGCTTAGAATATTTAATCAATCAGTTCTAAAGGCTATATTAATGTAATGAAATCCTTAGCATGTTTAACTTTGACATATTTAAGCTAATTAAGTGTGGCAGCGGTAAAGTCCAAGATGAGGTGTAAGGAAATATTTGCACTCTTTTATTAAAAAGGAAATCTGCTCTTGTTGTGAAATTAAGGGTGGAGAAGGCCAGATCTATTAACCATGCCTTTCCACACACAAATGGGTTAGGGCAACCAAAAACACATCTGGACCGTGAATAAACAAAAACAAACTACACTAAATGACAAGTAAAACATCACAAATTAACCTTACACATTTATAAACACTCCATCACCAGCGCAGAGATTCTGAACTCCTCGGTTCGAAACTCGGCGTTGCTACCGGTCGGCTGGGCGCCATCTAGCAGGCGTAATTGGCAGTGCCTGCAGCATTTCTGCTAGGGCGGGATGACCGGACTATGTGGGTGGGGTCTTCAAACGCTGTGTAAGGACCCTGATTGGCAGATAGAGAGGCACCTGTGCAGAATGCACGGGTGAAAAAGTGTTCTGCTAAGGGTCGGAGGAGAATCAGGGCTCCCTCAGCAGCTGCTGGAAGACAAATTAACTACTAAATTGGGAGAAAATGGGAGAAAATGCATAAATAAAGTAGAAAAAAAGATAGGTAGAAAGATAGATACTTTATTGATCCCAAAGGAAATTAAATATGCCCCAGTAGCATTATACAGCAATGAAAGTGCACACTATATAAAATTTAAATGCAAAGGTACCTTCAAGGTACCTGTATTTTACATATATTGTAGCTGTATCAAGTCAACACCACAAGTGAGGTTGAATAAATACTGTAGATGAATGGATGAATGATTTAGCCATCTGGAAATAAAGCACCCACTGCCTGTACTGACATAAACAGCAGTGCAACCCTGGATAAAACAAGATAGCCGTTTGTTTACATCTTAGCCTTTACCGAGCTAGCCGCTTGCTGTTGTAGTTCATTAGCAGTTAAGTAGATTTGTAATATGAGATGGCAGGAATACGTGGAATTTTTTAAATAACATGAGTGTAAAGATTTAAATGTTTCTTGTGCATTTATGTTTTAAAATGTAAAACAGTTTATTGCTCAAAAATTGTTTTTAATGATTAAACATTACTTACTCAGTGGATGTAGATTATAAAGGATAAAATATATAGTGGTGATATGCACAGGGATGGAAAGTTGTAATACCCTTACTCACTCACTTTCTTAACCGTCTATCCCAGCTTTTCAATGGGCACAAGGTGCACAGTAACACCCTGGATGAGGTGCCAGACAATCGCAGGCAGACACACACACACACACACACACACACACACACACACACACACACACACACACACACACACACACACACACTCATTTACCTATAGTAATTCAGTGTCTCTAATTAACCTGACTGCATGGGTTTTTTAAACCCACACAGACACGGGGAGAACATGTAAACTCTGCACAGAAAAGACCCGGACTGCCCCACCTGGGGATCGAACCCAGGACCTTCTTGCTGTGAGGCAACAGTGCTACCCACTGAGCCACCGTGCCGCCAGTATATTGCCATTAGTGATTTATAATGAAAATTGATTTTTCATTATAAATCAATTTCCAATTTACCCACCTGATTCTCATCAAGATTCTTATATTCTTTTCTTAAATACTCCAGAGAGACTTCTGATGAAATATGGCAACAAACTGATAGAAAACCGTTTTTTCTTATCCGGATTGGCCTGTGACATGGTTCACTTAACATGCAGTAATTAACTTTTTATGGTTAATTCACATCCAGACATTTTTATTTGCTGTCTAAAAGAGATGAACAGATACCATCTGAGGTACTCTTAAATTTAAAGGATTCAAATACGTGTTTAACACACAGAAATGTGGGCCAGCGTGACTCATTGAGTTAGCTGTGCTTTGTGTCTTAAGTACGTTTGGTGAATTTGTATTACTTTGGTTCATATCAGAAACGCGTCGTGTGTCAAAGAGACCTCGAATCTTTGACTTCCACACTTGGATTTAATTTCATAACTGCCTGAAATCTCTGTGTCTCATCAGCGATGACTCTTGCCTCTTTGAGTGGATCTGCTGATTCTGTTGGGCAAAGCTGAGCTGCCTTTTCTAAATCAGGAGACACAGCAGCTTCATAATTAGATTTGCTTTCCATGCAGCTCAGGCACTTTCAATCTAATCTATTTATGCATTCCCTTTTTCAGGCTTCATTGAGATTCTATTGCCTCATATTTGCACATCGACTGTCAAAAACTTGCCTTCTTTTTCTTCACAATTTGAGGCTCATTTTGTGAGCTCAGATGGGCAGTGATTGCCCAATGGCCTCATCCTGAATGCAGCGTGCTGGAACTTCAGACGCGCCTCATTCAGGGTAATTTTAAGAGATTTAGAGAGAGCATGCACAATCACACATTGTATTACTTGTAACAGTCTTGCCTTATTATTAATAAGTATCATTCTTTTTTTGTAAATACAAATTATTACATCCCACTTGCTTAGTTTATTGGGTCAGCAGCTGGGTTAAGAAAGACCTGATTGGGTTAATAACTGGCACCTTTGCTCTCTGGGTCTGTCAACAAAATGCCTGCTGAACAATTTATAGTTATATTTTTGTATTAATTAGACATTTTGTGGAAATGAATTTTCAAACATGTACTTTACATGTAGCTCAACTTACATTAACTACTGAGCATGCTTTTTCTCTCACCCATTCAAAGCTTTAACATATTAGTGACTGATTTATTTCAAGCACAGTGTGGTATACAAGTGATGCAAAACATTAAATACAGCTTTGTGTCACTATTCAAATACTGTAGATCAAACAAAAGATGCTTTAAGTGTAATAGTGTGTAATGCATTAACTAATATTGTGCAAATTTTTTTTGCATTTTTCCCAATTTATCTCCCAGTTGTATCTAGTATTTATCTAGTCGTATTTAATTACCCGATTGCATTACGCTTCCTTTCTACTGATGCCAATCCCCACTGATGATTGAGGAGAGCGAGACTGACCCACGACCCCTCCGACATGTGTGCAGTAGCCGACTGCATCTTTTCACCTTCAAGAGGCGAGTTCATATGCGGATCAGCTTTGTGTACAGAGATCCACACCCTGATTACATTATCCCTGGACTCTGTGCAGGGATCAATCAACCAGCAGAGGTCGTAATTGCATCAGTTATGAGGTCCCTATCCGGCTTCCCACCCTGTATGAACAACAAGCCAATCGTTGTTCATATAGCTCTGGTGTGCTAGTGTGTTTTACCGCTGTGCCACCTGAGCGGCTTCCATGCAGAACTTGTTATATAACTTCCCTACATAGAGAAATATTTGATTTATGCTGAAGTTAATCATGTTGCATTGTTTATTTCGGCTCAAACTGTGCATTCATTTTACATTAACATAAGCATGAGGGTGAGTACACCAAAATCAATATCAAATAGAATGCTGTATTGATCGCTCTCCTTTGCTGTATGAAATTTATAATAATACATGAATGAATAAATGTGTCATCATAAGCAGAACAGCAAAACCGGTGTTTAACTCAATCTTTACATCAATTTTTAATTGTGTAATATTTCACCAAGCATGCAGCTGTGTATGCCTATCAATAAAGCAGCACATTTACAGGTGAGGGAAAAAATATGCATGTACACTTGTGTGGTACATGTATGTAATGGCAGTCCCTCAGTGGGTAGTACTGTGGCCTCACAGCAAAAAGGTCTTGGGTTCGATCCCCAGGCGGAGCGGTCCGGGTCCTTTCAGTGTGTAGTTTGCATGTTTGCAGTCCAAAGACATGCACGTGAGGTCAACTGGAGATGCGTAATTGTCCATGACTGTGTTTGACATTAAACTTGTGAACTGATGAATCTAGTGTTACGAGTAACTACCGTTTCTGTCATTAATGTAACCAAAATGTGTAAAACATGACTTTAAAATCCCAGTAAATAATTAAATAATGGCAGTCCAATTTTAATTATTTTTGCAGCTGTACTTTTTCTGTAAGTGAATGATTCAGTAACTGTGTTTATTCAAGTCAGTGCTAGAAAACCCCAAAAATTGTTGGATCTCTCCCAAAGGGACGCTCGCTAACCACATGAGATAATATGGTGTACTGCTAGAATTGTGTCAGGTGCAGCAGCACTCTAAACATCTGGTTAGTGATTGTATACTAACAAGGCTGATTGTAAACATACAAGGTTCACCTGTGTTTTATGTATAGACCAAAAACCAAAAGTGACCAGATGTGACCACAACATGACCAGTAAATAATGCTTTGTTTTTGTTTTATATTTTGTTTATGCATGTTCTCCCTTTTTTCTCTCTTTTAGTGTGTCCAATTGCCCGATTTCGTCATGCTTCCTCTCCACAAATGCCTATCCCCGCTCAATCTGAATGAGGAGAACAAAGCTAACCCACGTCCCCCTCCGACACGTGGGCAGCATGCCGTATGCACCTACATTTTGACGAGTGCAGTGCAGCTCAACACTGTGTACGGAGAGTCACACCCTGACAGCACTCTTTTTCCATCTCTGTGCAGGCGCCATCAATCAGCCAGCAGAGGTCGTAACTGCACCAGCCATGAGAGAGACCCTATCCGGCTTAATCCCAGTCATTGTTCATGTCTCGATACGATGTATTTGAGATCCAAGCTCTGGATCCAGTGTGTGTTTTTACCGCTGCACCGCCTGAGTGGCCAATAATGTTTTGTAAACTGATAGACAGAACAACAACATCTGCACAGAAACAGATTGTACTAAATAAAGAGCAAGAGACTCCAATCAGCAAAACTATGGTCAAAAGAAGGCTATTTAATAGTGCTCCCAGTGAAAAAGTAGCAGTCTCTGAGCCACTTCTTAGAAGAGTAAACAAGGTTAAACACTTGGCTCGAGTTAAGACAATATTTCAAAGTAGACTGAAAAAGTTTTATTTACTGATGAATCCAACAGAACAGAAGGGTTTATCTAAGCAGAAGAACAGAATAGAAAATGGAGAAGAGAGAAACACAACAGAACAAAGTGTGTTTGTCCTGAGGGCATGGCAGAGAACAAGAGAGACAATATAAAAAAAAGAGATAAAAAAAGACAAAAATCCAACAAGAAGCTGTAAAAATAGTGCAGAAAAACTAGAGAGATCCTTCATGGAGACACAGCCACTAATGAAGGAGGATACCAAGAACAGGGTCAAGAATAGGACACAGCAACATAATTGATATTCAATCCATGAGTTAAAAAAGGTCCAGGGTTACAACAGAGGATTTGATCATGCAAAAGCAGTCTTTGCCATGCCATCCATTTTACCTGTAATCTTTACTTAGCATAGCTGGACACAAATACCTTAGGCTGGCACTATAACCTTCACCAGGCAACAGTCGCATGCAGCAAAATGGAGCAGGGCGGATGAAAAATGAACCTCTAAAGCATTACCATATAACTGGGGTTTGCAATGTCGAGAGTGTGACATAAGAGTTTATGGAGCTTTTTCTTAAAAGTGAAACAAAGGATTTTGCCTGGAGAATTTAACCAAGAATAAAGCAAAAATCAAACCCAGGGTCTTAGGACTAATACTGCTGTAAAGCACAAGTGTATTAAATGTTTTTTTTTCTGTTGACACATGCACCGATTTTAATGTTTAAAATCCAGAATAAACTTGTGTGGAATAAACTTAAGTGGATTGAGCTGGGCCCTTTAGTTCAAGTGAATAGAAAAAGCTTTGAGGGAATAACAAAAATCATAGCAAATTGTGTTGTTCCAACTTTGTAGTAGCAGTTCAATGAATGCTATCTATCTATCTATCTATCTATCTATCTATCTATCTATCTATCTATCTATCTATCTATCTATCTATCTATCTATCTATCTATCTATCTATCTATCTATCTATCTATCTATCTATCTATCTATCTATCTATCTATCTATCTATCTATCGTCACGATTGGAGCCTCTGTTCTCCTGAGGGACTTGTTTATGTGCCACACCCACCTCTCTGGGAGCACTCTCAGTCCTGAGCCAACACCCCATTTATGATTGGTTCCCCTGCTAATTAGGCCCAGCTGCACCTCATCTGAGAGCAGCTAAGAGGGGAGCTGGAAAATCAGACTTGGGAGACTATTTTGGATTTGTTTATGACTTTGCATTTGAACTCTGTTTGAACTCTGACTTCTGTCCGTTTGCCTGATTCACCTTGTCTTGTTAGTACTGCTTTGCTCTGTCTAGTCCTGTTTAGTCTATTTACCCTGTTTAGCCTTTGTTTAGTCCCGTTTAGCCTGTTTAGCTCTGTTTCGTCTAGTTAGCCTGTGTTTGTTAGCCTTACCCTTTGTTTGTTAGCCTTACCCTTTGTTTGTTAGCTTTAGTTCTGTTTAGCTCTGTTCAGCCTTGTCTAGTTCTGTTTTGTTCCATGTTATTACTAGCTCAGTTCACATTTAGTATTTAGCTTAGTTTAGAATTAGCATTGTTTGTGTCTTTAGATTAGTGTTAGCATTTAGCTTAGCTTTGTTCATGCATGTTTAGATTAGCATTTAGCTTAGCTTAGGTCTTGTGTTCATTTGTCTTGTTTTGTGTTATGTCTTGTCTGGTTATTAATAAACTTCAGTTATAACGTATCTGTGTATGTGTTCGCCCCCTCTTGTCTGTCTGTTACATCTATCTCAGAATCAGAATCACTTCATTTCACCAGGTATGTTACACATATGAGGAATTTGTTTTGGTGATACACATAATAGTACACATAATAGTACACATAATAGTACACATAATAGTACACAATACACATGTAGCATGTTAACAGTCCGTGTGCTATCTAGTCTGTTAAATAAGTATTAACCAAGGAAGCAACTGTGGTTAGGAATTGTCACAGCGCTTGGAAAAAAGCTGTTAGCATGTCTGGTTGTTTTCGTTTTTATTGTCCTGAGTCTCCTGCCAGACGGAAGTGTTTGAAAGAGGTGATGTCCAGGATGAGAGGGGACATCTATCTATCCCTCTACATGTCTCTATGCACAAAGCAAGTTCAATAACGAAATGATTTACTAATCTTTGGTATGAAATAAAATGACTGGTTGGCAAAGTGTTCTGAATTCTCATTCATTTGGGATAAACTAGAATGCCAACTGCAAATAGTTATTAATTGATCATATTCGTTCCAAGCTCACAGATTCCTTTGGGGCTAAACAAAAGCTGTAAATGATCACATTACAATTTTAGTTGGTTGACATGACCTTTGGAAATCCAGCCCTAATGACATCATTGCACAGTTTTTGTATGGAGATGGGTGGCATATTGGCAGACTGAAAAACAGAAATAAATATACAGGATATAGAAAAAAAGTCGGTTTCTTTTCAACTGAAAATTTTTTATTGTACCACCACTTCATCCTATTCAGGCCTGCGGTGGGTACAATTCAATGGACAAAAGCTAGGAAACACCCTGAACAAGAGAGTCCATGTCACCACTCCATCACAGAGACTCAGGTAACTCAAGTTTTCTCAAAACTATTTAACTGAGAGATTATCCCTCTGAAATCATTTTGCCTGTGTGGGATGATGTGTTAGGGCAGTACGATGGCACAGACTTTCTTTGTATGTGTGGGTGTCCTCTGGAGACCTTGTTTTTCTTTCTACATGCCAAAAACATCATACCAGGTGGACTAGACGCTCTAAACTCTCTCTACGTGTAAGTAAGTGAGATTTGGTGAAAGTGTGATACCCAGTGATTGACTGGTGCTTTGTCTGGTGTGTATCTTTGCTTTTGAGCAAGCTGTTCCTGGGATATGCTTTAAACACAATTTGGCCCACTTGACCAGGATGGCTACTGATGAATGAATTAATTTATGGGAGGATTTAACATTTTTAAAAGACAGATGACATTTATAAATATAAGGCTAAAATCCACCAATGTTGGTACCACCTGAAGATGATTCAACTCATCTTTTTCAACTTAATGTACGAACAAATTTCGGATTACGAACAGAAATTCGTGAAACATGTGACGTCACGAACAAGTTGACTCCAACCGTCTCTCTCTATATACAGTGTATCACAAAAGTGAGTACACCCCTCACATTTCTGCAAATATTTTATTATATCTTTTCATGGGACAACACTATAGACATGAAACTTGGATATAACTTAGAGTAGTCAGTGTACAACTTGTATAGCAGTGTAGATTTACTGTCTTCTGAAAATAACTCAACACACAGCCATTAATGTCTAAATGGCTGGCAACATAAGTGAGTACACCCCACAGTGAACATGTTCAAATTGTGCCCAAAGTGTCAATATTTTGTGTGACCACCATTATTATCCAGCACTGCCTTAACCCTCCTGGGCATGGAATTCACCAGAGCTGCACAGGTTGCTACTGGAATCCTCTTCCACTCCTCCATGATGACATCACGGAGCTGGTGGATGTTAGACACCTTGAACTCCTCCACCTTCCACTTGAGGATGCGCCACAGGTGCTCAATTGGGTTTAGTCCATCACCTTTACCTTCAGCTTCCTCAGCAAGGCAGTTGTCATCTTGGAGGTTGTGTTTGGGGTCGTTATCCTGTTGGAAAACTGCCATGAGGCCCAGTTTTCGAAGGGAGGGGATCATGCTCTGTTTCAGAATGTCACAGTACATGTTGGAATTCATGTTTCCCTCAATGAACTGCAGCTCCCCAGTGCCAGCAACACTCATGCAGCCCAAGACCATGATGCTACCACCACCATGCTTGACTGTAGGCAAGATACAGTTGTCTAGGTACTTCTCACCAGGGTGCCGCCACACATGCTGGACACCATCTGAGCCAAACAAGTTTATCTTGGTCTCGTCAGACCACAGGGCATTCCAGTAATCCATGTTCTTGGACTGCTTGTTTTCAGCAAACTGTTTGCTGGCTTTCTTGTGCGTCAGCTTCCTTCTGGGATGACGACCATGCAGACCGAGTTGATGCAGTGTGCGGCGTATGGTCTGAGCACTGACAGGCTGACCTCCCATGTCTTCAACCTCTGCAGCAATGCTGGCAGCACTCATGTGTCTATTTTTTAAAGCCAACTTCTTTGGTCGACCCTGGCGAAGCCTGTTCCGAGTGGAACCTGTCCTGGAAAACCGCTGTATGACCTTGGCCACCGTGCTGTAGCTCAGTTTCAGGGTGTTAGCAATCTTCTTATAGCCCAGGCCATCTTTGTGGAGAGCAACAATTCTATTTCTCACATCCTCAGAGAGTTCTTTGCCATGAGGTGCCATGTTGAATATCCAGTGGCCAGTATGAGAGAATTGTACCCAAAACACCAAATTTAACAGCCCTGCTCCCCATTTACACCTGGGACCTTGACACATGACACCAGGGAGGGACAACGACACATTTGGGCACAATTTGGACATGTTCACTGTGGGGTGTACTCACTTATGTTGCCAGCCATTTAGACATTAATGGCTGTGTGTTGAGTTATTTTCAGAAGACAGTAAATCTACACTGCTATACAAGCTGTACACTGACTACTCTAAGTTATATCCAAGTTTCATGTCTATAGTGTTGTCCCATGAAAAGATATAATGAAATATTTGCAGAAATGTGAGGGGTGTACTCACTTTTGTGATACACTGTATATTTATATACAGTGAGCGAACATTCGGACAGTGAACGGTGTTTTTCCGGTGTTTTCTTTATATTTTGTAAAATTTTATATTAAAATGTCCCCAAAGAAGGTGAAGAGGAAGTGCAGTAGAGAGAAAAAAAAAAAAAGAAAGAAAAAATCACTATTTGTTGTTGTATATTACTCCTGCCAGTAGCTCTCACTGTGTATCAGACAGAGGGGACAGTGAGTAAGAGGGAAGTTATTCTTTAATGCAATTACACCTACAAAATACAACACTATTGAAATAAAGAAGGAAATAATAGAGAAATATGAGAGTTACTGTTGTTTCTGGTAGATACATTTTATATAAAAAGAAGGAAGTGTATTATGATGTATGGTACAGCACACATACTGTACTGAAATGTGATGTGTGTTTTTTATGTACAGTACAGTACTACTTTGTATTGTTTTATTGTTTGTTACAGTAATGTCTATTCTATAATTTAGGATTTAAGGGAAATTATACTTGTATTTATAAAAAAAAAAGACCATTTAAGACATTAGAAAGGTTAGGTAAGGGGGTGATTTGAGAGGTCTGGCACGGATTAATTGTATTTACATTATTTCTTATGGGAAAAATAGGTTAACTAACTAACGAACATTTTGACTTAAGAACAGTCCTTTGGAACCAATTAAATTCGTACGTCAAGGGTCTACTGTACCACCAGTTTTAGAACCAGTGGACTAGGTTGAGCTGTAACTGTGATGTAACAATGCTACAGCCTGACATACATGATGCATGAACACATTATTGTAGGAGTTTGCAGTGATTTAGTATCAGCAATCCACTAGTCTACAATAATCTGTACTGACTGGCCTGGTTGAGAAGTAATTTGTGACATTTGACCAGCACCATATTAAGCTGCTCATCAAGATCCACAGAAACGTGACGGCTCAGCACTTAACATTCTTGTCTAATGAACCGTACAGCCTACCTTACTAGATGAGAAATTAGGGTGGTGGACAGGGTTAGGACATGAGGTCACGACGACGACAAACCTTGATACCAATGATAAGCAGCACTGTTAAAGTCTAAGTGACAAGGGTTAATTAGACAGTAGCCTTGCCACTCTGTCCTCGCTCTAGATGACTAATTTTTTCATTAGTCCTGCTTTCTGTGTAATTGACTTGTTATCCAATATGCAAAAGTATGGATACGTCAGAGGTGTTGTGCTGAGCTGATGAACCAAGTTGTAAAACCCATTACTAAATATATACATACAGTAAATTCAGAAAGTTTTCAGACCCTTTGACTTGTGCCACACATTATTGTGCTGCAGTAGATGCTCAATTTAGAATGGATATAATTTCGATTAATTAATAACAAAATGTTTAAAGAGTATAAAAACATAAAAGTCTATTTTTAAAATGCATTTTTTCCAATCTGGTCATATCTATTTACTTGTTTGCATTTTTGCTACATCTTCTGCTTCTGATCCTCATGCTTGACCAAGGATTGCCGTAACTAACACACGCCCCATCCAACATGTTTGCTGCAGTCGACGGCTTCTTTTCACCTGTGTTTTCATATGGAGATGGAGATATACACCGATCAGCCATAACATTAAAACCACCTCCTTGTTTCTACACACGTTGTCCATTTTATCAGCTCCACTTACCATATTACAATTATTGACTGTAGTCCATCTGTTTCTTCTCTACTTACCTTTTTAACCTGCTTTCACCCTGTTCTTCAATGGTCAGGACCCCCACAGGACCACTACAGAGAAGATATTATTCAGGTGGTGGATGATTCTCAGCACTGCAGTGACACTGACATGTTGGTTACCTACTTAGTTGGTTCGCCTTGTAGATGTAAAGTCAGAGACGATCGCTCATCTATTGCTGCTGTTTGAGTTGGTCATCTTCTAGACCTTCATCAATGGTCACAGGACGCTGCCCACAGGGTGCTGTTGGCTGGATATTTTTGGTTGGTGGACTATTCTCAGTCCAGCAGTGACAGTGAGGTGTTTAAAAACTCCATCAGCACTGCTGTGTCTTATCCACTCATACCAGCACAACACACACTAACACACCACCACCATGTCAGTGTCACTGCAGTGCTGAGAATGATCCACTACCCAAATAATACCTACTCTGTGGTGGTTCTGGGAGAGTCCTGACCATTGAAGAACAGCATGAAACAGATGGACTACAGTAAGTAATTGTAGAAATACAAAGTGCTTCTATATGGTAAGTGGAGCTGATAAAATTAACATGGACAGTGTGTGTAGAAACAAGGAGGTGGTTTTAGTGTTATGGCTGATTGGTGTATGTATATAGATTTAATTGTGACATTAATTATAGACATATAAGTTTGTTGATATTACTTCGTTTTTTTTTTTTTTTTATCCTTGCACAGTGCTACTATTTGCACTTCTACATTTTTCTACCTTGTACTTGTACTAAGCAATGACAGTAATACATTTTATTAGGATTTTAACGTCATATTTTACACACTTTAGTTACATTAATGACAGGACAGGTAGTTATTGAATTGAATGTCAAACAGTCATGGACAATTTTGTATATCTATGTCTGGACTGTGGGAGGAAACCCACACAGACATGGGGAGAACATGCAAATTCCACACAGAAAGGACCTTGACCATTCCACCTGGAAATCAAACCCAGAACCTTCTTGCTGTGAGACGACAGTGCTACCCACTGAGCCACCGTGCCATGCTGCAAATCTCTCAATATTTTTGCCAGATCCCACTTAAATTAGATTTTCCAAATTGGAATATGTAATTACCCTATTCACAATTAACCAAGTGAACAATTGCACAATTAATCTAAATGTTACCTGTGTCACCTCACGCTACACAATGCAATCCAAATTACTTAAATTAGGAGCAGGTGACAGTGTCTGGCATGATTCCCCAGTCTTCCTCCACTAATTATTTATTTTTTGGCATGTAATTTGTTATAATTCAATATGTCAAGGATAAATGTGACCCACAAACAATGGGTGGCTAATTATTATTGTACCATGCAATGGCTGCCATGAAAAATAAATTGAACATGGATTAAGAGCTTACCCAATATGTTATTATAGAGAGAAATTTCTGAAAGGGGAATTATACAGCCTTTGGAAGGAGAAACATAAAACATTCAAGCTGGCTGAAAATGAAAATGATAGTTATAGATATATAAAGGAAAATAATATACCATTTTACAGTTCGTAAGGTTTAATGTAGACTTTTATAAGCTTAAACTGTGACTAGTGGAAAACAATGTGTGGGACATTTAATCAGCTCCACTTACCATATAGAAGCACTTTGTAGTTTTACGAATACTGACTGTAGTCCATCTATTTCTCTGCATGCTTTGTTAGCCTGCTTTCATGCAGTTCATTAATGGTCAGGACCACCACAGAGCAGGTATTATTTGGGTGGTGTGTCATTCTCAGCACTGCATTGACACTGACATGGTGGTGGTGTGTTAATGTGTGTTGTGCTGTATGAGTGGATCTGACACAGCAGCATGGATGGAGTTTTTAAACACCTCACTGTCACTGCTGGACTGAGAATAGTCCACCAACCAAAAATATCCAGTCAACAGCGCCCTGTGGGCAGCGTCCTGTGACCACTGATGAAGGTCTAGAAGATGACCAACTCAAACAGCAGCAATAGATGAGTGATCGTCTCTGACTTTACATCTACAAGGTGAACCAACTAGGTAGGAGTGTCTAATAGAGTGGACAGTGAGTGGACATGGTATTTAAAAACTCCAGCAGCGCTGCTGTGTCTGATCCATTCATACCAGCACAACACACACTAACACACCACCACCATGTCAGTGTCACTGCAGTGCTGAGAATGATCCACCACCTAAATAATATCTGCTCTGTAGTGGTCCTGTGGGGGTCCTGACCATTGAAGAACAGGGTGAGAGCAGGCTAAAAAAGTATGTAGAGAAACAAATGGACTACAGTCAGTAATTGTAGAACTACAACGTGCTTCTATATGGTAAGTGGAGCTGATAAAATGGACAGTGAGTGTAGAAACAAGGAGGTGGTTTTAATATTATTGCTGTGTATAGTGTGTATATATATTGTATTGAATTTGGAGAAGCCATATAGTTGTGTTGAGCTATTTAAATAGTTCTTATTTGATGGGTTTATTGCAAACAGCTGAAAGTTTGTAGCTTTTGCTAATAAACCTAATTTCCTAAGTTACTTAAGTTACTGTGCTCCTGAAGAACTGCTCCAATCCTGTCCAATCCTGTGTAGATATTACTGTTTATGGTTCTGTTGAGTCCTAGGGCTTTGGAAATACTACATAATTTTTAGGATTTGGGACATTGTCTCTGAAATTCGGATAGTCTTTTTGTAAAATCATTTCTTG
The DNA here is from genome assembly GCF_030014385.1 of Trichomycterus rosablanca. Classification (NCBI taxonomy): domain Eukaryota; kingdom Metazoa; phylum Chordata; class Actinopteri; order Siluriformes; family Trichomycteridae; genus Trichomycterus; species Trichomycterus rosablanca. The sequence continues at coordinate 33,211,933 of NC_085996.1, forward strand.
TTTAATGATCTTAAATTATTACAATAAAAAAATCACAATAACGAGGCAGTCAGAAAGGGGGTGAATACTTTTCACACCACTGTACAATGTACATTTTTAAGAATTAAAAACACTCTTGACAATGCAAGTGAAGCCAAGTGATTCAGTTGCTGGTCTATTATTTCAGTATACATACACTAGCACAGTGTCACACCCATAAATGGTTGTTTAGTCATTCTGCAGGTAAATGTAGATGCCCATTATTCAATCCAGCGCTTCAACAGGCATGTAATTACCGCAGGGTCTGCAGAGAGCCAGAGTGAACCTGACAGCATGCAGAGCAGATAAAGACAGTAGTGAGGCAGAGCACGACAAGAATACATCTCATCAACAGTCCGGAAGTGTATATGAGATGAAATATTGGTTTAGGATTATACTTGTGTGAGAATGAGTGAGAGCTTCATTTATCACACCTCTTTCTATATGAATGTAATGACTTCACGTTCTCTGATCATGAATTTTTCATACCACTGTGGTGCACTGTAATGTAACTGTATAATGTATCTTGTGAAATCATTTTATCATGTCCATGAGCAGAACATATACAATAAAATGTAATCAGCTCTGTATGGTCCATAAGTTTCCTAAGTCTCATCTTGAATTCATTTCATTTTATGTCATTTTATTTTCATCAACCATTTTATTCTGGTTAGGGTTGTGGTGGGTCCGATTCCACTGGAAAACATTGGACACAAGACAGGAATACCCTGGACAGGGAGCCAATCTACACTAATGAGGCATAACATAATGACCACCTTATTGTTTCAACACTCACTGTCCATTTTATCAGCTCAATTTACCATATAGAGGCACTTTGTAGTTCTACAATTTTTGACTGTAGTCCATCTGTTTTTCTACATACTTTTTTTTAGCCTGCTTTCACCCTGTTTTTCAATGGTCAGGACCCCCACAGGACCACCAAAGAGTAGGTATTATTTAGGTGGTGGATCATTCTCAGCACTGCAGTGACACTGACATGGTGGTGGTGTGTTAGTGTGTGTTGTGCTGGTATGAGTGGATCAAACACAGCACCGCTGCTGGAGTTTTTAAATACCGTGTCCACTCACTGTCCACTCTATTAGACACTCCTACCTAGTTGGTCCACCTTGTAGATGTAAAGTCAGAGACGATCGCTCATCTATTGCTGCTGTTTGAGTTGGTCATCTTCTAGACATTCATCAGTGGTCACAGGACGCTGCCCACGGGGAGCTGTTGGGTGGATATTTCTGGTTGGTGGACTATTCTCAGTCCAGCAGTGACAGTGAGGTGTTTTAAAACTCCAGCAGCGCTGCTGTGTCTTATCCACTCATACCAGCACAACACACATTAACACACCACCACCATGTCAGTGTCACTGCAGTGCTGAGAATGATCCACCACCCAAATAATACCTGCTCTGTGGTGGTCCTGGGAGAGTCCTGACCATCAAAGAACAGCATTAAAGGGGGCTAACGAAGCATGCAGAGAAACAGATGGACTACAGTCAGTAATTGTAGAACTACAAAGTGCTTCTATATTGTAAGTGGAGCTGATAAAATGGACAGTGAGTGTAGAAACAAGGAGGTGGTTTTAATGTTATGGCTGATCGGTGTATGTGCATGTTAGTGCTGTGTTATTGTGTATTTTCACACCCCTTGGAGAAAAACCTCACTCTTTCTGACAATCGCATTTTACGGACCAGTGCACCCCCCCTTAGTTTGTTAAATCAAGGTCCCACTTTACAGTAATCTGGCTGAGGCCAGAACTGGAATTTCTGTCAAAAAAGAGTAATCTCTTTTTAAATTCATTATGAGAATCATTACATGCAGTCAGCATGTGTGTTGGCATCATAACACACAGGGTTTAAAAAAGCTTGGAAAATGTTGTAATACATATATAAACTTATTCAATAACAGAGAGCAAGAATGAAATATTCAGTTACTAGTTTGATGTAGAATGATGTGGGATGCAAACAAATTCCTTGTGTCTTTTGTTTAATAAGGAGCTATAAAGGACGTTACGTACATAATTTAAGACATAACGTTTAAAGTGATTAAACAATCTGACCTACATGATAATGCAAGATGGTGATGCCATTCAGAGGCCAGATATGTGGACATTAATCTTCACCTGACTTGCCTACTCATCTTCATATTTGCATATTTGATTTGGATTGTGTCCAGTATATAAAGAGTGATTATAAACAACTTGATGGTTTTATTTTCTGATAACTGGTAAGACTGTTCTCTGGAATTTTCTGTTTACCCACTTTAATCCTCTCTGTGATATTCTGACACACTGTGATCCACTTCTTCACAGGGTGGGCACAGATGTGAGCATCTGCTGAGCTTAACAGTGCTGAATTAGGCGTAAGCAAAAGGCACATCTGAAGGGCTGATGCCACAGTAGAGCTCCCAGGGGATGAACACGAACATCTGCAGTGATGAAGAGAAAAATCAGTCCCCCAGTGACTAGCAGCATATGGGCGCTCACATGGAGGTATGCTTTACCTCTGTCATGGTTATAATCATCACCTCTGCTGTTTACTGTGCCAGAAGGATTTCTTTTTTTATTGCTGCACAGCTTAAGGTGGATCTCCCAAATTATCCTTATGTATTTTTATTAAATGTGCCTTAAAGACTGCACAATGACACTATGCCCTATAGTATTACATTATCTGTCTATTGATCTGTCTGTCTGTCTGTCTGTCTATTAATTAATGTAATTATTATTAATCTATTATTATTTTAACTGAAATTCCCTGTTCACAAAAGTATTTAGACCCTTTATTTAATGTTTTATAAAAGCCCTTGTAAGCAGTTACAGCTGCAACTCTTTTTGAATACGTATGTACAAGCTTTGCACACATGGATTGGGCAGTTTAACCCATTCTTCATGGCAGCTCCTTTTCCAACCAATTATTTCCAGCAGAGCTGCTGGAGTTTTTAAATACCGTGTCCACTCACTGTCCACTCTATTAGACACTCCTACCTAGTTGGTCCACCTTGTAGATGTAAAGTCAGAGACGATAACTCATCTATTGCTGCTGTTTCAGTTGGTCATCTTTTAGACCCACAGGGTGCTGTTGGCTGGATATTTTTGGTTGGTTGACTATTCTCAGTCCAGCAGTGACAGTGAGGTGTTTAAAAACTCCATCAGTGCTGCTGTGTCTTATCCACTCATACCACTAACACACACTAACACACCACCACCATGTCAGTGTCACTGCAGTGCTAAGAATGACCCACCACCTGAATAATACCTGCTCTGTAGTGGTCCTGGGAGAGTCCTGACCATTGAAGAACAGCATTAAAGGGGGCTAATGAAGCATGCAGAGAAACAGATGGACTACAGTCAGTAATTATACAACTACAAAGTGCTTTTATATGGTAAGTGGAGCTGATAAAATGGACAGTGAGTGTAGAAACAAGGAGGTGGTTTTAATGTTATGGCTGAACAAATGTTTCCTTATAAAACCCTGTTTGTGTTTTTCCCCCACACAGTTTATGTAACACGTGCTGTTTTTATAATCTTGTGTGCTTTACCCATATGTGCTTAGTGCATTGGAATGAATTCCCAAACCACTGTGGTTAATGAATTGTGAACTCAAACACACACTCCTGGGTGCATAGATCCCACGTCTCATCAATCCATATTACTGCATGATGTACTTAAAGCTTAGAGACCTACGATGCCATAGCCAGCGCTCATGCATCATGATAGCAAATGCTGCTTGAATAGGTTGAAGTCTCTTGTGAAAACTCATTCTCAATTTTATATGTATTTATACAGTCAGAGCCTTGGAACTGCACCAGAATGAGATGTAGGGAATGAAGACATTACCAGGCAAGTTTTACATGCAAGTTAAAAATCATAGGTCCTGGTATACTGTGTTGCCAAATAATCAGAATTAAATTGCTCAAGCAGTCTGCACATATAGTCAAACGTTTGCATACACGTGTATGTTGTAGGAGGCACTTTCTTGATTTCTGCACCTTTACTTTTTCTGTGAGTTAATAACTAGAAAGCACCATGCTTTTACAGTCTGCTGTGTTAGAAAAATACAACGGCGTATTAGGGCCACTTTAAAGAAAAATCTGTTTTAAAGTTTCGATTTAGAGAATAAAGTCGTATAAGTTTCGTTTTCGAGAATAAAGTCAAAATTATTTTGAGAATAAAGTCAAAATTATTTTGAGAATAAAGTCGTATAAGTTTCGATTTTGAGAATAAAGTCGAAATTGTTTCGAGAATAAAGTCGTATAAGTTTTGATTTTGAAAATAAAGTCAAAATTATTTCGAGAATAAAGTCTAAATTATTTTACGAATAAAGTCGTATAAGTTTTGATTTTGAGATTAAAGTCAAAATGATTTCGAGAATAAAGTCGTGTAAGTTTTGATTTTGAGATGAGTCGAAATGATTTCTAGAATAAAGTCGTGTAAGTTTTGATTTTGAGATGAGTCGAAATGATTTCTAGAATAAAGTCGTGTAAGTTTTGATTTTGAGATGAGTCGAAATGATTTCGAGAATAAAGTCGTGTAAGTTTTGATTTTGAGATGAGTCGAAATGATTTCGAGAATAAAGTCGTGTAAGTTTTGATTTTGAGATGAGTCGAAATGATTTCTAGAATAAAGTCGTGTAAGTTTTGATTTTGAGATGAGTCGAAATGATTTCTAGAATAAAGTCATGTAAGTTTTGATTTTGAGATGAGTCGAAATGATTTCTAGAATAAAGTCGTGTAAGTTTCGATTTTGAGATGAGTCGAAATTATTTCTAGAATAAAGTCGTGTAAGTTTCGATTTTGAGATGAGTCGAAATTATTTCTAGAATAAAGTCGTGTAAGTTTCGATTTTGAGATTAAAGTCAAAATGATTTCGAGATTAAAGTCGAAATTATTTTAAGATTAAAGTTGAAATGATTTCAAGATTAAAGTCAAAATGATTTTGAGATTAAAGTCGAAATTATTTCGAGATTATAGTTGAAATTATTTTAAGAATGAAGTCAAAATGATTTTGAGATTAAAGTGGAAATATTATGGCCAAAGCAACCTCCTTGTGTTAAAATGAGGGATGTTCATGATTTGCTAAAGTTATACTTTCGTATCGGTTTCACAAATAAAGAAATCTCCAATCTCCTGCACATCAGCACCAGTTTGTTATTAGTATAAGGACGCTGAAACGGCTTTGTAATAAACTGTGTTTATTTAGAAGAATGTGCGCCACCGGTGCGCTTAGATTTTATTCTCATAATCATTTCAACTTTTTTCTCAAAATTGAAATTTATACGACTTTATTCGCGAAATCAGAACATAAAAATACCCTGTCATAGAAAAACGCCCTTGCTCCTGTTTTTTTCTTTGTCCACGCGATCCTAAACAACTTTAAAATGCTAAACCATACAGACAAATGTCCTCTAATCATAAGGTGATCTCAACCTTGGCAAAATACCTTTGTTCCATGTACTTTTTAATGGGTGCATTCAAACTAGCCCTATTTATGTGGAAACAGAGAAGTTGCCAGCTATAGTCAATCATTATAACTAATAAGGAATTAGAAGGCCAAACCAAGTACTTCATTGACAAATTGAAATTTTACCAACTTTTTAGCAAAATTTATGTAAGTGCCGTATGTACAGTATATATTAGGCCAATGATATTTTTGAAAACCCCACAAAAAATGTACTCAAGTTTTATTCAACAACATTTGTGTTTGAGTTATTTCATTATAGAAAATGAACAATGAGAAAAAATGGAAGAACAAGAAATCCAGATACTGCCATTTTATACATGGTCCTCACAGATGTATGTAAACTTTTGACTTTCTCCTAAAAAAGGTGGAAACAGTTTGTGTTCGAGACCCCTCGGCTCAAAATGTGATATTGCAACCTACACGAATGTAAATCTGAACTCAGATATGAGCTCACTGTGGCTAGCTCACTAGGGTGGACTAATCTACTGATAATGAGTGGCCAGTGGCAGAAGAGATAATGCTATGTGAGAAGTGGCTTACGCTAGCTGGTTAGCTCTGCCGGCTAAGCTGATTGTCAGAGCTGTGTGAGTATAAATGGTTGCACCGTATGCCTCTGGGTTTTGTTTGTACGTGTCTGTGAGCCCTGCAAATTCAACACCTAGACAGCAGCTAAGCTGATAAAAGCTAGTCAGCTTAAACAGGGATCGTGCTGCTTTATTACAGGGCTGGCTCATTTTTATGGGAGAAATTCCCACAGTAACTATATATTTTTTTCTTTAAACTTGTTACCTTTTTTAGTCTATCCATTCTGTAACTGTGAATTGATCTGATGTGCATGTGCATGATCTACCTGCATTGCCAACATCTTGTATTTAGTACCATTAGCAGGAACATCCTAAGTTCTATATTTATTTATTTGTTAAAAGTGCAAAAATCAAACTGATGCAGTCATCTGTATCAATTATCTGACACCAAGTGTGCTTGTTTTTTTTTTTAAACACATATACGTATGTATTTTAGAAATCTGAAGCATAGCATACTGTGTTCAGAAGTGTATTTCTAAAGTGAAGAATAAACTATCAGTAAAATGTATACAAAATAAAAATTCAGTCTGGTTTCCCCAAACCACTACAGGAAAGTAAACAATTTTAAACACGTAATTATTACACAAATTCCCAATTTGATGCCTACAACACAATAAAAATTGGGACAGGCGAAATAGGAGTTTATTTTCAATTTACACCATGTAGAAACATACTGTACAGGCGCGGGAAAATGTTGGAAAAGGTAGGGGGCTGCCACTGGGATCTAAAAGTGCAATACAATTAAAAAAAATGCACACACACACACACACACACACACACACAAAGGAAGATTATATATGTGACTAAGATATGGCATATCATGAAGTAGAAAGTCTGACAATGGCGACCATGGACTGTTGAGTTGCTGAAGTCTCGTATCAAGCAAGAACAGGCAAAAAAATAATTTGCAAAAATGCACCTCACTTTCCAAACAGTTAAAAAGTGTAATGAACATGAAATGTGATTCAACACTGTGGTAAACATAGCTCTGTCCCAATGTTTTTTTTTATGTGTTGCAGGCATTATTCACAAAAAACAATAAAGTTGGTCAGTGAAAGCACTGGAAATATTTTCTTTGTTATTTAAATAAAGGTTCAAAAGAACAAAAATCACAAATTCTTGTTTTCATACCTTTTTATACAATATTCCAATATTTTTTGAAATTAAGTTTGTAGGTAAAGCTAGAATATGTCTACTTCTATAAACCCCAGGACACTTAGCTATGTCAATGTAAAACAAAGTCAAACAAGTTTTTCTAAGATTTTTTGTGTGATGAATTGCAAGTCTTGCAAATCTTGTTAAACAACATCATTTCCTACATCAGTAATGTTCTTGTAATGTAATAGTACCATAGAGGATAAACAAAAATACACATTTATTTTGATTGACACACACAAAAAAAAACAGGCCAGACAAAACATCATGTTAAATATGGGCCAAAGTATGTGGATAACCCAACTGTTATAGACTTCAGATCTTTCAGCTTTAATCCTTGCTAACAGGTGTATAAACCCAGGATATAAAATAAATTATATGCTGCGAACTTGTTGGGAAAATTTGGAAAAAAGACCTTTTTTGTTTTAGCATGATTGTGAGACCCTGTGCACAAATGAAGGTCCTGATTAAACTTGATTTGACCCCATTAAACACAATTAGGATGAACTGAAAAAATGATTGCCAGTCAGGCTTTTTAAAAGAAAAGCTCTTTGACAAGTGGGCACAAATTTTCACAGACAATACCAAATCATGTGAAAATCCCTCCTAGAACAGCAAAGGCTTTAAAAACTCTGTATTACTGAGCATGGTTTTGCAGTGGGATCTTCAACAAGCTTATGGCTAGGTGTCTATAAACTTTTGGCTGTGAACCTTGCTTAGGGCTTAAAATATCACAGATACTTTTGATGAATTACGGTGTTGTGTGTGTTTAGGGAAAACATCATAGTTCAATTTTATCTTCACAGTCAGGAATGTTCCCCAGGGCAGAAAAATTCTGCTCACATCTTTCCACTGTGATCAATGGTGCACTCCGCCTCGTACAGATTGAGAGACAAAGCTGCCACCTTAAATCATTGGCTGACCAAAGCTGTAATTGAATTCTAATCACTAATTTCAACCAGACCATAACTAAAGATAATGAAGATGACTATAAACAAATGTGCTGTAATGATATAATTGTCAAAGATGAGTAATTTTTTTATTTACGTCCAACTGAGCTCAATTACAGAAACTGTGGGGTGGCGTTGTATTTGTGTTAAAAGATTGCTTTTGGATCTAAACTAAACGCCGGGCATGTTGCAAAAATTATTGTGTTCATTTTCTTTGTGTTGATTGAACTCATTATTTACAGAGATGACTTACTGTAATTCAGCTTGTTTATTGATTTCTTCATGAGAAGAACTTCATTTACTTCAGCATTCCTTATTTAAATAATTAATTATACGTGCATTTAGTCACTTTGCTGAGTCTTTATACTTATACTATATAATGTTTGTTTGTTTGTAGGATTTTAACTTCATGTTTTACACTTTTGGTTATATTCATGACAGGAACGGTAGTTACTCATTACACAAGGTTCATCAGTTCACAAGGTTATATCGAACACAGTCTTGGACAATTTAGTATCTCCAATTTTCCTCACACAACCGGAGCATCCGGAGGAAACCCACGTGGACACTGGGAGAACATGCAAACTCCACACAGAAAAGACCCGGACCGCCCGACCTCGGGATCGAACCCAGGACCTCCTTGCTGTGAGGTGACAGTGCTACCCACTTAGCCACCGTGCCACCCCAGTATATAATGAAAGAGGACTTTTATTTAAAAACATTTGCTAATGTATATTCAAACTTAAGTTCAAGAATTTTTATTCATTTTTTAATTTTATTTTTATTATACAAAGAAATCCCTCTGCAGTTTACTTGTGCAATATACACTGTTTAACAAATGTTTTTTGTGAAAAAAAGTGAAAACCGCTTGAAGTGGAGATACGTGTTTTTCATCGGACAGCGACGATATTTTTTTTTTCTCTTTGACTGTGCTGGCGGGCCACAAGTAATGCAATTTAAGACAGAAGATGTGGGCCGTATAAAATCCGATCCCGCGGGCCGGACATTGGACATGCCTGAACTACAGGCTATGACCAGTGTTAAGCTGTGATGGTCTCTGGTCTCATTGAACTGACTATCCTGCAAAGCTGGTAACATGTTTTGTTCTGATTCTGTTGTGGCTTTAAGTCTGCTAGACCTTTTGAAGTGTTCTCCCCAGTTTCCAAGTGTAAAGGAATCTGTACTTACTGACAGCTTGACTTTCTGGATACTACACTTTGCAATTAATTTAAAAAGACAGGGTTTGTAAGTAATCAAGAGTATTTGGGACACATGTTTATCAATGACTTTTTTCCTGAAGAAGTCTATTTTTGTTGTAACTCATTATTGTAATTGAAAACAGCATTTGCTTTTAGTTATTGGTAACCTAAGCTTCTAAAATGGTTTTATTGATATATTTATTTACTTATTTTTAACTCAGTGAGTTTACAACCTTTTCAGGTTAGTCACTGAACATGAACTGCTTAAATATTGTTAAAAACTGGAAAATGTGGGTGTTTAAAAACTCAACTGGCAGTGTAAATGTTTAAAGTTTCATGAAGTATTCTGATATATATTATTTTTGAGAATCTCATCACTGAATAGAAATATAAACATACATTTTATGATAAACAGGCTCAATATTGTAAAAGTCAGTGGAGAAAAGGCAACAACAAAACAATGAAATGAACTAATGGATGCATCTATTCCAGTACCAAAGACCTGCTGTTCCGTATTATATGATCTTATTTACATTTGATTGTAGTTCTACAATTACTGACTGTAGTCCATCTGTTTCTCTTCATACTTTTTTGCCTGCTTTCACCCTGTTCTTCATTGGTCAGGACCTCCACAGGACCACCACAGAGTAGGTATTAATTAGGTGGTGGATCATTCTTAGCACTGCAGTGACACTGACATGGTGGTGGTGTGTTAGTGTGTGTTGTGCTGGTATGAGTGGATCAGACACAGCAGCGCTGATGGAGTTTTTAAATACTGTGTCCACTCACTGTCCACTCTATTAGACACTCCTACCTAGTTGGTCCACCTTGTAGATGTAAAGTCAGAGACGATCGCTCATCTATTGCTGCTGTTTGAGTTGATTATCTTCTAGACCTTCATCAGTGGTCACAGGACGCTGCCTATGGGGTGCTGTTGACTGGATGTTTTTGGTTGGTTGACTATTCTCAGTCCAGCAGTGACAGTGAGTTGTTTAAAAACTCCATCAGCGCTGCTGTGTCTTATCCACTCATACCAGCACAACACACAACACACACTAACACACCACCACCACCACCATGTCAGTGTCACTGCAGTGCTGAGAATGACCCACCACCTAAATAATACCTACTCTGTAGTGGTCCTGGGAGAGTTCTGACTATTGAAGAACAGCATAAAAGGAGGCTAACAAAGCATGCAGAGAAACAGATGGGCCATATACTGTATATATAAATTATTATACTCAGTTCTTAAACAAGTAAAAAGTGTAATTAATATTAAAGGTGAAGTAAACCTGCCTCTGTCCCAACTTGAGTGTGTTAAAGGCAACAATTTCTAAATTTGTTTTGTTTATATTTACAAACTACACACTGGTCCGTAAAAACATTGAAAATTGTTCCTTTGTACGTTTTTTAGTTTTATTAAAGATTAAAGAGAATTAACAAATTATAGATTCTTGTTTTTGTTGCATTTAACAAAATGTCCTAATTTTTTTGGAAATAGATTATGCATATATGGGCAGAAGTAAAAAAAAAAAACACTTTGGATCAAGCCATACACATTAATGTGAAATTAATATGTTGGTTACATAGCTTCTTCTTAATCTGCTTCTAAATGAAGTGCATTGCAGTTAGCTTAAATAACGACCCCAAGGTTCACCTCATGGCCTTTTGTGAGACAAATCTTGACTTTTAATTACCAGACAAAGTTTCGGAACAGTTACCACACTGAAATATTAAGGTTAGCTAATAGTGACTGTGTGTTAACCTCAAATTATTCCATGACTGAATGAGTCAAAATGTCACCTCCAGTGTGTTTGGGGGCTCCGACTGTGTTTTTTAAGGGTGTTATTCTTATTCACCTTATTCACTATCTCCAAGCATTAGGAGATAAATAAATAAGAAGTGAATATAATATATATAAGGGTACAGAGGTGAAAACAACAAAATGGTAATTAGGAAGTTCTTCATGAGTGTATAGAAAGGTTAACAAGTTGGATTTCTGAAGCAGATTGACTTAAACTTTACAGTGTATTTAATTATGTTTTAAAATAAAGTATATATGTATATACTTATATATATAAGTATATAAGTATATATATATATATACAGTATATATATATATATATTACACAACCCCACAATCAAACAACACTTAAAAGACAGTTTGTCACCAAGGATACCAAGCGTTTAAATGTTTCAGGTGTTATTTGATCCCATTCTTCTGTGCATTCTTCTTCATCTTAAGGTGTGCAAAACCATGGGGTTGTTGTTGTCGCATTTTTTGTTTCTCCACACATTCTCTGCTGTGGACAGCTTAGGACTGCAGGCAGGCCAGTTTAGTACCTGTAATGTGTGCATCGTCTTGTTGAAAAGTGCATGGACGTTCCTGGAAAAGATGACGTCTTGAAGGCGGCATATGTTGCTCTAAAATCTCAATGTACTTTTCTTTTTCTTTTTTTTCTTCTTTTTTTAATGCACTTTCTCCCCATTTTCCTCCTGATTTAGTGCACTCAATTTTGTCTTCTGTTGCTACCAGAGATACCAGATTGCATCCGAGGAGAGCACATCGCTGTACACGCCTCTTTCAAAACGTGCACAGCCCTCCTCTTCTCGCCCATGCATTCTGCACAGGTGTCTCTTCTGCCAATCAGGGTCCTTACACAGCGTATGAAGACCCACACACCCACACATAGTCCGGCCCCCACCTTGCAGATACGGTGGCCAATTAGTATCTGCTGCAGGCACTGCCAATTATGCCCGCCAGATGGTGCCCAGCCGACCGGAGGCAACACCGAGTTTCAAACCGGGGAGTTCAGAAAGTCATGCTGGTGTGCAAGCGGAATATCCCGCTGTGCCACCTGGGCGCCTCAATGTACTTTTCTGTATTAATGCTGCCATTACAGAGGTGTAAATGATCTTTGCCAAGCACACTGACACAGCCCCATACCATGACAGACTCTGGCTTCACAATGCTGATAACAGTCTGGATGGTCCTTTTTGTCTTTGGTCTGGAGAGATCTGGAATACTGATTCGTCTGACCACAGTACACATTTCCACTCTGTGATGGTCCATCTCAGATGTCTCAGAGCCTAGAGAACTTGACAGTGCTTCTGGACATGAACATAAGGCTTCTCTTTTGCACAGTAAAGTTCTGAGTGACATTTCTAAATCATTTGTTAAGAGTTTAAACTTCACAATCTTGAGCCAATTACAAAACTAAATTGTTACCTAAATTGTTTTAGGGTAAGTATAAGTAATTTAGTTAATAAATTCTACATATTGTGTCAGAATATTAACAGCATATTGTTTTTAAATGAGCTGTTCTTAAAGTAGCTGAACTCCAGTATCACTGCTAGTGTTAATATTAGTGGTACATAAAAAGATGATGACCAAAAAAACGAGCACTGTCTCTTTATTTCACCTCACAATAGCCTGTTGTGAACATGGAAATCTCATTTTTCCTAAAGCACAGGAGAAGGGAGATGGAGTGGGATTCAGAAAAGGCACGACTGATTACAGTGGCTGTACATCTAAAGTTGGACAGAGAAATGAGGCAGAGCTTTAGGGTGGATTACAGGGCATGCTGTTCCCTCACAAAGCCTCCCCTCAACTTCCACAGTTCCTGCTGGTTGAGGGCAGACAGGGGGCAACGAAGACTCTATTTCCCTCACCTTGTACAGGTACTCCTGTAATTTGGGAAGCATCTTACTCATTCGCATCAGCTGTACTTACCTCAGCACAAGGTGTGAAATTTAATTGGACACCTGCACTGAAGTAGAGCACCTGAAATAACTTGGTCCTGCTATCAGATACCTATTGAGCTGTTGCTCACATCTGCAGCTCAGTGGCAAAAAAACTTTGGGTTTGGCAGGTAATTTACCTCCATTTGTATTATATTGCCAATGTAGCACCAACAGCTGTATGAAAAAGTAAATGTTCCCTTTGTGATTGTGTCTGTTCTTGTATATGTAATTAAGGGTTACTGGTCAACACCTGGGGGATTTATTAGAAACCCTGAGCCTCAGCTTGGGAATGGATTCACCTGCTGACACTCACAATGTCTGTTTTGCTCACTCCCTATCACTTCTTTCACTTTTGGGTTGTAACTGGCTGGTAAATGGATTAGATGGTTGGTTTACACACAATAACTTTTAGCTTTCAGATATTTTGGAGGTTTTTTTGCGTTCTTTAGAGTTTCCTCTCCTTGGGCTAGGCGTGTTTCTATGCTCTACAACTACAGCTTTTGAAGGTTGATGAGGCGCTGATCTTGCCCCGGACAGGTTGCCAGTCCATCACAGGGCAGACACACATACACAATATATATATACTGTATATATACAGTGTATCACAAAAGTGAGTACACCCCTCACATTTCTGCAGATATTTAAGTATATCTTTTCATGGGACAACACTGACAAAATGACACTTTGACACAATGAAAAGTAGTCTGTGTGCAGCTTATATAACAGTGTAAATTTATTCTTCCCTCAAAATAACTCAATATACAGCCATTAATGTCTAAACCACCGGCAACAAAAGTGAGTACACCCCTAAGAGACTACACCCCTAAATGTCCAAATTGAGCACTGCTTGTCATTTTCCCTCCAAAATGTCATGTGATTTGTTAGTGTTACTAGGTCTCAGGTGTGCATAGGGAGCAGTTGTGTTCAATTTAGTAGTACAGCTCTCACACTCTCTCATACTGGTCACTGAAAGTTCCAACATGGCACCTCATGGCAAAGAACTCTCTGAGGATCTTAAAAGACGAATTGTTGCGCTACATGAAGATGGCCAAGGCTACAAGAAGATTGCCAACACCCTGAAACTGAGCTGCAGCACAGTGGCCAAGATCATCCAGCGTTTTAAAAGAGCAGGGTCCACTCAGAACAGACCTCGCGTTGGTCGTCCAAAGAAGCCGAGTGCACGTGCTCAGCGTCACATCCAACTGCTGTCTTTGAAAGATAGGTGCAGGAGTGCTGTCAGCATTGCTGCAGAGATTGAAAAGGTGGGGGGTCAGCCTGTCAGTGCTCAGACCATACGCCGCACACTACATCAAATTGGTCTGCATGGCTGTCACCACAGAAGGAAGCCTCTTCTGAAATCTCTACACAAGAAAGCCCGCAAACAGTTTGCTGAAGACATGTCAACAAAGGACATGGATTACTGGAACCATGTCCTATGGTCTGATGAGACCAAGATTAATTTGTTTGGTTCAGATGGTCTCAAGCATGTGTGGCGGCAATCAGGTGAGGAGTACAAAGATAAGTGTGTCATGCCTACAGTCAAGCATGGTGGTGGGAATGCCATGGTCTGGGGCTGCATGAGTGCAGCAGGTGTTGGGGAGTTACATTTCATTGAGGGACACATGAACTCCAATATGTACTGTGAAATACTGAAGCAGAGCATGATCCCCTCCCTCCGGAAACTGGGTCGCAGGGCAGTGTTCCAGCATGATAATGACCCCAAACACACCTCTAAGACGACCACTGCTTTATTGAAGAGGCTGAGGGTAAAGGTGATGGACTGGCCAAGCATGTCTCCAGACCTAAACCCAATAGAACATCTTTGGGGCATCCTCAAGCGGAAGGTGGAGGAGCGCAAAGTCTCGAATATCCACCAGCTCCGTGATGTCGTCATGGAGGAGTGGAAAAGCATTCCAGTGGCAACCTGTGAAGCTCTGGTAAACTCCATGCCCAGGAGAGTTAAGGCAGTTCTGGGAAATAATGGTGGCCACACAAAATATTGACACTTCAGGAACTTTCACTAAGGGGTGTACTCACTTTTGTTGCCGGTGGTTTAGACATTAATGGCTGTATATTGAGTTATTTTGAGGGAAGAAAAAATTTACACTGTTATATAAGCTGCACACAGACTACTTTTCATTGTGTCAAAGTGTCATTTTGTCAGTGTTGTCCCATGAAAAGATATACTGAAATATCTGCAGAAATGTGAGGGGTGTACTCACTTTTGTGATACACTGTATATATATATACCGATCAGGCATAACCTTAAAACCACCTCCTTGTTTCTACACACACTTTATCACTGTATCCATTTTATCAGCTCCACTTACCATATAGAAGCACTTTGTAGTTTTACAGTTACTGACTGTAGTCCATTTGTTTCTCTACATACTTTTTTTTAGCCTGCTTTCACCTTGTTCTTCAATGGTCAGGACCCCCACAGGACCACCACAGAGCAGATATTTTTTGGGTGATGGATCATTCTCAGCACTATGTTAGTGTGTGTTGTGCTGGTATGAGTGGATAAGACACAGCAGCGCTGATGGAGTTTTTAAACACCTCACTGTCACTGATGGACTGAGAATAGTCCACAAACCAAAAATATATCCAGCCAACATTGCCCCTTGGGCATGGTCCTGTGACCACTGATGAAGGTCTAGAAGATGACCAACTCAATCGTCGAGCGATCGTCTCTGACTTTACATCTACAAGGTGGACCAACTAGGTAGGAGTGTCTAATAGAGTGGACAGTGAGTGGACACGGTATTTAAAAACTCCAGCAGCGCTGCTGTGTCTGATTCACTTATACCTGCACAACACACACTAACACACCACCACCATGTCAGTGTCACTGCAGGGCTGAGAATGATCCACCACCTAAATAATATCTGCTCTGTGGTGGTCCTGTGGGGGTCCTGACCATTGATGAACAGGGTAAAAGCTGGCTAAAAGGTATGTAGAGAAACAGATGGACTACAGTCAGTAATTGTAGCACTACAAAGTGCTTCTATATGGTAAGTGGAGCTGATAAAATGGACAGTGAGCTCCTCAGCTGTCTGTGGCATTTTAACATTATGAGGATAAACATGGACCCACTCAACTCTTTACATCCATTATAGCCTTTAGTTTTCTGGAAAGCCTTTATAGGCAGAGTGTGCCCATTTAGCCAGATGGGCATTTGTGAGGTTGTTGAACAAAAATAACTGGCTTGCAAGCAAATGCATCCCATTTGGGGCTCTGGGCAGGCCACTGGAGTTTCTCCTCCTTAAAATTGTCAAACCATATTTTGATGGACCTTGTTTGGCTAAATGCTGCACGAGAGAAGGAAAACTTCCACGTGTAAGTAATATAAAAGGGTACCAAAAACAAAACAGTGATCAAAATGAAATAATCAGACACATAGAGAAAATAACATGCCACTTTCCTGCATGTGGTTATTAACATAAAACAAGCTTTGGATAACCTGAAGTAAATAGAAGCCCAAAACCCATAAAGCAGAACAGGGGACAGAGTGAATCTGTCAAATAACTGACACTGGGATATTTTTCAAATGACTTCCATTATGTTTAAAGTAAAAAAAAAACCCCAATGTCCTCAGGAAATGGTGCAATCCCTGAAAAAGTGGATATTCAGCGCTTAAGGGTTGCATGCTAGGTCTTAAATCTATTTTGACATTAATGTGCATTAGGGGAAAAAAAATCAGTCATCTTTGTCTTTTTTTCCCTAGTCGTATTGGAATAACTTTGACCAATAAATTGACAGAAATAACATCTTGGTTTAGAATTATTAGACAAATCAAGTAGATGCTTGGCATCATGTGTTTACAAGCCTTTACCACAGTTGAAGGGGGGGGGGGGGGGGGAGGGGGAAGGGGGGGGGGGGAGGGGGAAGGGGGGGGGGGGGGGGGTTAAGGTACTGGACTAGTAAACAGAAGGTTGCCGGTTCAAGCCACGCCACCACCAAGTTGCCACTGTTGGGTCCCTGAGCAAGGCCCTTAACCCTCAATTGCTCATTGTGTTCAGCTCATTGTGTAAGTCGCTTTGGATAAAAGCGTCTGCTAAATGCTGAAAATGTAAATGTAAATGTAAATGTATATGACATTTGTTGAGGGGGCCCAACATTTTTTTTTGCACTGGGGCCCATGGGCTCCTACTTACGCAGCTGTTAAAGGGCATCACAAACTACCAATTCACAAACCCACTCACATCAGGTACAATTTCAGAAGTTGGGAGGAAAACAAAGTAAACAAACAAAGCCCAAACAGACATGGAAAGAACATGTAAAACTCCACACAGACAGTGACCACAAGCAGAGTTAAAATTCAGGTTTACCGGGACACAGGTTTACTTTCATTTGTCACCTGTTTGTATGTTCATCTCCCAAACAACAAAGTGATTACAAATAAACATATTTATGTATTTACATTTTGAGTGACTTTGTGATTTACCAATCCAAGCGTAACAGGAAAATATTTTATATAATTTAAAATATAGGCACTGCATTTGCCAGGCGATGTAATTGGACATGGGATGTCATCATGTCATCTTACAGCCTTCTTTTCTTATCATTTTTTTTTTGTTAAAACAAATTGACTTCCTCTTTGCATTGGGAATAAGTCTATCAGCAGCTGTCTGGGGGCTGCAAATATCGTGCTGACTATTACGGTAAAGCGGCGGAATGTATTAGCCGAGTCTGTCACTGCATTGTAATTTCCTGTCACGCCGTTGCCAAGAGTGTTTTGTCACCACAGGACTTCTGCATAAATTCAAGGTGCGCACATGCAGAGAGCGCAGAGCCGGCTAACATCAGAAATGACTGGCATGACGACAAGTCAGTGACATGCTGCCAGCAGTGCCACCCTTATGCCAGCTTTGTGCTTTTGTTTGTGTTTGCATTGCTGCCTGTGAACTTGTGTTGTGTTGTCTATAATAGAAAGGAGTTTGTAAAGCTCACTCTGTGCATTTCAAGGCCACATGCAAGGAAGAAACAAGGAAGTTTCTGTCTGTGATGAAGATTGTTCTTAAAATGTCCTTTGTGGCTCAAAGGAAAAAATCTGTTTTTTAGACCAAATATGGACACTCACATCCTCAGACTAAGTTTTAAGCCTATGCACTGTTACCATGGTTACCGATGTCTCTCTGCAGTTCGTTCTTAGATCATTTCATTTGATTCTATAAAGTTTGATATTCTGTGAATAAGAGACAATAATGGGAGCGATCTGTTTTGCTTTTGTTATGAAATGTATGTAGACAGCTGGATATGAGCTTTTTGGACCAAGTTACAAAACAATCTGCATAAATATGTAGTCAACCCTTCCTTTGTGACCAACACACAAAAGGCTTTCCACAAGATCTTGGAGTGTGTCTGTAGGGAATTGTACTCATTCAGTCAAAAGAGCATTAGTTAGCTCATGTGTGAGATCAATCGACAGCCATTCCCATTTCTCAGATGTGTTTATCACAGTTCAGGTCAGGACTCTTGCTTTGTACACAGGGGGCTCAGGCATACTACAACAAAAAAGTTTAAAGCAATTAATTATTCACCTATTAGCAATAAGTGTTGTTGAACCCAGTAATTACTTTTGGCCATTTAGAGTACTTCGTCTGCACATTTCCACCTAATATTTACACATGTATTATCTTTTGACATTTTATTAATAGGACAGTTGTGGCCTAGTGGTTAAGATGCTGGACTAGTTGTCCAAAGGTTGCTGGTTCAGGCCCCACTACTGGTTGCCACTGTTGGGCCCTTAAGCAAGGCCCTTAACCCTCAATAGCTTAGAAAGCGGCTGCTAAATGCAGAAGATGTAAATGTACTAATGAATTCTGAAGTAATAATGTTGTGAAAATCATCCCTTACATTGAATTACATTTTCTGAATTTACATTGTTTTATTTAAGAAAATATTTGTAAAGTAATAATAAATAAAAAGAAATATGTTTTTTTTTATTTTTAAAATGTCATTTTATATTTTACTTTTTTTATTTAAATATTTGTAATATTTTAATACAAATATTCTTTTTATTTTAATTTTGTAATGTAATTATTTGAAAAGTTTTGCTCTAGCATGGTGGCCACAGAAGGTGGTTGCCGCACAGCAGTGAGGTCCTGGGGACCGGACTTTAAAACTTGCCTTTAGATACTGTAAATAAGTTGTTTTGGTGGTTTTCCCATGTCCAACTGGTTCTCCTAAAAGTACAATAGTTTACTCTTACCACACAAAAATATTACAGAAGGTCAGTTGGTTGTGTGTAACTGAGTGACTGGGTGTGTGATGCTTTTCAATGACCTTGTGCCCTGTGAAGGATGTATTCATGCGTTGTGTCTGGTTGTAGGCACTGTACCCATCACAAGGTTTGAGAGGTTAGTAAAAATTAATAAAAAATCATTATTATTATTATTTTATATATATTATGCATTTTCTCCAATTTGCTCCCAATTTTAGTTTAGTCAATTTGTCTTCCGCTGCTGGGGGATCCCCGATTTTTTTGCAGTTGAGGAGGGTTTATTACTGCTCACGCCTCCTCAGACCCACGTGCAGCCCTTAAAGGAATCCTTTTCCACCCATGCACTCTGCACAGACGCCTCTATCCGCCAATCAGGGTCCTTACACAGCGTTTGAAGACCCCGCCCACATATTCCGGTCATCCCTCTCTGCAGGCACTGCAAATTATGCCCACTAGATGGCGCCCAGTCGACTGGTGGCAACACCGAGTTTTGAACCGAGGAGTTCAGAATCTTGGAGCTGGTGTTCTATAGCGGAATATCCCACTGTGCCACTTGGGCACCTAAAAAGCATTATTTAATTACATTTTTTAGGATTACAGTAAATGTGTTGACCTTTTGATCAGTTGGTGCCTTGTCCAAGAAGTATTTTCACCTTTGCACCAGCTGTTTAATTTTAGTTTTTGTATTATTTATGATTTTGTGTAAGATTAATCTTTGCACTATATTTTATATGATGGTGTAATTTTGTTATCTATAACAACCTTGCTCTGAACTCACCCTCCAGTTCCATCTTTGGAAGCCAGTTAGGAGAGAATGCATAAACCAGCTTTAACAGCAGAAGCATGCCAGTGGTGCAGGGCTCTAACTAAATGCCAGACTGTTGAAGGATTCACAGTCCTCCTGTTTGATGAATTCCAATGCCAGAAAAAAGGTTGCCAGGGATTGTCTCTTCTTCCCCTGCTGCTTTAATGTTAGGTCTTGTGCTACCGGCGACTCTTCCAGCTTTGCATGCGTCTCAGTTTGTGATCTCGGCTCTATCTGGCTAATACACAGAAATCCAAGGCTTGTCTTGGGAAAGACATTCTGTCTGTGGGCTGAATTACAACAGTAAAGGTTCTGATCTGCTTGATGAATGATCTGCTTTTAATTTTAATTAATAATCTTAAAATTAAATCTGACTTAATGTCACAGTTATTTAATGAAGTGATAAAAGAGAAAAAGATAATCTTCTCACATTTAAATTAAATTTATATAGATAACACCATCATCACGTCGCCCACCAGCCAAAGGCCTGTCATTAAGCAAATTTGCAGATCTGCCAAAAACATATCTCTTGGCACTCTTGTAGCATTTACAATAGCACAGATTTCTGAGCTGGCTCCTTTCATGGTTCTATAATTAAGAGAGTGCAGGTGACCAGTGACTGCCTGGTAGTTTCAGCAATTATTTATGTATTATTTTTTTATTTATTTATTATATAATTATAAACATTTCTGTAGCTCATTTTCATAGAAAGTAAAAACGTGTTTATAGAAAGATTTTACAGAATAAACTTGTCTGTAGCCACTATTCTTACAGTACACTGAATGACAAAATGTAGAATCCTTAATTTGAAACCATCAGAATCAGAATCAGATTTATTGGCCAAGTTTGTGGATACACACAAGGAATTTGGTTCCGACTGATAGTATCTCTCTAGTATAAATCCAGTATACAAGCAATGTACAAGTTGCAGACAATGCACAAGAACATTAAACACAAAAATATACAAACTATAAGACTATATACAGGTACTATATAGAAAATGTATGTACGTGTGCATGTATGTATGTACAGTAGTCAGTGACCAATACTGCATACCCCATACTGCAATGTTTATTAAAACATATATGGAATCATATTTATTTAAATCTTTTAGCCTGCCCCTCACACCATTTTCCTTTACCCCCGCTAAAGTAAGACAAAATGACTGCGTTTCCTCAATTTGACACCAAATTTGGTGGAGCAGCTGTATTCAGGTCCTGGCAGTAAGCCCATATAATCTAGTGTGATAAGTCATGCCCATGGATATAATCTTAGAAGCTTTTTGGATTTTGGGTGCAAATGGCTCGAGATCCACAATTTGTGACAATTGTCTACGGGTCTTTGACAGACATCTGACAGGCTACACGGTTAAGGCTTGAGTGACAGCACAGGGGCATTCCGATCCATTAGCATTTGGTGACATTTTCCCATGTGCTCAGGAAACAGGAACAGCCATGTAAACAAACCAACATCAATGAACACAGCAAGGTGAAAGAGGAACTAAATGCAAGGGTAAATGACACTGTACACTCGACGGGCTACCAGGTCTGCATTTTAATGGGGCTCAGGAGGTCAGTCCTGGCTCAGCTAAAACAAGAATGGTGCAGATAAGAGGGAACAGAGTAAAAAGGTGATAAAATGTGGTAATTTTAAGTAAGATTTAGAGAGAGTGGTTATCAGAAGGAAATAAGCACTGCCTACAGAGTAAACTAGGAAATTAAAACCAAAGCAAACCACTTGATAAGGGTAAAGTATGACTGGGATATTAATACGTTTTTTAGTACTTTATATACAGTCTGTCCTATATGCTTCTAGACCAAACGTTTCAGCTTCTTATCCTATTCCTTTCATGCACCATATTCAGTAGGGCTGCTGTTGCTCTGCAGCATGGTTTGGTCAGGTTTTAAGTTGGATCACCTTAAAATTCTGTATGACTTCTGAACCAAAATGACCAATCTTTTCAGAACATCATTTAAAAAAATATATAATTTTGTTTATGCATTTTTCTCCCTTTTTTGTGCGTCCAATTGCCCGATTGCATCACGCTCTCTCTCCACCAATGCCAATCCCTGCTCTGACTGAGAAGAACGAAGCTAACCCACACCCCCTCCGACACATGGGCAGCATGCCGTATGCATCTTATCACCTGCACTTTGACTAGTGTAGTGCAGCTCAGCGTTGTGTACGGAAAGACACACCCTGAGAGCACTCTTTTTCCATCTCTGTGCAGGCGCCATCAATCAGCCAGCAGAGGTCATAATTGCACCAGTCATGGGAGAGAGACCCCATCCGGCTTAGTCCCGCCCATATCTGAACAACAGGCCAATCGTTGTTCATGTGGCCGCTCAGCCTTAGCCAGCAGGCAGAGCTGAGATTCGATACGGTGTATTCAAGATCCCAGCTCTGGTTTCAGCGTGTGTTTTATCATGTTTCTTTTATCTGTATGTTGTTAAAATACACTATAGATAACAATTACTGAAACAAGTCTAGGGTTTCAGTCCTTGCAGTTGTCCTCCAACATGAAGTTGGGTTAATCTTACACAGAGAAAGTTTTACAGATTATCTGTGAGAATACAGGGTCAAAGATAGTTTGGGGATGGGGTTAAATTTACATTTTGAGCATTTTAGCAGACACCAAAGCAAATTACAGTACTGTGACAGTATACGTACAGTCTAAGCAATTGATGGTTAAGGGCCTTACTCAAGGGCCCAACAGTGGCAACCTGGCAGTGGTGAGGCTTGAACCGGCAACCTTCTGATTACTGGACCAGTATCTTAACCACTAGGCTACAAGTGCCCTCCATCACCAAATTGTCCTCAAAAACCGGTAATCTCTGAGGATATAGGATATTTCTGCGTATGGGGTTAAATCCCCCATCATAACTCAAATACAGATCATCTGTGAGGATATAGGGTCTGACAAAGGTATTTCTGTGTATGGGGTTAAATAATAATAATAATAATAATAATACATTTTATTTATATAGCGCTTTTCAAGATACTCAAAGACGCTTTACATAAGACAAATAATCAAAACAAATACGTACATACACCATACAAATCATAGTACAAAATCAAAATAGTACATCAACATCAAGAATAATTAAGATAAAAACAAAGAGAGCAGCATAAGACAGTTCATTAAAAATTAGCTAAATTATGAGAGAGAACAACAAATATAGAACAATTTCTTAAAATTAGACAGAAACAGGACAGATTTACATGCAATCAGGAAACTGAAAACTTTACAAGTTTTAGGATCTAGGACTTCACATTTCTGTCGTGATCTAAGTATAAAAACTATTAAAAAGAATAGCAAAAATAAAAGCATTTATTTTGTGTTGTTACAAGTTAAATGCCACTCTGAATAGATGAGTTTTGAGAAGTGACTTGAATTTGGACAGGTCAGGACAATCTCGTAGGTGTTTGGGGAGAGCATTCCATAAAGATGGAGCAGCTATGGAAAAGGCCCTGTCACCCCAGGTCCGGTGCTTGGTCCTAGAGGGTATGGACAGTAGGTTAGCCTCAGAAGAGCGAAGGCTACGGGAGGGAATGTGCTGATGGAGCAGGTCGGTGAGGTAGGATGGGGCCTGATTATGGAGAGCTTTGTGAGTGAATAGAAGAATTTTGAATTGAATGCGTTGAGCAACGGGAAGCCAATGAAGTTTTTGTAGAACAGGTGTAATATGATCACGGGAGCGAGTATGAGTAAGGAGGCGAGCAGCTGAATTCTGGATATACTGAAGTTTTTTTAGGATTTTGTTAGATGTACCATAAAGGATGCTATTGCAATAATCAATTCTGGATGTAATAAAAGCATGAATCAAGGTTTCGGCGGCAGAAAAAGAGAGTGATGGACGTAGACGTGCTATGTTTTTTAGATGAAAGAAAGCAGTTTTGGTGATGTGATTTACATGGCGGTCAAAAGAGAGGTTGCTATCAAAAATTACACCAAGATTTCGGATGTTAGAAGACGGAGACAAAGTGTCATTATCAATGGTAATTTGAAAATTTTTTGTGGTTTTTGCCAGGGTTGTAGGACCTACGATGATCATATCTGATTTTTCACAGTTTAATTTGAGGAAATTAGCTTTCATCCACAATTTCATTTCAGTGATGCAATTTGTCAGAGTGGAGTGAAGTTCAGTATTAATGGATTTGGAGGAGATGTAAAGCTGAATATCATCAGCATAGCAGTGGAAATGTAAACCATGCCGACGTATGATGTCACCAAGGGGGAGCATATAAAGAATAAACAAAAGGGGACCTAACACTGAGCCTTGGGGAACGCCTTGGGACAGTGGAGCAATGGCAGAACTACAATTGTTGATATTAACAAACTGTTGTCTGTTTATGAGATATGACCTTAACCACAAAAGGGCAGTACCAGTGATGTTGACAGAGGATTCAAGGCGGGACAGAAGAATGGAGTGATTAATGGTGTCAAAAGCTGCAGTAAGATCAAGGAGGACGAGAATATTAATTTGTCCAGAGTCTGAGGAAAGAAGAAGGTCATTTGTGACTTTGAGGAGGGCTGACTCAGTGCTGTGCTGGGGGCGGAAACCAGACTGAAATGATTCAAATAGATTATTGGAATTTAGGTGATCTTTGAGCTGTGAGGCAACAACACGTTCCAGTATTTTCGACAGAAATGGAAGATTGGAAATGGGCCGAAAGTTACTCATAATGTTAGAGTCAAGTCCAGGTTTTTTAAGTATGGGAGTAACAGCAGCCAATTTGAGTGATTGAGGGACTGAGCCAGAACTAAGAGAGGAATTGATTATCTCTGTGATAAGTGATGAGATAACTGGAAAACAACCCTTAACAAGTTTTGATGGAGCAGGATCCAAAACACAAGTGGAGCTTCGCATCCCTGTTAAGATCTCAGATAGGTCCAAAAGAGACACAGGTGAGAACTGAGACAGAGGCTGGGTAATAAATACCCCATCATAACTCAAATACAGGACATCTATAAGAATACAGGGTCTCACAAAGGTATTTCTGTTTATGGGGTTCAATACAGGAAACAGACCATGGTAAAGTCCTGTTTTCCTTTAACATTTTATAAAGCCAAAGAGACATTTTCCCCAAACAGCGTGATTAGCCTAAAATCCTGGGACATCATGGAATTGCTGATTTAAAGAAAATTCTTTCATTTATTTCATTTATTATTTAATTTTGATCAAGCATTTTTTTTATTTGATTTCCCCCCCTTTTTTATTCTTTTATTTTAAATTGTTGTGTTTGTGCCATTTTCTGTCCTGTAAATCACTTTGAACTGCTGCTGTATGAATGGTGCTATATAAATAAAGATTATATTTCTATTAAATTTTACATTGCCGTCATCAAAATGACAGTATTTAGGATTTATTAAAGGTTGTAATAGTGTAATAAAGCACATACTACAAGCCCAACATTAAATACAAATGTTTCACTAAATTCATTATTTATTTATTTCTTTCTATTTATTTACGCATTTTCGATTCAACATTCGATTTAGTGTAGTCAATCTGTCTCCCACTGCTGGGGATCTCTGATTGCATTCAAGGAGGGTATATTGCTGCTCACGCCTCCTCCAACCTATGTGCAGTCTTAGTGGACCCCTTCTTTTCGCCCATGCGTCTTTTACGCCTCTATCTGCTAACCAGGGTCTGCTAACACAGCATTTGAAGACGCCACTCATTAAGTCCGGTCATCCCACCCAGCAAACACGGTGGCCAATTACTGTCTGCTGCATTGTCTGCCAATTTCGCCCGCTAGATGGCGCCCAGATGACCGGTGGCAAAGCCGAGGTCTTCCGAATCTCAGCGCTGGTGTGCTGGCGGAATATCCCGCTGCACCACCTGGGTGCCGTAATTCCTTATTTTTTATTATGTATTTTGATATAAATATTTTAACACATAATTTAAAATGTAATTTGATTGTTATCTTACTGTAGGACTTTCATTTTATGCTACAACTAATTTTGGCTTTCTGAAAGAGATTCTTTATTATATGTGTTTGTCCAAGATTCTCAACTTCCAGGTGATATAAAATATTTACAGCCTAAAAGAAAGTGCTGACCTTTTGTTTATGAACATTTTGATTTGTTCTATAACAGCGTCCATTCTTCAGAAAATGTCTGCTTGGATGTACTTTCATTTTGACATGGTGGGCAAAAGTGAACCTTTCTCCCAGTGTAGTTGTATCCAATTATCTAATCGCATTTTGCTACCTCTATTGCTGCAGACCTCCACTCCTGACCGAGATGAGCCATAGCTAATACACGTCACGTATCACACATGGAGTGTCACAAAGTACTCACAGGAAACGTTAGGAATCAGGTGCAGGTTTTATTTGGGCAAAATCCACAAACAGTCCAAGGTCATACACGGGTTATCCAAATATACAAGCAAACAAATCCAAAGGGCTCAAGAGAATACTCACAATCAGGAAACAGAATAAACAAGGTCATACACGATAATCAGATACACTAGGAAACGCTCAGAATTGCCAGTAATGCCAAACAAGACTTTGCAACATGTGTTTTTACCTGTGAGGTATTTATACCCTCACAAAATGGCCCCCCGAACAGGAAGTGGCTGCACTAAGAAAGGGCCTCTGGTGGTGCGGAGGAACAGCCACAGACGGTGTGATATTGAGCAAAATTAGCTGCCATCGACCAGCCTGTATTTTTCACATACTAGAAGCTTTAGCATTCTGGAAGCTGGTGCCTACCATATTACTACTAATCTGCTTCTAGATATTTACACTGTACAACACTTACAGTTGACCAGGGCAGCACTAGCAGCAATGAACCTTGACATTTCAGGTAGAAGTCTTGTGAAATGAAATCACTGTATCAAGAACTAGTAGCCTCTCTGTGTATTTCCATGGTTACTTACTAAAAATGCTCCTCACAATCAAAGAAAGGACGAGTAGCATTATACACAACTGCTGCCACATTACCAGATGCTGAATAATGTATGGCTGCATATTTTTTGGAACAACTGGCTGGTAGCAGCGGTGCATCAGTGGCTACGTGCTAAGTGTTAACTGGTGATGAATTAGTGGTATGAAAGTTTAAATAATGTCTCCTGCTCTCTGGTTAATGCCATAAAGAAGTATTATAGAGTAGTTCATTTACCTACAGCGCTCAAACAGCTTTGTCAGTTCAATGTTTTTCCATTGAATTTGGTTTATAAGGACTACTGTTGTGCACAATATGTTTATGACTGCTGACTAGCCTCTCTGTGTATTTCCATGGTTACTTACTAAAAATGCTCCTCACAATCAAAGTAAAGACGAGGAGCATTATACACAACTGCTGCCACATTACCAGATGCTGAATAATGTATGGCTGCATATTTTTCAGAAGAACTGGCTGGTATTTTTGAAATTCATTAAAATACATAATGGCATGAACTTTGAAATCACACATGCATGCACACCTCAAGATGTCTGGAGGCAGGAGGATGACCTGCATCTCATGAAACAAACATTTCTCAAATCTCCCTGAGGCGACGCTGTGAAAAACAACACTGAACAACATACTGAGAAAAGAAATGTCTTCTCTGCTGGTGCAAAGTTTGTTCTTATTTAGATAACTCTTCTGTTTTGACCTGTGCTTGTACATACTTTGCATGACCAGGCATCTGTAAACACTCCTTCCAACTAATAGAGTGCTATTTCAGGCATAGCGATTGCAGGTGTAATAAATCCACCATACAGCTAGAAACAAACATTGGTGGTACTGAAGTCTGTGACTATGCCACTGTCATAAGATTAAATGTTAAATCTTTCTCCCTTATTAGAGCTGCTCAGATCAACTCTAAGAGCTGTTACTGTTGAGATATAGGGTGTGTTCGAAAACCTAGTGAGCTGCCTTGCTGTCTTATTGCCTACATATACAGCTGCCTAAGATTGTTTGTTTATTTGTTTGTTTATTAGGATTTTAACATCATGTTTTACATTTTGGTTACATTCATGACAGGAACAGTAGTTACTCATTACACAAGATTCATCAGTTCACAAGTTTTAACATCAAACACAGTCATGGACAATTTTGTATTTCCAATTCACCTCACTTGCATGTCTTTGGACTGTGGGAGGAAACCGGAGCTCCCGGAGGAAACCCACGCAGAAACGGGGAGAACATGCAAACTCCACACAGAAAAGACCCGTACTCACCCCACCTGGGGATCGAACCCAGGACCTTCTTGCTGTGAGGCGACAGTGCTACCCACTGAGCCACTGTGCCGCCTGCTGCCTAAGAAGAGAGGATTCTAATCTATAAGTCATTGACTTATAAGTCAGGTAATTCGAACGCGCTACTCAGACAGCGATTCCATCAGTTTTCTTTAACTAAGCTAACACAGTTAGCTTCATGCGGCAGCAATCATGAGAGCAAGTGAGTAAATGGCTAATTGTGTTTTGCCCTAGGCGCTCAGGTGGCGTAGCGGGATATTCTGCTAGCACACCAGCATGAGACTCTGAACTCCTCGGTTTGAAACTCGGCATTGCCACCAGTCAGCTGGGCGCCATTTAGCAAGCATAATTATTATATTATTATATTCTATTATTATATTCTATTTTCATTTATATATATATATGATGTTTGTAATAATTGTAATTGCTGCTGCTACACCACAATTTCCCTTCGGGGATCAATAAAGTAAATCAATCAATCAATCAAAAAAAAAAAATTTGGCAGTGCCTGCTAGGGCGGGATGACCAGACTATGTGGGTAGGGTCTTCAAATGCTGTGTAAGGACCCTGATTGGCAGAGAGATAGGCGCCTGTGCAGAGTGCATAGGTGAAAAAGGGTTTTGCTAAGGGCTGTGCGTGGGTCGGAGGAGGCGTGAGCAGCAATATACCCACCTCGACTGCAATCAGGGATCCCCCAGCAGTGGAAGACAAATTGACTATGCTACATTGGGGGAAAATGGGAGAAAATGCATAAATAAAATAGAATATAAAATTGTGTTATGCCCTGGGATGGATTGGTACACTCATAGGAAAGCATTGGCAAACTCTGTCCTGTGCCCAGTGTTTTTTTCAGTCCCCAACTGACAGTAACTCAGATCAGTATAATGCATTTATGGAAGATGAGTGAATAAATGCAAAGCAATTAAATGCTTATTTTGCAGTGATTGAGTCTCAGTTACATTGCTTGCCATAGTCACACTGCACTGTTTAAGACTTATGTAAAGTGGGAATAGTAGGAATGTCAGCATTCAAAACAAAGCAATTTCACACATTTGAAGAAAACATTTCATGTGATGTGCAGAATAAACCCCATGATGCATATATTTGTCTCTAATGGGCACAGGAACTTGCCCTAAACCATTATCACCACAGCGTCTCACCAGACTAAGTCCATGTAACACCAGCAACACCCAATATATAGTCTCTTTCTCACCTCAGCAAACATGGGACATCTCCATGAGATGATGGAGCTCCAGAACAAATACCGGTGAGCCACAGGGACTTCAGTTCATCACCACACAGATGAGGATAAAAGAGTCAGCAGCAAAGCCGGCAGCACTGAGAATCAGTTACTCGCTCACAATCTGCTTCAATAACCTCAAATGACCCGGCCTTTGGTGTTAAGCACTGAGGTACTCAGACAGAACAGTGCTGCAGCAAGCTGAAATCCATCTTACATCAGACAGCCAAAATGATCAGGACATTCCTTTTAATTAGTATGGTCTGCAAGTGGATTAAATTAGGACACAGAGTTTTGCAAACTTTTTCACTTAACACTGGCAGTAGAATGGCTGATATTACAGAGATTAGTGTCTCAATGTAGGACTGCTCTTGGATGCATTTGTAACAAGTCTGTTCTGTAAAAATCTGCCCTGCAAGGAATAAGGTTCAAGTTCAACAGGCTTTATTGTTGTCTCGGCTATATACAAGTACAGTACAATTTTCCTCAAGGACCAGGGTGCAACACAAAGCACAAGTGTAAAAAAAACACAATATAAACAGTGCAGACAAGACAGAGTGTAGAAATACAAGGACCTACAATAAATACAAGATACATTTTTGGGGACGGGACCAAAACATGAGTGTGGTGACTGGCCAGTACATTATACTGAGTAAATAGAGTGAGTGAATGTAGAATGTAGAGTTAGTGAAAGGCAACACAGTGGCTCTGTGGATAGCACTGTCACCTCACAGCAAGAAGGTCCTGGGCCTTGATTGCTTGGTAAAGCAGTCTGGGCCCGTTCTGTGTGGAGTTTGCATGTTCTCCCTGTGTCTGTGTGGGTTTTCTCCAGGAGTTCCGGTTTCCTCCAACAATCCTAAGACATGCAGTCAGTTAGTGAGACTAACTGGAACCACTAAAATTGCCCTAGGTGTGTGTGTCTGCCCTGTGATGGACTGGCTCCCCTTCCAGGGTGTTACTGTGTGCCTTGTGCCCATTAAAAAGCTGGAATAGGCTGGAATCAGTCCCTATATACAGCCCTCACTACCAAGTTCCAAACAGCCTCTGGGAGCATGTATACATTGATAATACATCATAAGTTTTCTAGATTGATTTCATTGGTGTAACCGCTATAGCCCAGTGTTGTTAGACTCAGATGCTGCTGAACAGCATTCTCAAATTATGATGTTCCTCCTGGTTTGATGAAAATACACTGCTTTACACTGCAGTAGAGCAGTGTAGAGAACTATTAGCTTCAAATTTGTGATAACAGTTCGGGGAAGGTCCTTACTGGTCCAGCTTGAAGTCCCAATGCAAGGAATTGAGGTTCATAAAGAACAGGTCTTGCTTAAACTTATCCTGGGTTCTTTATCTTCGGTCACTGCCTACATGTGAGGAGATTAGCACATTCTCCCTGTATCCACTTGAGTTTCCTAAGGTTAATTTTGTCTTTTTTTTAAACTTGTATAGGGTGCATTGGTTGCATTAAATTTATCCTTGGTATAAGTAAGTAAATGTGTTGGTGGGAAGTGCCTTATCCAGGGTGTATTCCTGCTTTGCTCTCAGTTGTTTTCAAGAGGCACCTAACCAACCATGATCCTGACTACGATAAAGTTAGTGGAAATAAATGACTAAATAAATAAATTATTTAAAACAAAATTTTAGCTGCACAGCAGTCTGTTGTCAGCATTTTTAATTTGCCTTGCTATGGAAAAATTTTATTTTATGCTTTATATAACCTAAGTATTAGCAGTAGACTGTTTTGTGCATTAAAACCTTAGTCATATTGTGCTTGAGGTGTGGCTGGGAGTCTAAAGTACAGAGATAAGCAACATGTCTGTCGTTAAGCTGTTGTAAAATTTTGTAAGCAGATAAGAAACAGCAGTTAGCACAGAATGGAGATTCCAAATTCCAACACCCAATGTGATGTGACTAGAGCAGTATAAAGTGAGCCCCATAGTTCTGTTCTTTGTTCTTCATCTATTACACTGATGTAGGAACCCACGATCGTGCCAGTAAATTCTCCAATCCAGTCAACTGTAATCTTTGTTTTCTTTTACCATCTGACCCTATTTTTCCTCGACAGCCTGTTCATGATGCACCACACATTTTCAATAGGAGACAGATGTGGAGCTGTAACATGGACTCATGTGAACACAGCACACGTTTCTACAGTCTTTCGGTTCATCTGATATGCAGCTTATAATAGCAAGAAAGAAACCAACGCCATATAAATGCCTAAGGTTTTAACATGTGTAACGTACTAATATGTAATGTACTTATGGATGTAATGTTTGTGTGTCCACATAGTATATGGGTACTGAATTCAAATTGTTAGCACAAACAAAAACATTTAAGAACACGGCTTGATCACTGTGTTTTATGGTTGTTTCATCATTAGCTGTAAAGATGGTGAACATAAATGTTGCAATAAATCCGAAGAAGTGAAAGGAAGCTGAACAAAGAACAAAGCAGAGTACAACAAAGCCATGTCAATACAGGATGTTGGAACAGAGTCGATACACTGAAACAGTTCATTTAATTGTTTGTATTGAGTATGAGAATGAAGGACTGTGTCATAATATCAATATTAATAGCCATCTATTATCAAACCTAGGAGAGATTCAGAAACCTAATAATGGCATTTAAAAAGTCCTTCTGGTAATGACAGACATTATGAGCTACTAAAACAGACTAGTTATGGAAAAACAAACGTGGACCCAGAGTTTTACCATCATTTAAACAGTTCGAAGGTCATATGGACTGTACATAGAATTGAATTCTCACAAATATTATACAGTCGACCCTTAAGTTACGAACAGTTTACCATACGAACATTTTGGGTTACAAATGGTCTTTTTCAACTTAACGTATGAACAAATTTCGGATTACGTGACGTCACGAACAAGTTGACTCTGACTGTCTCTCTCTATATATATTATACAGTGAGCGAACATTCGGACAGCAGACGGTGTTTTTCCGGTGTTTTCTTTATATTTTGTAAAATTCAATATTAAAATGTCCCCAAAGAATGTGCAGCAAAAGTGTAGTGTTGAAAAATTAAAAAATCTATTACATTTGTTGTTGTACAGTATAATTACTCTTGCCAGTAGATGTCACGGTGTATCGACAGAGGGGGCAGTGAGTGCGAGAGAAGAAGGAAGTCGCTGAGTAAAGTATTCTTTCTTTTGTGCAATTACACCTACAAAATACAACATTATTGAAATGAAGGAAATAATAGAGAAATATGAGAGTTGTTTCTGGTAGAAACATTTTATAAAAAAAGAAGGACATGTATTATGGTGTATGGTACAGCAAACGTACTGTACTGAAATGTGATTTGTGTTTTTTATGTACAGTACAGTACTACTGTGTATTGTTGTTTATTATTGTTTATAACAGTATTGTCTATTCTATAATTTAAGATTTAAGGGACAATATACTTGTATTTATAACAAAAAAGACCATTTAAGACATTAGAGAGGTTAGGTAAGGGGGTGGTTTGGGGGGTCTGGCACGGATTAATTCTATTTACATTATTTCTTATGGGAAAAATAGGTTACAACAAACATTTTGACAGCCCTTCTGAACCAATTAAATGATTAAGTCAAGGGTCTACTGTACATTTATGCACTATTGATTGTGTCCTGCATTCTAAAAAAATCATTCTGAACATTTAAATTCAAGCATGGCTGTAAAAAAATTTGGGTTTTGAGAAAATTTTATATTTACATAAATTTTACACTTATAAGAGACATATATCATTGCAGCCCTGGTGTCTAAATGATCTATGCAACCGTTCTTTTTCTGTCACAGAATGATCCATTGCTATGATATTTTAGAACTTAACTACACCACCAGGTACAAACCCCATTTCCAGAAAAATTAGGACATTTTGAAAAATGCAAACAAGAAGAATCTGTGTTTTGTTGCACTTATGACATTTAGCAGACGCTTTTATCCAAAGTGACTTACAATTATCACCAAATACAATTCAAGCAATTGAGGGCCAACAGTGGCAACTTGGCAATGGTGGGGCTTGAACCTGCAGTCTTATGATTACTAGTCCAGTACCTTAACCGCTGAGCCTTGTTTATTCATTAATTTGTATTTAATTGACAGAAGATAAGATTTCCAATGTTTTTACTAATTAATTTTACTGTAGTTTGTATATATAAACACATCTGTAGTTTGATGCCTTCAACACACTCCAAAAGGTTGGAACAGGATCCTGGTGATCTACAGCACCTACATGTCTAGCTGCACCACTGTAAATACTTTCTTAGCCGCTTATCCAATTAGGGTCGGGGGTGGGGTGGATTTTTGGTGCTGAAGCCTATCCCAGCTTTCTAATGGGAGCAAGGCACACAGTAACACCCTGGACAGAGCACCAGTCCATCGCAGGGCAGACACACATACACACCCAGTCACGTATAGGGCAATTCAGTGTCTCCAATTAACTTCACTGCATGTTTTTGGACTGTGGGAGGAAACCGGAGGGAACCCACGCAGACACAGGGAGAACATGGAAACTCCACACAGAAAAGACACGGACCCAGGACCTTCTTGCTGTGAGGCGACAGCGCTACCCACCGAGCCACCGTGCCTCCCATACTGTAAATGCTGCACCACTTTATTCATTATTGTTATTAATTAATTCAAAGTGAGCATGCTCATGGTGGGTCTGGAGTAATCCAGTGACACTAAGTGCAAGGCAGGAATACATACAGGTCAGGGTGCCAATGCATCAGGTCATGACTCAGTCACCCGTTCTCTCACAACCTGGGAAATTTTAGTCTTCTGGATGTTTTTGGGAGGTGGAAAGAAACCAAAATACCTGGGGACATGAGCAAAACATGGAATATCTAGGTCTCCAGCATCTTGGTGCTGTATGGCACCCATATTTCCTGCTGTACCAGTGGAATTAATCATTTATTTATTTTTAACTGCAAATGATGTGTTGGCTATTTTAAATTGCCCCTCAGAGTGAGTAAGTGTATTAGTGAAAAGACATGTACTGTGTATGGTGCCATTTGATGGATTGGCACTGTATTTAAGGATTTGAACAAATAGAACAAGTGTATATTTTGCTGTCTATTATGACGCCTGTACATCCTGCAGATGAAAACACACATTCACATGTCATGATTCATGTTCATAAGTATCTATTATAAGAGTTTTACATTTATTTAAGTGCATATATATACCCTTTATACATAAAGTTCAAGGTGTTCACATAGAAAAAATGATGACTCACCTCTCCAAGTACATAATGCTGTAAATACATATGGCCATTCTATACATTGTAGTGGCATCTAAAGAGCTCGGTTTGAACTCTGAAATGTTCTAACTGTGATGTCATGAACAGCTGATGAAATAACTTTAGTCTCAGACTTTAAATTGAGTTTAATGGGTCTGTGCATGCAGCACTGCGGTAACGGATTTCTGGCCTAATGCTCAATTCTTGGCTCATGTTTGCAACCAGCGTTCTATTTTTACAAGAGATCACTGATAAAAGTCTTGGCAGCTACTTCTCCCATATGCTCTGCTTTTAACGTCTGATTAGATTAAAACATCATTTTTGGCTTCATAAATTTTTTTAATATGTAGCACTTACTTGTATGTAGCGATGAATAGCACTCATAATGTGACACTGTAAACACCCAGCTGCCAGTTCATTGGGTGCCCACCTTGTATATACTCACTGGCTATTTTATTAGGTACATCTGCCATATGGGTGGAGAGTTTATGGCCATGGTTGGTAGGGCACTGGGCTATCATTAAGAAGGTTGAGGGTCCATCAAGCAGGCACTGTTGGACACTTTAGCTGGGGCTAACAGCTCTCTTGGGTCCAGGGGTGCATAATGCATCATGTATAATGGTGGTGCTGTCTATGTACATATGACTACAGGAGCAGACTTTTATTTTGCTTTGCACAGTTTTGCCTCTGGGCCAGCACGGTGGCTCAGTGGGTAGCACTGTCACCTCAAAGCAAGAAGGTCCTGGGTTCGATCCCCAGGCAGGGCGGTCCGGATCCTTTCTGTGTGGAGTTTGCATGTTCTCCCTGTGTCTGCGTGGGTTTCCTCCGGGAGCTCCGGTTTCCTCCCACAGTCCAAAG
Organism: Trichomycterus rosablanca; assembly: GCF_030014385.1. Classification (NCBI taxonomy): domain Eukaryota; kingdom Metazoa; phylum Chordata; class Actinopteri; order Siluriformes; family Trichomycteridae; genus Trichomycterus; species Trichomycterus rosablanca. The sequence goes on from NC_085996.1 coordinate 33,247,604, forward strand.
ACATGCAGTCAGGTTAATTGTAGAGACTGAATTGCCCTATAGGTAAATGGGTGTGTGTGTTGGGGTAGCTGGGATAGGCTCTAGCACCCCCCCCACCCCCTTAATTGGATAAGCGGTTAAGAAAGTGAGTGAGTGAGTGAGTTTTGCCTCTGCCAGTCCACCATTACGGGACCATCAAAGGGCCATCAATAGATATTGCTAGAGAGGGAATTAGTGTAAAACAACCAAACAAAAACCACAATAAACAAAAAAGAAAAGCTGACAATGGTGTATGGCTAGAAAATGACTATTGCAAATGTTGTAGAAAAAAGTCTTACTGTTTAAAACAAACAAAAATACCAATAACATGGAGGTGATGGTTCATGGTTCAATGGTTCATCGCCTAAATAATAAGTGATCAATTTATGCTTTATGCTGGATCATATTCTCTAATTAATGTGTTAAATGGGGCTTACAAGTCGCATATTACAAAATGCAGTAGTGTGAAAACATATTGCCTCTCTACAGATTCTCTTTGTTAGATATTTGTCTCACTAAATGAATTCACATCATTAAACAATACATAATACACAAAGGAAGACTTAAATAAAACACATTATGTGGAACGAAAGCCTGCGCTGACTAGTTTGCACTGATGTCTTTTTTTAACCAATCCCTGGAGAGTCTATACTCCCCATGTGCTTCAATCAGTCAGTTATTGTTCCCGTCCCTAAGAAATCCAGCTCTCCTGCTTTAATGATTATTGTCTTGTCATCAGTCGTTAATGAAGTGCTTTTAATGGCTGGTCAGAGACTGTATTGACTTTTCACTACCTGACTCGCTGGATCCATTACAGTTTGCGTAGCACCTTAAATGCTCAACAAATGATGACATTTCACATAATGCCATAAAGCTATTGCAAAAAGTCCTGACCAATCTGTACATCAGGAGGGGGAATTATGGTAAAATGCTGTTTGTCGACTTAAGCTCAGCAATTAGCACTACGTTCCCATTCATACTCACCACCAAGCTGGAGAATCTAAGATTAAATCGATTATTGTGTCAGTGGATCTCCAACTTCCTGACAAGCGGATCACAAGTAGTGTGAGTGGGCAGACTTGTCTCACCCTCTTACTCTCAACATGCTCCCCAGAGCTGTGTCTTTGGCCAATTGCTCCAACTCCACCACCATTGTCCAATTTGCTGATGACACTAAGAATTATGAGGAGGCCAACCTGGAGGAGATTAAGCACCTAGAGAACTGGTGTCTGAAGAACCATCTCTTCCTGAATGTCAGCAGAACTAAGGAATTTATAGTGGATTTTAGCAATAAACAGCAGAGGGTATATCATCTACCATAATCAACGGTGCAAGTAAACAATTTTTGGTACCTTGGTGTACACATCGCATGATTCCTGTCATGATTCCTAGCACATCAATTCTGGTAAAGAAAGCCAGCATCTTAGCTTGGACACTTAAGAGACTTCAAACTGCCCTCCAAGATAATAAAGAACTTCTTCACCTACACCATCAAGTGCACCCTGATGGAGCGTGGTTTGGGAACAGCACAAAGTAAGATAGGGTGGTGTGATCAGCTGAGCTTATTATCTGTACAGAGCTTTATGATCCGGAGTCCATCTACAGCGAGCGGTGCTTGACCAAAGCCAGAAAGATGGTGAAAGACCTCAGGTACCCAAACAATGAACTCTCTGTAAACTGGTTGTTTGTAGCCTTTAGCTTTTTAGCTACATAGTGTTTTACTTTGTTTATTGTTACACTTACAACTTGACAGGGGTCAAACTACTGGGGGGGGGGGGGGGCAGGTGCACTGGGGCCCATGGTGTGGGAGGGCCCCTCTACGACATGAACTCAACCCACCGCACTCATTGGCTGCACTCACCAGGTCGTTATTATTACAGTATATTACAATATTGTAGCGGCGTTATGTGAGTGACATTCAGCTCAGCCAATCAGAATGCAGCACCCGGTTTATACATGTGCGTTTGGACGTTCTGCAGTTAGTTTTGTATATGACCCTCTATAGCAAGTGGCTAATGCTAGCGGTACAGTGCGACGATAACGAAAGTAAAAACACGACAATAATTTTATATATTGAAATAACTAAAAGACAATATCAGAATAGATGTAATCAAAATATACAGTAAGTGCACAGCAAGGGATTTTGGGAGTGTATATATATATATACAGTATATATACAGTGTATCACAAAAGTGAGTACACCCCTCACATTTCTGCAAATATTTTATTATATCTTTTCATGGGAAAACACTATAGACATGAAACTTGGATATAACTTAGAGTAGTCAGTGTACAACTTGTATAGCAGTGTAGATTTACTGTCTTCTGAAAATAACTCAACACACAGCCATTAATGTCTAAATGGCTGGCAACATAAGTGAGTACACCCCACAGTGAACATGTCCAAATTGTGCCCAAAGTGTCAATATTTTGTGTGACCACCATTATTATCCAGCACTGCCTTAACCCTCCTGGGCATGGAATTCACCAGAGCTGCACAGGTTGCTACTGGAATCCTCTTCCACTCCTCCATGATGACATCACGGAGCTGGTGGATGTTAGACACCTTGAACTCCTTCACCTTCCACTTGAGGATGCGCCACAGGTGCTCAATTGGGTTTAGTCCATCACCTTTACCTTCAGCTTCCTCAGCAAGGCAGTTGTCATCTTGGAGGTTGTGTTTGGGGTCGTTATCCTGTTGGAAAACTGCCATGAGGCCCAGTTTTTGAAGGGAGGGGATCATGCTCTGTTTCAGAATGTCACAGTACATGTTGGAATTCATGTTTCCCTCAATGAACTGCAGCTCCCCAGTGCCAGCAACACTCATGCAGCCCAAGACCATGATGCTACCACCACCATGCTTGACTGTAGGCAAGATACAGTTGTCTTGGTACTTCTCACCAGGGCGCCGCCACACATGCTGGACACCATCTGAGCCAAACAAGTTTATCTTGGTCTCGTCAGACCACAGGGCATTCCAGTAATCCATGTTCTTGGACTGCTTGTCTTCAGCAAACTGTTTGCGGGCTTTCTTGTGCGTCAGCTTCCTTCTGGGATGACGACCCTGCAGACCGAGTTGATGCAGTGTGCGGCGTATGGTCTGAGCACTGACAGGCTGACCTCCCACGTCTTCAACCTCTGCAGCAATGCTGGCAGCACTCATGTGTCTATTTTTTAAAGCCAACCTCTGGATATGACGCCGAACACGTGGACTCAACTTCTTTGGTCAACCCTGGCGAAGCCTGTTCCGAGTGGAACCTGTCCTAGAAAACCGCTGTATGACCTTGGCCACCATGCTGTAGCTCAGTTTCAGGGTGTTAGCAATCTTCTTATAGCCCAGGCCATCTTTGTGGAGAGCAACAATACTATTTCTCACATCCTCAGAGAGTTCTTTGCCATGAGGTGCCATGTTGAATATCCAGTGGCCAGTATGAGAGAATTGTACCCAAAACACCAAATTTAACAGCCCTGCTCCCCATTTACACCTGGGACCTTGACACATGACACCAGGGAGGGACAACGACACATTTGGGCACAATTTGGACATGTTCACTGTGGGGTGTACTCACTTATGTTGCCAGCTATTTAGACATTAATGGCTGTGTGTTGAGTTATTTTCAGAAGACAGTAAATCTACACTGCTATACAAGCTGTATACTGACTACTCTAAGTTATATCCAAGTTTCATGTCTATAGTGTTTTCCCATGAAAAGATATAATGAAATATTTGCAGAAATGTGAGGGGTGTACTCACTTTTGTGATACACTGTATACTGTATATATGGGTCAAAGACGAGACGTAACTTTATAGTGTCCCCACTTGATAAATAATATACAATTATATTAATATAAGTGGATATACCTTCAATCTACTCCATTTGTACATCTTTACTGAAACCTAAAGTAATTTTTACGGAAAATGTATGATTTTTTAAAATATAACCCTTGAAACCCCCAAAATGTCATTCAGTGCAACGGTCCCCCTACCTCTTTAAGTAATAAAACATTAAGAAAAAACTAATTAATCTTAAGTAAAACTTAAAATTTACTGCTTTGGCATAATTGTACAAAAGTCATGTGTGACATATTAAATAATATTCAATCAGATGTGTTTTTTAATATTAATAATATTCAGGATACTTTCAGTCCCCATTTTCCCAATCTTCAGTTGTCATTCAGTACAACGTTAATAAAAAGCCTTATTTTAATATGCAATCAAGCTACTGCAGTCATGTGACCAATTATAACAACAAAAGAAGACTCCTGGGGACCCTTCAGCACACACACGAGGTCAATGCATTTTAACATTATTTGATAAAAATGTCTTTTTACTGACACAGTACATTAAAGAACAAAACTGAGTGTCATTCAGTACAACACAGAAAACCTAATATTACGGTTAATCTTGTAAACAAACAAGGTTATTAACATTTAAATGTGAATATGTGTAGAAATGTCTTTGAGCTAAGGTCAATGTTAGCTTTTGCTAACCACTGGGATAACTGTAAAATGTGCTAAAGTAAAATTTCTGTCATTCAGTACAACAACAGTCATTCAGTGCAACAGTCATTCAGTGCAACAGAATTTCACTGTTGCACTAAATTGACAATGACATTGTTATACTGACTTTATAATGTTTTAAAATTATTTTTAAATATTAAAACCACTTTTTTCCATTCTAGTCTTCTTTAATAAGAGCAGTAATTACAATGAATATTAATAATTATGTTTTTGATGAAGTGGTCCCTGAGATTTTGTTATTGTCAAGTACGATGACCTGCCATTCGTTGGGCAGGTACTGCTGTCTGTAGGAGATGAGGTGCAAGTTAGCTGCATGCTACAAAATTGAAACAGAAATTCCTTTGTGTGGCCAAATCCACCTGATGAAATTTACTACCTTAAGTCTGATGTCAAAATCATAATCGCAGAACAAAGCCATGTACAGCAAGAACCTCAAAGTTAACAACAAAAGACTGGAAAACATTTGTTCAGTTCATGAAATAAAATGCGACTTCAAATGGTTTTCACGGCTGAATGAATTTAGATTTACTGCAGCAACTTTTTCACGTGTTATGACACAAATTCCACACCTCCACACTTCTGGTGCCTTACAAGTTTTTCATTGCCTTACTTTTTTCATGATGTAGTAATATTATAACACATACTTGCCACTGGTGTGGCATATTTTCATTCTACTACTGCTACTTTAATCAATAAAGAACTTAAAAACAAATTAAGTCATGAATATTCTGATGTAACAGGATAATTTGGAGTGTGTCATTCAGTGCAACATAAAATCATCATACAGTGCAACAAAAACATTTGCTTAAAATAACTGTAATAAGTAATTATTATATATTTTTTTCATGTGAATGCAAGAGAATCCAGGCCTGCTTCATAGAAAACAGAGTTTGATTAGGTTTCAAATAGAATAGAATGTGTAGCAAAAACATCTTGTACAAACAATGCACAGAAAATTCTAAACAGAGTAAGTACAGTTTCTTCTGAGGTTTTAAATCTTTTGTAAGAGATATACTAAACTTATAAATTTGAAATGGCTAAGATTGTTCCTTGTGTGTGTATTTTGTCATAAATTAGTCGTTGCACTGAATGACATTTTTGTGCCCTTGTGTGTCAACAACACTAAAATTATCAAATAAGCAAAATGCTGAGAAAAAAAATACATATTTACATAGGTGACACATTTGTGCACAATATTAAATGAAAAAATTATACAATTTAACCATTTTATTTTTTTGGTACTTGGAACACCCTATTCGTCTCTTACCCATATACAGTATATATATATATGAAATTTGTTGAGGGGGCCCAAAATTGTTTTTGCACTGGGGCCCATGAGCTCCTCGTTATGCCACTGCCACTTGAACTAGTCACCACAGAGTTTGGTAGACAGACTCAGTGTATGACTATGCATGTCAAATTGGTTGCAGACTGGGTCACTGAATGGCTGCAGCAACGATAAAGGATATAAATCTAATAAAAATCGTCAAGTCCGTTAAACACACTTTACTGTTAGCCAAGAGCTAATATGCCTCCACATCTCTCTCCAGCCCCAGCTGTGCTCGTCTGTACGAGAAAATTGCTGAACTTGAAGGCAGGATAATTTTATTTTACCAGATTACAGAAAATAAGAACTTACTTGACTCTATTAGCTACGGTCAACGGTACTGACGCTATAGAGCTGCCCTGGGCACCACTGCTTCATGACCAGAAACTCTTTCTGTCCATGGTCACAATTACTGTAGGTGCTGCACCAAAGCTGGTAAACTTACCATCACACACAACTATGTTAATAAATAAATAAGGTCTCAACCTTCAAGACTAGAGTAAAACTGTACTTTTTTACTCAGGCTTTTGATTAGTGTTTACATACCAGTGAAGTTCTCTCTTTCAGTTAAGCTGTAATAATTGAGGGGTGGAGTCTCATGCTATAATCTTTATATTAAACTTTTACCATTTCTGTGTTTTCACATTCACTACATAGGCACAGAACATACACCAATCAGCTATAACATTAAAACCCCCTCCTGGTTTCTACACACACATGTCCATTTTATCAGCTCCACTTACCATATAGAAGCACTTTGCAGTTCCTGACTGTAGTCCTTCTGCATCTACATAATATCCCGCTGCGTTACCTGGGTGCAAAAATCTAAAATTAGTGTTTGCCTTTAATGCGGAGGTCTTACCACAGCTATATTATTATGTTTATGTTACGACGGACCAACTTTAAATCTGTAAATCTTCTTCATTTTAGATATAGTTCTGAGTTGCTGCTTCTGATAGAAGGTAAAAATGTATCCCCTAATAATGGCAAGTAATCCCTGTACACACCTAAAACAACACAACAATACCACTACAATTACTTCTTCATTTCGTTTGTTGGATAGTTAATTAAGTAAGCAAGAGTGTAATTACTTTCATGGTAGTTAAATGTAAATATTGAATTGAAGTTGTTATTAAAATTATTACAAATATATCGTTGCTGTCCGATGAAAAACCCAACTTTTCAAGAAAAAGAAAAAACTGACAGTAACGGTGCAAACAAACCACAGATGGCGACATTTAGATACAATTCAGCACAGAAATAAAAGTCGTCAGTCCGTCTGTTTCATATGTAAAATGGACTTACATAAATCATGTTTACAACCATGCAATTAAATAACCTGAATAAACTGTATAGATCGAACATTACGCATTTCTCAAACAGTACCAGAGTTTGTTTTGTTTGTTTTATTAGGATTTTAACGTCATGTTTTACACTTTGGTTACATTCATGACAGGAACGGTAGTTACTTATTACACAAGGTTCATCAGTTCACAAGGTAATATCAAACACAGTCCTGGACAATTTAGTATCTCCAATTCACCTCTTTGGACTGTGGGAGGAAACCGGAGCACCCGGAGGAAACCCACGCGGACAAGGGGAGAACATGCAAACTCCATACAGAAAGGACCCGGACCGCTCCACCTGGGGATCGAACCCAGGACCTTCTTGCTGTGAAGCGACAGTGCTACCCACTTAGCCACCGTGCCGCCCCAGTACCGGAGGGGAAGGTCTAGCAGCCAATGGAGATACTTGTTAAAGAGATTGCGTGATTTTTTTATCTTTTCATTGGTCATTTTGATATTCGCTGCTATAGACAGACAGAGATTTATACCCACAATCAGCACATGTAAAAAAGTGAAAACCGCTAAAAGTGGAGATACGTGTTTTTTAATCGGACAGCGACGATATTTTACAAAATAAGTTGTGTTTTTACTCATTTGTTTTATAATGATCTAAAAGTATTCTATCAAAGTATTGTGAAAGACCTGCTTTTTGTATCTTTTATTGTTAAAAATTTAAGGTGGGAAAGTCAGTGCAGAAACGTCCACAATAAAAACATTGTGTTCCTGAGCTGCTGTGAGTCACACTAGAAAGCTTAAAATATTGATCTGACGTCTGGGCTTTGGGGCGAGATTTGTTGTACATTTTTGGGACTCGTTGTACTTTTTGCACTTCCTGAATGTTTCTTGAGCATGTATTGACCAGCCACTCACAAACATATCATTTATTAAGAGAGAAATGTGCAGCACTGATTTGTTCATGCAATATACCTGTAATAACATACAGACCTCTGCATTTCCCTCAGTGTTTTAAACTACTTTTGTCCAAATCTAAGAAAATTAACTAATTTGTGAAGGACTCATGAGCATATGAATCAAAAGCAAGTCCATCAGAGGAAAGGAAGACTGGACATGGTCACTTAAGCTGGGATGGTTGGAGTCACATCGTACTTAGCATGGCTTTTCATACTGGATATGCCTCTGTGTGGGGACCAAACAATAGCAGGTGATAAAAAGTGGCTGATGATTAGACACGTCAGAGAGGGTGTGTGGTGATCTGCCTTTTCTTGATCAGATCCAAGTTTGTGCAAGCAGGTGCAACAGGTTCACAATTAGGAATTGAAAATGACCAGATTGGGAGATAAAGGAGAAAACATTTGTCTGAATGAGCAGTCTCATAGAGGATCCTGTAAAGACTGTCAATGTGCTCTGGTTTGTTTACATCAACATGTAAACATTTGATTCAGTTCCCTAACATTAATTACACATATAGCAGAACATGGATGTAAATTAGACCAACACAAGCAAGCCTTAGGACATCTCAAATGATTCAGTTGTTTTTGGCCAGTATTTTATTGTTCCATTCAAATTCTTCTTTTGTTTTGATGCAAGATGAATGCCAGGTTGTAAAAAAATAAGATGAAAATGTACATCAGGGTTATTCAACTGTTTTGGAAGGTGGACCACATTAGGAAAACACATGGGACAAGAGGATCAGTCAATCTATCATCTGTGTTAATACACAGATGAGAGTAAGCTTCTCTAGCATTAGTGGTCTGCTGTCAGAGATGTAAACAACACTGTGTAAATGATTTAGACCGATACGACTTATGAGACAGAAAGAAGGTATTAATGGTTGTACAGTAGGTTTAAAGTCTTCAAAAAACACTGTATCTTAAGCTTGGTCTAATCTTAATATGGCCTTGACCATAAGTCATATACTGCTGAACTTTTCATCAAATAGAACCCTCAAACAAGAATTTTATTTTATACTAGATGTTTTATTTCTAAAGCTAGTATTTGTCTATGGTTTATAGATGTAAACCACATAGTTTTATTCCAGAGTTGTAACTGTTAAAAAGCCACAAAGGAAAGCAAGTTACCTACATATGCAGAAAATTCATTACCAAAGTGGCTAATATTAACAGATAAGTGATACAATAGTCACCTCACTGTTTACTTTTTATATTACGTTTAATGACAGATTACTAGCACATGTTTTCTAGCACAGATCATGTTTAGGGTGCACATGACTTTGGTTTATTCATACCATGGCCTAAAGGGGAACAGTCCTATCTGGCTATTTTTAACAGCACAAAAGGCTGCATTATTTTTCCGCAAGACAAAAAAATGACAGCTGGACTAACATCTTTGTCTTTTATGTTTACGCTTCCAGTTATTTCAGCCACACGTCATATCTTGTGTATTTTGAGGACATCTCATTTCCTTAACACTGTTGTATGAGTATTTACTAATACATTCTGATAGCATTTAAATGAATTTTTGAGCTCATGCATGTAATTCAAAAAGTGTTGCAATCTATAAGGTAATAGTGAAGGGAATTTGTTTGTTGTTTTTAGTCTGAAAGTACATATTTAATGGCTGAATATACCATGGCTTTGCAGTTTATTTAGGATAATACTAGATAAAATATAAAAACAATATAAGATTAGTGCAAAATATTTTTCTTTCTTTCTCTCTTGATAATTAGTTTCAAATTTCTCAGCCACAAAAACAAAGATTATTCTCTTTCCTCAAGGCCATTATAATAACTCTTTATAATACTTATTTAATACTATAATTTACTTTGTTAAATAAAATATCTATTTATCTAATAAAAACAAATCATTCTTTGTAATAAAAAAATTCAATCTGTCTGATCCATCTGTTGTTCTGCTGTCGTTTAGCTACACCTCTTTCTTTATACATTTTAGGGTGTAGAATAGCACACAACACTTTATAATTTCCTAAAAAAATAATAATAAAAAATTAAAAAATAGATATGAATAAATAGATATGAAGAATAAAAATAATGATAAAGGTATTTACATTTTATTCAGAAATTATGGACAAAACATTATTTAGTAGAATTTGTTCCATTGTTTGGCTGCAGTCTGGTGATCTGTTTGAAACACTGTTAAGGGTCGCATGTGCTCCTTCTGTTGAGTAACCCTGATGTAACGTTGCAGTCAAAAGTTTACACACACTTGTAAGTCACATGTTTTTATGCAACTTGTTTTTGTGAATGACTAAATAAAAAATCATAACTTGGAGAGTTTTCTATAAGTTGGATTTTTTCTTTTAAATAAGGTGGGTCAAAATATACATACACTTACATTATTATTATTATTATTATTATTATTATGGTGGTGGTGTAAAAAGTTCTATATTGTCATGTAACTTTGTTTAATGCTCTTCTAATTCATAAGCGCTTGTATAATGCTTGAAGCACAAGCAACTTCTCTGAGTTTATATAAACTCATAAATAGGCCATGTGAAACTACATGAAACAGTGGCTCTTTCCAGGGATGAGCAAAAAATGCCAAACAGTCATCATTAATTAGATGGTTAGATGCAATAAAAAAAAACAAATGTTTGAGTAAAATGTGCCAATTTAAAATCAGGGGCTTTATTCTTGTACAGCAGCCATTAGGCCCATTACAGCTTAAATCTTGCTTGACTATAGACAGTGATAACTGTATTCCAGCTGTTGTGACAGGTCTAAAGTTGGTGTTTCTTACATACATCCTACCATGCCATACCAAGTTTGGCAACAGACTACGGTTTCAAAAACTTTTATATATGTACAATCCAACTAGCCCTATTTATGGACAAACTGAAAACACCAGGAATTAGGATGATGTGCCAGTGAGTTAATAAAGTAAATTACATTTTGGAACTTTATACACCACCAATATATACCAGTATAATGTAATGAGAGCATATTTTCAGAAAACCTAAAAACCAATTTACCCGTCATGCCATACATGTTTCTTCCATGTGTATGTAAACTTTTAATTTGAACTGTATACATTCACACATTCATAATATCTTTCACTGTAGGACTAATACAGATGACAAGGGAGCGTTTACAGATTCATGGCAGCAAAGCAGTGAGTACAGGAAGCGTAAAGTTGCTGTTACCGTGATGAAACAGAACTACAAATATATCTTGAGTTTTGATTCAGTACAAAAGAGTTCTTTATGTAACACAAGGGGCTGTTTTAATAGAAACTTTTGAATTCAGTCTGCTTTGTGAGACAAAGGTCGCATACATGAACGGATACTGCATTTTTAATGTTAAACCCTAAATGTTGTGCTTCCTGTATCCATACAGAAACATTTCATACAAACCTGGATTAAAAGAGCTTCTTTACATTTACAAGTTCATATACATTTACCAAACCGACTTATTCAACGTTTCCACCCATTTTACTGTATATTCCAGCAATTCCAGCAATGCAAGGGAGACGACGAGAACCAAAGAGAGTTAAAGTCATAACAGTTTGAACATAAAACTTAAGAAACAAGACACGGCTTCTCAGAACATCATTTAACAATATACGTAAGTGTTCTTCCTTTTTCTTTTTTAGAATTCTTTTTTAAAAACCAGCTGGTTATGTTTATTCAGATAAATTGTTCCACAGTTTTTCACAGTTTGTGTAAAATCAGAAACATTCTTGCTAGTGTAATAAAATATTATTTCATTATTAATATCATTTTCCCACCCAGAATGCGTACTGTTTGATATAGAAATGGCATGGGTAGGGATTTATTCAGTAGCAGGGACTTATTTTTTGCAGGCTCTGCCACCTGCTGTATTTCCATTATGCTCTGTTTGTTTTGTAATGTTGTAAGGCCCACTTGAGAAAAGCCGGAATAAAGCAATGTCATGGCAGGACATCTGTGTCTCCAATGCGTGCACCAATCCAGCCAAAATCCTGTAACCTGCTTGTTTAGCACAACAGCTACATGAATTACGCAAGGCCTTGCTCTGGTACACATGGCTACCTTTGTTGGTAAGGAGCTTAGCTACACCTGTGTCAGTGCAGCCGTTGTGCTGGAACCTTCTTGTATGGTTGTGCCATTCAAATCAGCACTTGAAGAGGCAAATAATGTACAAAATAGCCCAACAGGTTTGGTGTTAATGGCCAGGCTTGCGATTCTGTTTGTAATCTGAAGGCACTTTGTATTTTATGGCAGAAAGTGGCTCCAATACTGTGGATATTCTAGTTGATGAGAAAACAGGATTCCTTCATCGTCTCTACAACCGTTCTTCATTCAACATTTGCTTTACCATCTAGACTGCATGGGATGTGAGCACAGTGTTGGGCAATAAAAACAGGCAGGTACTCAGAAAAGAAAGCCATCGTTAATCATGGCCAGTTTCTACCTATTTTCAAAAGCATAAAGCCAAAAAAGGTCATGTGTGAGGGCTGGATTTGAAAAAAAAAAAAAAAAAACGCAGATGACAGCTGAAAGATAGGAAAGATGAGACACTGAAATCACCTCTCATTTCACCACCTTTTTTTAAATGAGCTTTTTGCTGCCAGCTGGCAAAGTTGTCCTTGTGCTTTACAAACTGTTCTCAGATCAGCATGGGAGCCCTTCAGCTGCCTCCTGCTACTCCACCGTTATTACGCTGCTCTTCCCCGAGTCCCTGAAAACTGAAATCTGAAACAGTTTGCAGGTCATTTTTCAATATACATTTTCAAATCCTTATTACTTTTTTGTGTTCCGTTGTTTTTATTTGACATTTTTCATGATTTTATTTCAGATAATCCATGGTGAGACAGTGCTGTGTCCCTCTCAGCAGTCTGATTGTGAATCTTTGGTGATAATATTGAGGGTACGGAGTCACAGACTTAGACACTGTCGCTAGACTTGGCTCAGCCGGGAGGTCACCTGTTAGCTTGAAACAGTGAGAAAGCCTGAGCGAGGCACAGCAGCCATATATGAGACACTCTGAATGGAGCCGCTGATCTGATATCTAGCGGTAAGAGAAAGGGAAGAGACAAAACAGTAGATTAGATTTTAATCAAATAATACAGTCACTTTAATCACATGCAACATGTCACCTTGCCAACTGAATTTGATAACAGTCAAAACGTGTAAGAATATCTGATCTGCTTTTGTAAGATTTTTTACAAGCATGAAAAACCTTTATATTTTTGTGAAATTTATCAATATAATGGTGACTTTACAAATCAAGAAGTCAAAGGTGCATTTAAACAAGTCAGGGATCAAATCATAGAGAATTATGATCTTAAAAACAATACAATCATACTTACACTGATCAGCCATAACATTAAAACCACCTCCTTGTTTCTACACTCACTGTCCATTTCATCAGCTCCACTTACCATATAGAAGCACTTTGTAGTTCTACAATTACTGACTGTAGTCCATCTGTTTCTCTGCATGCTTTGTTAGCCCCTTTTCATGCTGTTCTTCAATGGTCAGGACTCTCCCAGGACCACTACAGAGCAGGTATTATTTAGGTGGTGGGTCATTCTTAGCACTCCAGTGACACTGACATGGTGGTGGTGTGTTAGTGTGTGTTGTGCTGGTATGAGTGGATCAGACACAGCAGCGCTGATGGAGTTTTTTAAAGCATCACTGTCACTGCTGGACTGAGAATAGTCCACCAACCAAAAACATCTAGCCAACAGCGCCCCGTGGGCAGCGTCCTGTGACCACTGATAAAGATCTCAAAGATGACCAACTCGAACAGCAGCAATAGATGAGCGATCATCTCTGACTTTACATCTACAAGGTGGACCAACTAGGTAGGAGTGTCTAATAGAGTGGACAGTGAGTGTACACTGTATTTAAAAACTCCAGCAGCGCTGCTGTGTCTGATCCACTCATACCAGCACAACACACACTAACACACCACCACCATGTCAGTGTCACTGCGTGCTCAGAAGGATGTACCAGCTAAATAATACCTACTCTGTAGTGGTCCTGGGAGAGTCCTGACTGTCAGTTAGGAGGAACTGAGATGTCAATCATTTGCACCTCCATGCCCACTCTGCTGGCCATATTTGGTGGAACATGAGTCTGTAGCTGAGCCACACTGCCGATCTCTACGACATGTATGCTTGTTACACTCATGCTAAACTTAAGATGCTTCATGCCAAGCTATTTTTGTTTGTTTTTTTAATTGTTTAAGTAAACAAACTTGATTCAAATTTAACTTTATTTAAACTACAGTATATACAAACAAATGTAATTATGGCATTTTCTGATAATTTAAGTGATTTTTATTAGATGGTCGAGTTTAAAGAAAATATATGGAACAACTTTTGCATCATTTTATGTTGTTTTTGCAAATGTATTAAATTCACCAAACTATCAGTAATTGCAAATTAAAAAGTGCAGCTGTTATTTACCTTTTAATGATGTATTACCCTATTTTGAATTTCAAAATCAACAAAACATGAAATTTCAGGGGTGTCCAAATTCTGCATAAGATAATTTGTATTACAGATTTAAAATGACTTACTTGTGGGCATATGTATTTTTACTGGACTACTTAAAGGTAAACTGGGTTAAATTCTGTGTTTACATAGTAAGCTATAAAAATAAATCAATTTATTTACTTCTGATGCCATTATGATGGCCATTTAACAAAGAAGTGCATCATGTGAGCGCCCAGGTGGCGCAGCGGGATATTCCGCTAGCACACCGGCACCAGGTTCGAAACTCGGTGTTGCTACCGGTCGGCTGGGTGCCATCTGGCGGGTATAATTGGCAGTGCCCGCAGCAGATAGTAATTGGCCACCGTATCTGCAGGGTGGGGGCTGGACTATGTGTGGGTGGGTGGGTCTCCATACGCTGTGTAAGGACCCTGATTGGCAAAAGAGACGCCTGTGCAGGATGCATGGGCGAGAAAAAGAAGGGCTGTGCACGTGTCGGAAGAGGCGTATACAGCGACGTGCTCTCCTTGGATGCAACCTGGTATCTCTCAGCAGCGGAAGACAAGATTGAGTGCGCTAAATCGGGTGGAAAATGGGAAGAAAAGAAAAGAAGTGCATCATGTTTGTGTTTGAGGAATGAAGAGATGTTGGGTGTGTCTAAATCATAACTGTCAAGATGTACAGTATGTAAACACAACATTTAATCCAGTCTGGACCTTGGTTTTCTATCCCTTATTGACATGTTTTATGAATTATAATTAATAATGTTCTCCAGATATAGCCACTTAAGTTATCTGAACTAGTAAGAACAACAAAAATATTGACCAGTGCACCTTTAAGATTTGTGTACTACAGATATTCATTTTATAATGAAATTCTCATGGCTCATTTATTATGAAGGCACAAAAACAGCCAAAAACAAACTAATCAAATAAAAACGATTTGTGTAGCACAAACACAACGCAGTGAGACAGATGCACTCAAATCTAGTTGATATAGTAAGCCTGGTATTGCTGTGAGAAGAAAAGTCAACCCATTTAGTCAGCCCATTTGTTCATGGATTTCTTCAAAGATCAAGCTGAGAGGAAGAAAATCCTTATTCGCCTCTCAATAGCCTCATCAATTCCAGACCATTACTTGTCCTGCCTTCCATTTTCTCCCACTGTTTGTCTTTGAGTGCAATAAAAAATCTCTAGTGAGCACAGCTAGGTTTACTAGGGCTCTCGCACCGCGGGTCATCGCTATGACGACCTGTCAATTATACGTACGGTTGGACGGAGGGTCGGGACACTCCCCCTCCTCCAGGGTGACATCATCAATTGCAATGTCTCCCTCGATTCCTGGACCACGGACGCCTTCAAAAATGACCTGAACAAAGTCAAGAAACAAACAAAGATATTACACCATGTAAATATAGCATGTGTTAATAAAAATAATACCATGCTTCACATGCTTTGTGTGATCCTTATTATGTTACATTTATTCTAATTTAATCTTTCTTTTGTATAGTAACTTGGTATTGTTGGAACTGGTATAGTATGAGATAGATTTGATAATTAATGAGGTTGACCTTTATATTATAATGACTACATATTATGTTATGCATGGAGTTAAAACATTTAGCATATCAGTAATAAAACTCCAGTCTGATCTCTGACATAACTGTCTGTCAGAGAACTAAAGCAGGAGTTTTAATCTTTTTAGGCCTGTGCCCCCCTCCAATTATCTGTTCTAAACATGTGGCCCTCAGCCTCATCTTAAGCCCCCCAGCACACACGTTCATGAGTCTTATTATATAACTACAATTACTATCATATTTTAATTTTCCAAATCACATTTTAGTATTAACATATAAACTTGTAATTTAAAATAACACATAAAGCTCATGAGAAATCTCTGTGGTTGTTTGTGCACCGATAATATTTAAACTGCTTTGTTCAATAGTTTTTTAGTGTTGTTTGATACTGATTCCTATGACAGCGTATTAGGGCCACTGTTTTGCCACAAGTTTTGATTTCGAGAATAAAGTCGTAAAGTTTCGATTTAGAGATAAAAGTTGAAATATTATGAGAACAAAGTCGAAATATTATGAGAACAAAGTCAAAATTATTTTGAGAATAAAGTCAAAATATTATAGCCAAAGAGTGTGCAGCCATCGTAGGCTTGTCAGTTCAGAGAAGCACGGTTCTCAGTACCTGGATCGGCACGCAAAAGCTGAGGGTAGCCTCCAATGTTACTGTGGTTATCCAATAACCCGCGATTATTTTTGGGTGTTTGTTTGTATTGTACTCTTCCATTCACATGACATGATGACTAAACCCGTTAATGCAACCCAGGAGATTTGGGATTTCTTTATTTGTGAAACCGATATGAAAGTATAACTTTTCCAAATCATGAACATCCCTCATTTAACACAAGGAGGTTGCTCTGGCCATAATATTTCCACTTTAATCTCGAAATCATTTCGACTTTAATCTCATAATCATTTCGACCTTAATCTCGTAATCATTTCGACTTTAATCTCGTAATCATTTCAACTTTAATCTCAAAATCAAAATTTATATGACTTTATTCTCAAAACTATTTCGACTTTATTTGAAACTTAAAACAATATTTTTCTTTAGTGGCCCTAACACGCCGTTGTAGATTCCACATATATAGATTAAAAGCACTATTTATTAGCAAAATACTTCATCTGAAGAATAAGTCCTCTATAAACATCCTACTGATAACATTTAACATTTACTGAAAAATGTCACAAATTAGTCTCCAGTAAGTGTTAAATATCAAGTTTCAGTGGGTAAAACGAAGTACTGTACAAAGCAATATACATTATGGCTGGAGGGACGAGTGCTTCTGCAATTTGAATCTTCATCTCTGTGGTAAATGAACCATGGACATGAATATTTAAATCTAAATAACCCATAATTTCACATCTTTCTCAAAACTTTTTTTTTTTTTCCACATAAGTGTGAAAAAGCCCTAATTTAGAGGTGTTGGCAGCACACTATAAAAAAATCAGAATACTGAATACATTGTTCCAGATGTGTCCTGTAACATCTCATTACAACATAGTGGTTCTCATAGTATTAGTTGGTGAATAGGGACAGTGGATAGTGCTGGTGCCCAGTGGCCTGTGCCATGGTAACAGATTATATATCAATTAGTGGATGCTTAAACGTTTACATAAAATGCATAAACACAGTTCAGTGCATTCAAAATATCTAACATCCAATCAGTACATGGTACAGGTCATGCTACATTACTTTAGATTACAAGCAGTTACAGCAGCAATTCATCACTCACTAACATCCAGTTTAATAGTATTAGATATGAGCTTCACATTTTCTCAAATTAGATCATGATCCTCTGGAAGGCAGCCCAAACCAAATCAACAACTTCATTTCTTGTTTATTTGTTTTAAAGATTTGAAGAACTACTCAGACCCTCTGGATCTGTAATTAAAGCTATGCAAGTCATCTGTTAATTATTTAAAGAAGAACATGCTGTTACTGGGTCAGTGCATTTACCTGGAAGGAAGTGGTAGGGTGGATGCTGAACTTGGCTTGTTTCCACCGATCGCCCTGGTTCCCACTAAGTGACCAGACTGGACTAGCATCTGACGTGGACAGGCCTTTCTGCTTCATGAACGTTTTCAGAGAGCCTGGAGAGACGTTCAGTTAATGATTACTTACACCACTGTGTCAAATCTACCAAAATTAATCTACCACAGCAAATCACATTCACATCATAGACAAATCATATGACTCTTAAAATACAGTTAGGTCCATAAATATTTGGACAGTTTTGAATGTTGTAATTGTCTATACCAGCATAGTGGCGTTAAGAACAAATAATGGCTAAAATCTAAAAGTACATAATCTCAGCTTCAGTTTAAGGGCATTTGAGCTAAATGGTAAAATTATAGCCTTTGAAGGAACCAAAAGTAATTGGACAATCAGCGGTTCTGCCCTTTTGTAGCCAGATGTACACCGATCAGCCATAACATTATGACCACCTTCCTAATATTGTGTTGGTCCCCTTTTTGCTGCCAAAACGGCCCTGCAACTGTGATGCACAGTGTATTCTGACTCCTTTCTATCAGAACCAGCATTAACTTCTTCAGCAATTTGAGCTACAGTAGCTCGTCTGTTGGATCGGACCACACGGGCCAGCCTTCGCAACCCAAGTGCATCAATGAGCCTTGGCCGCCTATGACCCTGTTGCCGGTTTACCACTGTTCCTTCCTTGGACCACTTTTGATAGATACTGACCACTGCAGAGCGGGAACACCCCACAAGAGCTGCAGTTTTGGAGATGCTCTGACCCAGTCATCTAGCTATCACAATTTGGCCCTTGTCAAACTTGCTCGAATCCTCAAGCTCGCCCCATTTTTCCTGCTTCTAACATCAACTTTGAGGATAAAATGTTCACTTGCTGCCGAATATATCCCACCCACTAGCAGGTGCCGTGATGAAGAGATAATCAGTGTTATTCACTTCACCTGTCAGTCGTCATAATGTTATGCCTAGTCGGTGTATGTCACTTCTTTATTACTTCTATTACTTCTACGACAAAAAAAGAGAAGGAAGAGGTAAAGCTGATTTCAAGCATAGCATTCACATTTATAGACTGTTGCTGTTATTGGTCAATATAAAATTCATATCTGTCACTGACAGTGAAGCAAGCCATCATTTGACCAAAAAACAAAACAATTAGAAAGACAGCAAAGATATTAGAGATTATCAAATCAATAGTTTAGTACAATTAAAAAGACAGAATGCAATAGTTAGTTAAGAAACATCAAAGGACCTGGTTAACCTTAGGAAAACAACTGTTGTAAAACAAACTATTCCACAACTTGGCTGAATAAAGAGCACTCTCCAGGTGGCTGGTGTCTCTTTTCCAAAGTCAACAGAGAAGAGAAGATTTCATTAAAATAAATGTTAACAACTAAACCATTAATGAGCCTCAAAAACTGGAAAGCCAGATTAGTGTTAGCTAAGACTAGGAATTTCCTTGTGTTTATTGGTAACTGTCAAAAGAAGCTTGATAAATTCTGACAATTTATCAACTCATGTACATCTTTTTTTTTTTTTATATTTTGTTTATGCATTTTCTCCCCTTTTGCTCACTTTTTTAGCAAGTTCAATCTGCCCGACTGCGTCATGCTTCCAGAGCTGAGATTCAATACGATGTATTCGAGATCCCAGCTCTGGTTCCAGCGTGTGTTTTTACCACTGCGCCACCTGAGCAGCAACTCATGTACATCTTAATGCTTTAAAACCTATCGTGGAGTGCTTAACACTGCAGATGGATAATGATCCACAGCACACAACAACGGCACGGTGGCTCGGTGAGTAGCACTGTAGTACTGTAGCACTGTCACCTCACAGCAAGAAGGTCCTGGGTTCGATCCCCAGTTCAGCTGGTGGTCCTGGTCTTTTCTGTGTGGAGTTTGCATGTTCTCCCTGTGTCTGCTCCGGTTTCCTCCCGCAGTCCAAAAACATGCAGTCAGGTTAACTGGAGACACTGAATTGTCCTATAGGTGAATGGGTGTGTGTATATGTGTGTCTGCCCTGCGATGGACTGGAGCCCCGTCCAGGGTGTTACTGTGTGCCTTGCGCCCATTAAAAAGCTGGGATAGGCTCCAGCACCCAACAAAGGCTTTCAAGAAACCTTTGAGTGCACAGAAGTGGAATCCTTTCCAATAACTAGTAAATCTCCTGACTTGAATCCAATTGATTGTGTATTTCAAGTGTTAAAGACAGAACAGAAAGCATCGATTCACACAGACAATGACTAATAATTGCTAACAACTAATTGTTCCATTTAGAGGTGAAAACAAAACCCATTTTTGTTAAAGGGCATTCAGTTATTTATTCAGCTGGCACAGTAAAATATACAAGGCAGTGAAAAGTGTGGCCTACATCAGTGTTCCAGTACAGTGGTGGTACTTGCCAAATATAATGACCACTCTCATCTGGAGGCATGAAAACCTTCCAGCTATACTTGTAGCTGTTATATTATACAGGCATACCGCTTCATGACAGTGTTATAAGTGGACAATGGAGACCACTTCTAAAGGCCATCAAAATCATTTAACTGATCCGTGGGCTTTTTAAACATCAGTGAATATACTGTAGTGAAAAGGGCTTTACTGTATTACAATGGTATATCATGCTGTGTGCTCCATAACTGCAGTCAGATCTAACGTTTACGTCACATACTGCACAAAACCTCTACTTTATACTCCTATACTTTATATTTGACATGAGGTCTTTTATCATAAGCATGATAAGATTTATGTAATGCTCATGAATGTGTAATGAAGGTCACATGTGGGCTCTAGTCAAATAAAGCATTATTAAAACACCTGTGTAGTCTCTGCCTTCACATACTTTTATTAATTATATTCACTCTGTGCATTTATACAAAAATACGTTTAGCCTTCACTCAACATTTAGCCTGTACATGAAATATTTAAGCTCGGAGTACGAAAATTCGATGTGATAGATAGCAAAGATATTAGTGCGGGCAGCGTGATAACTGCTTTTTCTAAAGGCAAAGCTCACCATGGTTATGAAAACAGTTATCCCACGTTATGCCTAATTTGAATATATGTTTTTACACTGATCAGCCATAACATTAAAACCACCTCCTTGTTTCTACACTCACTGTCCATTTTATCAGCTCCACTTACCATATAGAAGCACTTTATAGTTCTACAATTACTGACTGTAGTTCATCTACTTCTCTACATACCTTTTTAGCCTGCTTTCACCCTGTTCTTCAATGGTCAGGACCACCACAGAGCAGGTATTATTTAGGTGGTGGATCATTCTCAGTACTGCAGTGACAATGACATGGTGGTGGTGTGTTAGTGTGTGTTGTGCTGATATGAGTGGATCAGACACGGCAGCACTGCTGGAGTTTTTAAATACTGTGTCCACTCACTGTCCACTCTATTAGACACTCCTAGCTAGTTGGTCCACCTTGGAGATGTAAAGTCAGAGACGATCGCTCATCTATTGCTGCTGTTTGAGTTGATTATCTTCTAGACCTTCATGAGTAGGTCTAGAAGATGTAGGTCTAGAACTGCCCACGGGGCGCTGTTGGCTGGATATATATTTGGTTGGTGGACTATTCTCAGTCCAGCAATGACAGTGAGGTGTTTAAAAGCTCCATCAGCATGACTGAGTCTTATCCACTCATACCAGCACAACACACACTAACACACCACCACCATGTCAGTGTCACTGCAGTGCTGAGAATGACCCACCACCCAAATAGTACCTACTCTGTAGTGGTCCTGGGAGAGTCCTGACCATTAAAGAACAGCATGAAAGGGGGCTAACAAAGCATGCAGAGAAACAGATGGACTACAGTCAGTAAATGTAGAACTACAAAAAGTGTTCCTATATGGTAAGTGGAGCTGATAAAATGGACAGTGAGTGTAGAAACAAGGAGGTGGTTTTAATGTTATGACTGATCAGTGTATAATATATAATATGTGACATCATGTAAGGGGTTAATTAAGTCTATGTAGGATCCCTTGACACCTAAATCATAACTGTGCTTTATGCCGACTCTAATATCAACACTGCCAGGAACAGTAAATCTCTGCCCTTGTAAATATTTATTTTATAAATATTTTATATTAAAGATTTTTTTGTTAAGGTGACACAGGGCAGCAAATTCCCTGGTCAGTCAGTTCTGATGATGGTCAGGATCACACTGGAGCTTTTGTGTCAGTGTCAAAACCAGATTAAAAGGTCTTGAGGAAAGGCCACAACATGATGGACAACATAAGCTAGTGACATCAAAACATTCCCTGTGGAATCAAAGACTTATCACAGCAGGGCAGATGTGATTTGTCTTCACACCTGTGGGTCCACATCTGTCCCTCGGAGGAGCCATGAAGAAAAACAACTAGACAGCCTATAGTGCACGTAAAGCAACCCAGTGACAGGGCAAAATAGCAAAACACAGCAGGTCAGTGATTCTTTTAGTAATAATTAAGGGAGACATACTGTATCACCCTGTTATAGCATGTGTCTATATGTGCTGACATGACTGCATTATGGCTCTATCAGGAAGTGCACGTGTCACCAGTGTTTGTGTACACCAGACAGGAATGGATCCAGTGATCAATAGTGATTCAGATCAGGTCCACTGGCTAAATGCTTTACTTCTATTCTCCCCTTTACACTACATGTCATAAGCTGACATAAACTGTCTGGTCTAGCAATTCAAGTACCTGTCAGAGAAATGTGTCTCTGGAGTCAGTTACCTCGCCACATTTTACTGATGGCTGGCATTACAGTTACTGTGAGCAATGTGACATGATAATGTACCAGCTCCAAACCCAGATTGTTTATTGTTTTATGTGGGTAATGTTTCCGGTTATTTTAAAAAAAACATAGGGTTTATTGTAGTTTAACTATGTTTAAACTTGATCGGTTTGTGTAGTATGAACCTCCATCATTCACACTACTATTCTCACCTACTGGTAAAACCTCAAGTTCCCCTTAAGTTCCACCTTAAGTCACAGACAAACCCTCCAACCCTCCATTTTTGTGCTAATAACATACAGTACAATGAAAATACCATATTTACATCTTATCTTTTGAAACAGTCACACATTGTTTCATGTCTTTTAGTGGGCAGTGGTAGCTCAGTGGTTAATGTACTGGACTAGTAATCAGAAGGTTTTTTAGCGCGTCCAACTGCCCGAACCCCGATTTGATTGAGGAGAATGAAGCTAACCCATGCATAGTTAAACCCTCCGACATGTGGGCAGCAGCCGTTTGCATTTTGTCACCCACACTAGGCGAGCGCATATATGCGAATCAGCCTCGTGTACGGAGAGACACACCCTGATCCGCACTCTTTCCCTGCCTCTGTGCAGGCGCCATCAATCAGTCAGCAGAGGTCATAGTGCATCAGTTACGAGAAGTCTCTATCCGGCTTAATACCCCACCACTATATGAACAATAGGCCAATATATATATACAGTGTATCACAAAAGTGAGTACACCCCTCACATTTCTGCAGATATTTAAGTATATCTTTTCATGGGACAACACTGACAAAATGACACTTTGACACAATGAAAAGTAGTCTGTGTGCAGCTTATATAAGAGTGTAAATTTATTCTTTTCTCAAAATAACTCAATATACAGCCATTAATGTCTAAACCACCGGCAACAAAAGTGAGTACACCCCTAAGAGACTACACCCCTAAATGTCCAAATTGAGCACTGCTTGTCATTTTCCCTCCAAAATGTCATGTGATTTGTTAGTGTTACTAGGTCTCAGGTGTGCATAGGGAGCAGGTGTGTTCAATTTAGTAGTACAGCTCTCACACTCTCTCATACTGGTCACTGAAAGTTCCAACATGGCACCTCATGGCAAAGAACTCTCTGAGGATCTTAAAAGACGAATTGTTGCGCTACATGAAGATGGCCAAGGCTACAAGAAGATTGCCAACACCCTGAAACTGAGCTGCAGCACAGTGGCCAAGATCATCCAGCGTTTTAAAAGAGCAGGGTCCACTCAGAACAGACCTCGTGTTGGTCGTCCAAAGAAGCTGAGTGCACGTGCTCAGCGTCACATCCAACTGCTGTCTTTGAAAGATAGGCGCAGGAGTGCTGTCAGCATTGCTGCAGAGATTGAAAAGGTGGGGGGTCAGCCTGTCAGTGCTCAGACCATACGCCGCACACTACATCAAATTGGTCTGCATGGCTGTCACCCCAGAAGGAAGCCTCTTCTGAAGTCTCTACACAAGAAAGCCCGCAAACAGTTTGCTGAAGACGTCAACAAAGGACATGGATTACTGGAACCATGTCCTATGGTCTGATGAGACCAAGATTAATTTGTTTGGTTCAGATGGTCTCAAGCATGTGTGGCAGCAATCAGGTGAGGAGTACAAAGATAAGTGTGTCATGCCTACAGTCAAGCATGGTGGTGGGAATGCCATGGTCTGGGGCTGCATGAGTGCAGCAGGTGTTGGGGAGTTACATTTCATTGAGGGACACATGAACTCCAATATGTACTGTGAAATACTGAAGCAGAGCATGATCCCCTCCCTCCGGAAACTGGGTCGCAGGGCAGTGTTCCAGCATGATAATGACCCCAAACACACCTCTAAGACGACCACTGCTTTATTGAAGAGGCTGAGGGTAAAGGTGATGGACTGGCCAAGCATGTCTCCAGACCTAAACCCAATAGAACATCTTTGGGGCATCCTCAAGTGGAAGGTGGAGGAGCGCAAAGTCTCGAATATCCGCCAGCTCCGTGATGTCGTCATGGAGGAGTGGAAAAGCATTCCAGTGGCAACCTGTGAAGCTCTGGTAAACTCCATGCCCAGGAGAGTTAAGGCAGTTCTGGGAAATAATGGTGGCCACACAAAATATTGACACTTCAGGAACTTTCACTAAGGGGTGTACTCACTTTTGTTGCCGGTGGTTTAGACATTAATGGCTGTATATTGAGTTATTTTGAGGGAAGAATAAATTTACACTGTTATATAAGCTGCACACAGACTACTTTTCATTGTGTCAAAGTGTCATTTTGTCAGTGTTGTCCCATGAAAAGATATACTTAAATATCTGCAGAAATGTAAGGGGTGTACTCACTTTTGTGATACACTGTATATATATATATATACAGTATATACAGTGTATCACAAAAGTGAGTACACCCCTCACATTTCTGCAGATATTTAAGTATATCTTTTCATGGGACAACACTGACAAAATGACACTTTGACACAATGAAAAGTAGTCTTTGTGCAGCTTATATAACAGTGTAAATTTATTCTTCCCTCAAAATAACTCAATATACAGCCATTAATGTCTAAACCACCGGCAACAAAAGTGAGTACACCCCTAAGAGACTACACCCATAAATGTCCAAATTGAGCACTGCTTGTCATTTTCCCTCCAAAATGTCATGTGACTCGTTAGTGTTACTAGGTCTCAGGTGTGCATAGGGAGCAGGTGTGTTCAATTTAGTAGTACAGCTCTCACACTCTCTCATACTGGTCACTGAAAGTTCCAACATGGCACCTCATGGCAAAGAACTCTCTGAGGATCTTAAAAGACGAATTGTTGCGCTACATGAAGATGGCCAAGGCTACAAGAAGATTGCCAACACCCAGAAACTGAGCTGCAGCACAGTGGCCAAGATCATCCAGCGTTTTAAAAGAGCAGGGTCCTCACGTTGGTCGTCCAAAGAAGCTGAGTGCACGTGCTCAGCGTCACATCCAACTGCTGTCTTTGAAAGATAGGCGCAGGAGTGCTGTCAGCATTGCTGCAGAGATTGAAAAGGTGGGGGGTCAGCCTGTCAGTGCTCAGACCATACGCCGCACACTACATCAAATTGGTCTGCATGGCTGTCACCCCAGAAGGAAGACTCTTCTGAAGTCTCTACACAAGAAAGCCCGCAAACAGTTTGCTGAAGACATGTCAACAAAGGACATGGATTACTGGAACCATGTCCTATGGTCTGATGAGACCAAGATTAATTTGTTTGGTTCAGATGGTCTCAAGCATGTGTGGCGGCAATCAGGTGAGGAGTACAAAGATAAGTGTGTCATGCCTACAGTCAAGCATGGTGGTGGGAATGCCATGGTCTGGGGCTGCATGAGTGCAGCAGGTGTTGGGGAGTTACATTTCATTGAGGGACACATGAACTCCAATATGTACTGTGAAATACTGAAGCAGAGCATGATCCCCTCCCTCTGGAAACTGGGTCGCAGGGCAGTGTTCCAGCATGATAATGACCCCAAACACACCTCTAAGAAGACCACTGCTTTATTGAAGAGGCTGAGGGTAAAGGTGATGGACTGGCCAAGCATGTCTCCAGACCTAAACCCAATAGAACATCTTTGGGGCATCCTCAAGCGGAAGGTGGAGGAGCGCAAAGTCTCGAATATCCGCCAGCTCCGTGATGTCGTCATGGAGGAGTGGAAAAGCATTCCAGTGGCAACCTGTGAAGCTCTGATAAACTCCATGCCCAGGAGAGTTAAGGCAGTTCTGGGAAATAATGGTGGCCACACAAAATATTGACACTTCAGGAACTTTCACTAAGGGGTGTACTCACTTTTGTTGCCGGTGGTTTAGACATTAATGGCTGTATATTGAGTTATTTTGAGGGAAGAATAAATTTACACTGTTATATAAGCTGCACACAGACTACTTTTCATTGTGTCAAAGTGTCATTTTGTCAGTGTTGTCCCATGAAAAGATATACTTAAATATCTGCAGAAATGTGAGGGGTGTACTCACTTTTGTGATACACTGTATATACAGTATATATATGAAATTTGTTGAGGGGGCCCAAAATTTGTTTTTGCACTGGGGCCATGAGCTCCTAGTTACGCCACTGATCCCAGCTCTGGTGCGCTAGCGTGTGTTTTTACCAAAGGTTGTCAGTTTAAGCCCTACCACTGCCGAATTGCCACTGTTGGGCTCCTGAGCGAGGTCCTTAACCCTTAATTGCTTGAATTGTATTGTCATAATTGTAAGCTGCTTTGGATAAAAAAAGCTGCTAAATGATACAAATGTTAAAAGTCTTCAAACTACATTTATTTAAGACAAAGGCTACCTGAGTAAACACAAAAATCTAACACAGCATTTCACAATAAATATGTCATACCAAAAGTCAAACATAGTGGTAGTAGTTTGGTATGCACATAATAATGGTATGTGCATGTTTTCTGCTGTTCTGTGTTTTCTCACTGTATCCCTGTCTTATGTGACCTTTTGTGAGAAGTTAAAGAACTTATATAGGACACAAATAGTTTTGTACAGTGCTGTGTTATGTTCTTGCTGTCTGGATTTACTTATCAGTGTGATGTGACCTTAAAAATTAAGAGGATACTAAGCAGAAGAAATGTAAAGATTCTATGACCCGAAGTACCATCTCAGTTCTGCAAATACACTCTTCTAATTTTGGAATCTATGTGTTTTAGATAAAACAGTTGCTCTCAAGTGTAACAAATCAGTTATATATAAAAAATTATATGCACCTGTGTACAAAGCAAGGTTTATAAAGATATGAAGAAAAGCTCGATTTAAAGAAACTCCATCAGCCTGCACAGAACCCTGAGCTCAGTCCTACTGAACAGCTCTGATATGAACTGGAACATCAACTGAGGCTTTCTAGTTCAGCATCAGTGCCCAGCTATAGAAATACTCTTCTGACCGAGTAGGCACAAATTCCCACATAGATACTTTTAAGTTTCTAAGACCTACGTCTTGTAAGAAGTTTTCTCAGAAGAGTAGTAGCTAAAAAAAACCCCACTTTATCTTACCATTTGTTGTTCAAATTGCAGTTTATTGCAGTTTAACTATGTTCAAACTTTATCGGTTTGTGTAGTATGAACCTCCATCATTCACACCCCCAAAAAGCCTACTGGTAAAACCTCAAGTTCCCCTTAAGTTCCACCTTAAGTCACAGACAAACCCTCCAAAAACTAGAAACATTTTTGTGCTAATAACATACAGCACCATGAAAATACCATATTTACATCTTATTTTTTGAAACAGTCACACATTGTTTCATGTCTTTTAGTGGGCAGTGGTAGCTCAGTGGTTAATGTACTGGACTAGTAATCAGAAGGCTTTTTTAGCGCGTCCAACTGCCCGAACCCCGCTTTGATTGAGGAGAACGAAGCTAACCCACGCATAGTTAAACCCTCTGACACGTGGGCAGCAGCCGTATGCATTTTGTCACCCACACTAGGCGAGTGCATATATGCGAATCAGCCTTGTGTACGGAGAGACACAGCCTGATCCGCACTCTTTCCCTGCCTCTGTGCAGGTGCCATCAATCAGCCAGCAGAGGTCGTAGTGCATCAGTTACGAGAAGTCTCTATCCAGCTTAATATCCCACCACTATATGAACAACAGGCCAATCGTTGTTCACGTGGCCGCTCAGCCCGGCCGGATGGCAGAGCTGAGATTCGATACAATGTATTCAAAATGGGATGTCCAACAAACTCATGATCAGCTGTCCAAATACTTTCGCCACACAGTGCATGTTGTTACATAAATAAATGTTTTCATTATTATTTTATCTCTGCATGTTTCCTTTTTTCGTCTCAATCTGGTTGTATCCAATTACCCAAGTTGTATCTATCCTCCATTGCTGCCTAACACACACCCCCTTCGACATGTGTAGCTGCCGACTGCTTCTTTTATCTGCCAATCAGGCAGCCTGGCAGGTCAACAGCACAGCTAGGATCCAAACTCAGATCTCAATAGCTGAAGGGGTATTAATTTATTTATTCATTCATTTATTCTTCTTTAGTAATCACTTCTTCCTAATCAGGGTTGCGTTGTGTCTGCCACCATCCAAACACTGGGCGCAAGCCTGGAATATACTCTAAAAAGGTAGCCAGTCAATCACACACTTGACCATTCACTCAGGTTTTCATGCCTAGGGACAGTTTAAAGCAGCCAAATCACCTTCTATATGTTTTTGACAGTTGGAGAAAACAGTTGGGAGAGTGCAAAAGTCTTCAGACAACGGAGACCCTCAGGTCCCTGGTTCAATTCAACACTCATACTACCTTCTGAGACATTCTGATGCCCAATACACATGTTTTTTCCCCTACAGTTGCAGCAAGGGCCCAAATTTAAGCTGCAGATCTTCCTTAGTCCTGTGGATTACATTTACATGGGCCTGTTTCTGGTACCCGGGGTATTCATATATTTGCTGTCCTGGGGTGGCTTGAATTAAAAGGAGCGATGATTCCAATCTGAATGATGAGCTGATGCACCAGATCACATCAGGGTGCCTAGCAATCAGCAGAATAGAGGTGGGGTGGGTGAGGGGACACTGGCTACAATAGTATCTTTTTATCTTTAATACGATTACAAATAAGGAATTTAGGCCTTAAGGTTGATGGCAATAAAGCTTTAAAAGCAGGGCAGTGGTAGCTTAGTGGTTAAATTACTGGACTAGTATCCAGTCAAAAAACATATGCTAAAGACCATAAGTGTAAAAACAGAACTTAAAAACAGCACAATTATAAACAGGCTGTGATCCAAACCACACCCTGGTGCATTAGTGTATCTAAATAGCGCACCACTAATAGTACAATTAGGCACTATTTTTCAAATTAGCATGTGGTTTGGGACACACTTGCATATGTTGTGTAAAGGATGTCTGTCTTCTATAACTATGGCTAAAAACTTGTCTTACTCTGCTAAATGCAGTAAAAAAATAAATAAAATTAAGCATTAGAATAAAGCACAGGAGGTGAAAGTAATTGTATTATCTGTCTTTACTGTTTTACAATTATAGCCTTGCAGTCAGAGCAAATATACAGTATATTTAATAAATTAGCAGCAAGTCATGAAAATCTATAGACAGGATGCGGATGTAGTCTGCGCTCTAATTCATAACTGTTCAGAGCAAATTTTTGCAGAGATCTTAAATCTTGTTAGAGATCATGGCTAGCCCCAACTAACCCGATGGGAACACCCACCATCACGTTTAAAAAAAAAAACTGAGAAACTACGACAATTAACTGGAGAAAACTCTTACAGATGCTGAGAGACAGTACTAAACTCCACAGATATTACAGGAACAGAAATCAAACCTGGAATCTGCATTACACCAACACTACCGGCTGTGCTACTGTGCAAATGATACAAATGATGACACTTTCCAGCAGGCAAAAAAGATGCAACAGATAAAGATTTTAACCTAATCAAATCACACACTGAATAATACAACATTTTAATGATACATCTACATTAAAACCACCTCCTTGTTTTTTCACTCACTGTCCACTTTATCATCTCCACTTACCATATAGAAGCACTTTCTAGTACTACAATTACTGACTGTAGTCCAGCTGTTTCTCTGCATGCTTTGTTAGCCTCCTTTCATGCTGTTCTTCAATGGTCAGGACCCCCACAGGACCACCACAGAGCAGGTATTATTTGGGTGGTGGGTCATTCTCAGCACTGCAGTGACACTAACATGGTGGTGGTGTGTTAGTGTGTGTTGTGCTGGTTGTGCAGCTTGTGAGTGGATCAGACACAGCAGCGCTGCTGGAGTTTTTAAACACCTCACTGTCACTGCTGGACTGAGAATAGTCCACCAACCAAAAATATCCAGCCAACAGCGCCCTGTGGGCAGCGTCCACTGATGAAGGTCTAGAAGATGACCAACTCAAACAGCAGCAATAGATGAGCGATCGTCTCTGACTTTACATCTACAAGGTGGACCAACTAGGTAGGAGTGTCTAATAGAGTGGACAGTGAGTGGACACGGTATTTAAAAACTCCAGCAATGCTGCCGTGTCTGATCCACTCATACCAGCACAACACACACTAACACACCACCAGTGGTCAGTGTCACTGCAGTGCTGAGAATGATCCACCACCTAAATAATACCTGCTCTGTGGGGGTCCTGACCAATGAAGAACAGGGTGAAAGGAGGTTAAAAAAGTATGTAGAGAAATAGATGGACTACAGTCAGTAATTGTAGAACCACAAAGTGCTTCTATATGGTAAGTGGAGCTGATAAAATGGATAATGTGTGTAGAAACAAGGAGGTGGTTTTAATGTTATGACTGAGCAGTGTATATTATGAGGCAGTGTTAGGTATTGGTATTGGTATTGGTACTAATCAGAAAGTTGCCACTGTTGGGCTTCTGAGAAAGCAAATCAATAATAAATCCTTATATAAATGAAAGCATGGATGGTCTACTGCAATAATTATGAGTTGAATCAAGAGGAGCGGTCATGCTGATCTGAATGATGAGCTGATGAACCAGATCACATCAGGCTGCCTAGCAATCAGCAGCATGGGGATGAGGGGACACTGGCTACAATAGCATCTTTACATCTTTAATAAGATTACAAATACAGAATTTAGGCTTAAAGGTTGGTGAAAACAAAGCTTTAAATTTTATAAGCCTAATAAAAGCAAGTCAGTGGTAGCTTAGTGTTTAAAGTACTGGACTAGTAATCAGAAGATTGCCAAGTTGGCACAGTTGGGCCCCTAAGCAGGGCCCTTATATCTTAATTGCTTGAGTTGTATTCAGTCATAATTGTAAGCTTTGGCGAAATGTGTCTGCTTAATGTCATAAATGTATGAAACCTTACGCCCCTCAGGTGGCGCAGCAGAAAAACATGCTAGCGCACCAGAGCTGGGATTTTGAATACATTATATTGAATCTCAGCTCTGCCATCCAGCTGGGCGGCTACATGAACAACGATTGGCTGTTGTTCACAGGTTGGGAGCCGGACCAGGGTTCCTCATAACTGGTGCAGTTACGACCTCTGCTGGCTGATTGATGGTGGTTGCACAGAGTCGAGGAATAATATGTTGATCAGGGTGTGGCTCTCCGTGTACAAGGCTGGTTTGCATATGAATTCACTTGCAGGTGAAAAGATGCAGACGGTACTGCACGTGTCAGAGGGGGCGTGTGTCAGCTGCGAAGCTCCTCAGTCAGCAGTGGAGGGTTGTATCGGTGGAAGTAAAGCATAACAAAATTAGGGTAATTGGACACGACTAGATTAGGGGAGAAAATTGGGGGGAAAAATCAGAGAAAAAGAGAAAAAAAATTAAAATGAATAAAAATAAATAAAACCTTACATATAAATAAAGGATTTAATGGAAGGACCACTGCAATCATTCTGCAATCCTTAAAAAGAGATCAAATACAGCCCCAGAGGTCCATTTGGCCCCTACTGTTCTGAGGAATCATCTCTCACTTAGCATTTTATAGTAAAAAGTTTTAAAAAGAATTCTGACTTACCGATGTGTTTTCCATACATGTGGTAATAAAAGCTGAAGCAGTATGCTGGAGGGTTGGTGATGCCATAGGGATTTTTGGGTGCCACGTTAAAGGTGGGGCTCAGCAACCTGGCTGTGTCTCCCTCTTTACGAGGTCTGGAGGTCTCGATGTACATATAGAAACCTGACAAAAACAAACATCACGGATAAATAACAACATATTCATGTTATACAATGAAATGTACATGTAGCTGACGAAGGTAGCATACATTAACAATTACTGCATTAAGACCTGTGGGCTGGGTACATGTGTACTTTTTGTGTGTTCATTAATTATTGATGATTCTTTCATAGTCCATGTACAAACCACAATGGTCCTACTAGTCTTAACAATTGTAGTTTGCAGTTAAAATACTACCATGGGATATGGTATGAACCTAGGCACAGATGATTAATGTGTCAGTTTCTCTCAACACCTTGTTGGTGTTGGTTCGCTTCAGGTGGAAGTCTTTCTATAAATCACAGCTTCTCTTTCACAGATTTGCCAGCTTTTGATGGCTGGAGCAATTTGTCATATTGTGACAACCAGTTCTTAGTTCCCCACCATCCCAGTTCTATCCACTTTCTCAGTTGGTGGTTTGGTAATTTGTTTCCATTTTTTTTGGACATCCTATTTATTGACATTTTTTGATAGTGGCTGTTTAGCTCTACCTTGTTCAAGCATTTTGCATTAGGGTTCTTTTTCTATACTTGCAGGTGCATGGTCCAAAGTTGGTAACAGAGCAAATTTAACCCAGGAATACTGCATGATACTGTGGAATATCTAAAACCAGATATGATGTCATAATTGGGTATAAATGAAACATTAGCAAAATGTTCAGTGTAAAAATTCACCACTTCTAATAAAAAATCTGTGAGAGAACAGTCCAATAGTTCAAGAACAACATTTCTCTATGCACAGTTTGAAGGAATCATGGGATCACCATCTTCATTTTTTAACATTATCAAAAATAAGAGAACCCAGGAAATCTTCCAAAAACCAACATGCCAACAAAACCATGTGGAAGAGGCTCATAGTGTCTATATTTCTTTGCCAAATGTATATGCCTACATCCAAACAGATTGTCCAAATGACTCTGGTCATAAGTAAAGCAAATGTATCCGGTTGCTTATTTAAATACAGAATAATTAAAAGCCCTGGAGGACTCATAATGGTAATGTAATTCCAGACATTTCCGAGCCATCAGGATGATTAAAGCAAATGTATTATTTATGCCATCAGCTGCTACTGCATTCCCATAAAAGCGATGATCGCCAGTGTTCCTCTCTTCAGATGTCCCCTCCCTCCTCTTCCCCTCTCTATTAAAAGCCTCTTTGTGAATTTGTCAATAAAGGAAGGCAGTCTGAAGCCCTGTTGTAACTGGCAAGCGATTTCCTCTTTTAAGTCTCTTTCAAAACCATCATCTTCTGTTGGGGAAATTTTCCCAGCCTAATCCAAACAACTGAATTTCATCCAAATTAAACTGCTGAATCTGGCACTTGGAATTTCAAAGCAGTTGGTTCAGAGTGGCTGATTAGTTTATTTAAATGCATCACACCTCTTACAGGCTAAATGAAGGATGAAACATTAATGACTGCAGAGCTGATGATGAATGCACATGTACAGAGGGTTAAGTATTGTGTGGAATTTACCACCATACATACCAAATTCAGCACAGTATTAAAGTCTGTGCATTGGTAAGACATTTTTCCATCCACACAAGAACACAAGTCATATATTTTAATGGAGGGCATACACCAAAACTGATAAGCAAAGACATTGTATACAACCATTTCTTTGTCAGGATAGTTACTTTAAAATATATTTAGCTAAGCCACAATTAACTCTTCAAACATGTACAAAACAAGAAACAAAGCAAACATAACAATAATACACTAAAGCGCTGGCTGATGTGTTCTTGTACATCACTATTACTGCTACTACAAACATAAAATCCAGAAAAGATGGGACATTATGTGAAATGCAAATAAAAACAAAAATGGTCATTTGTAAATTTTATGGTATGCACCAGCTTTATTGTCTTATATATATTTTTTTATTTATGCATTTTCTCCCCTTTTTCTCCCGTTTAGTGTGTCCAATTGCCAGATTGTGTCATGTTTCCTCCCCACCAATGCCGATCCCTGCTCTGATTGAGGAGAACGAAGCTAACCCACGCCCACTTCAACACGTGGGCAGCATACCGTATGCATCTTATCACCTACACTTTGACAAGTGCAGTGCAGCTCTTTTCAATCAGCCAGCAGAGTAGTAATTGCACCAGTCATGGGAGAGAGACGGCAGGCAGAGCTGAGATTCGATACGATGTATTCGAGATCCCAGCTCTGGTTCCAGCGTGTGTTTTTACTGCTGCGCCACCTGAGCGGCCCACCAGCTTTATTGTTTATGCAGTCTGATGTAGTTGGAACAATAGAGGAAAAAAAAATTAATAATCAACATGTAATGCAATGAATAGGCCTAGCTCTTTATGTGCAAAGGCTTGCTACAGTAAATAGGCTAGGCATTAGTGAATAAACATCAATTTATAATAAATGACCCATTCTAATTGTTAGCAAATAAAAATGTGGGTGCTAGACTGGCCTGCTTGCAGTCCAGAACTGATTGTCATAAAATTGTAAGAATAAATACAAAAGCATATAATACATAAAGTATGGTTGCACTAGTCTACTTATGGCAAAAAAAACCTACTTTAAAACGAGAACAATTAGTATCTTTATATTACTAACAAATACTGGCTGGTTGCAGGATTCACTGGCCAATAAAAGCTGTATAAAATACGACATTGACTCCTTGAAGATGCTATTTTTTCCACACTGTTTGTAAAAGTGATTGTTTAATAAAAACTAATATTCCAATTCATAACTGCACTGACCGGATTTACTCAATGTATGTACTTTATTGAAAACAAAGCTAATTAGCCAATTAAAGGCTGAGTCTAAACAAAGCCTTTGACATTAGCACACTTTTAATTGCTGACGAATGACCACAGGTGAGGTCAGAGCACACAGTTCCAACAAGGTAAAGGTGAAAGTCAACGTTCCGTTTTC
Source organism: Trichomycterus rosablanca (assembly GCF_030014385.1). Classification (NCBI taxonomy): domain Eukaryota; kingdom Metazoa; phylum Chordata; class Actinopteri; order Siluriformes; family Trichomycteridae; genus Trichomycterus; species Trichomycterus rosablanca. The sequence goes on from NC_085996.1 coordinate 33,283,049, forward strand.
GCCAACAGAATAATGAAATGTATACACATAGTTTATCACTAACTCCTGCGTTATAATTTTTTTTTGAGGTTAGATAATAGCTATATAATCCTAATTCCTAGACAGTAAAATGAATAAATATTTACTTATAAAAAAAGAATAAGGTACTAGTTAGGTAGCAATTGAAGCTAGGAACTTGTAATATTTTAATTTTTTGATTTACACTTTATCTTAATCTATTTTAATTGATGTAAAACCCTTTTTAACATACCTTGTTTTGCGCCGCTGCGGTCTGCACTGGGCCCGGTGTTTGGAGTGTATTTGGTGTCCCGTGTGGCTGCGCTGTGTCTGGTCCAATCAAAATTGTCATTCTTGTCCTGAGTGAACATGCAGATGGGCTCCTCCTCAAAACTGCACTGAAACTCCCCTGATCAGAAAAAAAGTAAGTACTCTTAGTAGTTCAAACCAGAGTAGGTGGCTAAATAGTTAGATAGATTAACAGAAACTTCCTAAATACATTGACAAAACCCTCGCAACAAAACCAATCCATAAAACACTCAAAGCCCCGGTCGAACTGTTTAAAACCCTGCCCACTTTTTCTGCGGTATTGCTCAGGTGCTATTGATATTCCACTTGAGTGGCTCACAATAAATATTCATTGATTTTATTCCAACATAGCTGTGAGCAGCGAGGAGTGGTGACCTTCAAAATGGAGGGAGATGTTTTTACCAAGGTAGCACTCAGCAGTGGATCTCAGCCTGTTGTTTAAGACCTTCAGAGGCTTGACTCGTGACTCTTTTCCTACTTTTATGCCTACGGTTTCAAATGTGGGATTCTAGCCTAGCTGGCAACGCCCACAAGAGATCATATGGAATAATAAAAATCACCTTTTATATCATCATTGGGAAGAGGTATGGAGGACTTGCAGAATAGCAGATAAAGGATAGTCGGAAAACTATTTGTGACTGATTACTCAATACACAGTCCAAAATGTAATCTATTGTAAAATGTAATTCTACTACAGTATATTAAAGAGCAACAAATTTAGAATACATGTGTTGTTTAACACAGCGGTCTCCAACCTTTTTTGCACCACGGACCAGTTTCATATAAGATATAATTTCACAGACAGGGCAGGGCGGGGGGATTTAAAATAGAATGGAAAATCAGAGTGAATCCTGAGCTTTTTTTCAATGCAATGAGACGCTGCTCCCACCTAATGGTGATTGAGGACAATAACACTTGAAGAGTATTGAATATTTAATTGCTCTTGTAGCAATCTCTAATTATTTATTCTTTCTGTGAGGCCCGGTAATAAATGACCCACGGCGGGCCTGGCCCGGTGGTTGGGGACAACTGGTTTAACACACATTCACCACACCTGCATATACAGGAATTATTCTACTCCCTACATATCTTGCTGTGTACCTTTACATTCCTCATTTCCTTTTTTAAACCACAAATACACAGTATAGCATACTGCCATTTTTGTATATCTGTATATTAATAGCTTAAATCTGTATATATTGAACAGATGGTGCTTGTGTATGTAAGTAAATGTGTATATTTTGTATTTAATATGTATTACAACTGTGAGGGACTATGCACCTAAGATTTTCACTCACCTTTCACACCTGTGTTAATGTGACAATAAAAGTAATTTAATTTGATTTTGACATACAGTGTATCACAAAAGTGAGTACACCCCTCACATTTCTGCAGATATTTAAGTATATCTTTTCATGGGACAACACTGACAAAATGACACTTTGACACAATGAAAAGTAGTCTGTGTGCAGCTTATATAACAGTGTAAATTTATTCTTCCCTCAAAATAACTCAATATACAGCCATTAATGTCTAAACCACCGGCAACAAAAGTGAGTACACCCCTTAGTGAAAGTTCCTGAAGTGTCAATATTTTGTGTGGCCACCATTATTTCCCAGAACTGCCTTAACTCTCCTGGGCATGGAGTTTACCAGAGCTTCACAGGTTGCCACTGGAATGCTTTTCCACTCCTCCATGACGACATCACGGAGCTGGCGGATATTCGAGACTTTGCGCTCCTCCACCTTCCGCTTGAGGATGCCCCAAAGATGTTCTATTGGGTTTAGGTCTGGAGACATGCTTGGCCAGTCCATCACCTTTACCCTCAGCCTCTTCAATAAAGCAGTGGTCGTCTTAGAGGTGTGTTTGGGGTCATTATCATGCTGGAACACTGCCCTGCGACCCAGTTTCCGGAGGGAGGGGATCATGCTCTGCTTCAGTATTTCACAGTACATATTGGAGTTCATGTGTCCCTCAATGAAATGTAACTCCCCAACACCTGCTGCACTCATGCAGCCCCAGACCATGGCATTCCCACCACCATGCTTGACTGTAGGCATGACACACTTATCTTTGTACTCCTCACCTGATTGCCGCCACACATGCTTGAGACCATCTGAACCAAATAAATTAATCTTGGTCTCATCAGACCATAGGACATGGTTCCAGTAATCCATGTCCTTTGTTGACATGTCTTCAGCAAACTGTTTGCAGGCTTTCTTGTGTAGAGACTTCAGAAGAGTCTTCCTTCTGGGGTGACAGCCATGCAGACCAATTTGATGTAGTGTGCGGCGTATGGTCTGAGCACTGACAGGCTGACTCCCCACCTTTTCAATCTCTGCAGCAATGCTGACAGCACTCCTGCGCCTATCTTTCAAAGACAGCAGTTGGATGTGACGCTGAGCACGTGCACTCAGCTTCTTTGGACGACCAACGCGAGGTCTGTTCTGAGTGGACCCTGCTCTTTTAAAACGCTGGATGATCTTGGCAACTGTGCTGCAGCTCAGTTTCAGGGTGTTGGCAATCTTCTTGTAGCCTTGGCCATCTTCATGTAGCGCAACAATTCGTCTTTTAAGATCCTCAGAGAGTTCTTTGCCATGAGGTGCCATGTTGGAACTTTCAGTGACCAGTATGAGAGAGTGTGAGAGCTGTACTACTAAATTGAACACACCTGCTCCCTATGCACACCTGAGACCTAGTAACACTAACAAATCACATGACATTTTGGAGGGAAAATGACAAGCAGTGCTCAATTTGGACATTTAGGGGTGTAGTCTCTTAGGGGTGTACTCACTTTTGTTGCCGGTGGTTTAGACATTAATGGCTGTATATCGAGTTATTTTGAGGGAAGAATAAATTTACACTGTTATATAAGCTGCACACAGACTACTTTTCATTGTGTCAAAGTGTCATTTTGTCAGTGTTGTCCCATGAAAAGATATACTTAAATATCTGCAGAAATGTGAGGGGTGTACTCACTTTTGTGATACACTGTAGTTTTAAAACAATGCCAACATCAAATGCCAACTTTTCCTCAGATTTGGGGTTTAAGGGCGGCATTTTGTCACATGTACCAACTCTCTCCCTGCCTCCAACAACATGGACTACAATTCCCATGCTCCCACGGACTCTCACGTGACTATCACATGTCCCCGGTCAGCCAATCCTGATCGGTCCTCATGCTCACCATTGCCGGAGTTTTGATTCAGTTCAGCATCAGCTGTGTTCAATTCATTGAATCTTATTTAAACACTTTTGTTTGTGTGTGTTTGCGTGCATACCGAGTGGTCCTTGATTCTAAATATTGTTATTTATATTGTGTTATTTTTTAATATTATGGGAGCAAGGCATTCCAAGAAATAAAGTAGAAGACTTCATAATAAAATGTAACTAAATTTAAAAATTGCACAATGATGTAAAGAAAATATCATTTATAAAATAAAAATGTGCACTGTGCAGTTTGGGTGTGATATTTTTTTGACATCAGTGGAGCTTGATATATTTATAAGGGTAGGTATAGAAGGGATGACAGTATTTTGTCATACTGATTACTGCAACTGATTCTTTCCTATGAAGAAATGATTTAAAGTGTCTAAAGACTTTTGGCTGATCTACCTATTCTAAAACCAGTTTTGATGTGTTTTGGATAATTGTCCCACTGGAACACTCAAATGCAATTTTAAGGTAATCTTCTTTCCTTAGTATTTCAGCCACTTTCTGTAATGCAGTTTAACAGGCAGCATAAAACCACCACCACCATGTCTGACAGTGGGTGCAGTGTTGCTGGGTTTAAATGTCTCTGCTTATTTCCTCTCAGCAATCTTCTGGCCATTGTGGATAATAAAGTCTAATCTAATCTTCCCTTAACACTTCTCCACTACATTTAAGGTTCAAGGTGTCAAACTTGAAGCAGGTGATTCTTTCTTGATTTCATGCCCATGGTGATATTAAGCTCACTTGATTGTGGACAGTGATGTCTTCGTTTCAGCAGCTTCTAATTTATGACAGACGTGTCTACAGAGACTTGTGTATATTTAGAAAAAAACTCTCTGAGGATCTTTTTATTATTTCACCAACCTTGGTAAAGACAGCTGCTACGTTAACATCATACTCATGGTCAGATGCTTGTAAACAAGATTTTGAGACCTTAATTATTTTAAAATGGCTCCAAGTAACACTACTGATTCGTAAAAATGTACGATCCACTTTGTGTGATCTGTACAAATCATCCTAAACATTTCCACTGTAATACTTATTAATTACTGCAGTCAAACCCGCTTTAAGTATCTGGACACAGAAAGTTCACCAGTATTGGTCAATTTTAATTACTAACAAAGAAGCCACAATAACCTTAAGCCTTTTGGCTCAAGATTTTTGGAGGGTGTAACTGGATACAACTTTTTACAAAATTTACTGGAAAAAAATAAAAAGAATACTTACTTAGATGTGGATTGATGGGAGCTGTAAAGAGAAAAATTTTTTATTATTATTATTATTATAATGAATTGAGAGATCAAAATCCATGCAAATAGTCTAGATCTATACATATAGGGCAGTGATAGCTCAGTGGTTAAGGTACTGGACTAGTAATTAAGAGGTTGCCAGTTCAAGCCCCACCACTGCCAAGTTGCCACTTGGGCCCCTGAGCAAGGCCCTTAACCCTCAATTGCTCAAAATTGTGTTCAGTCATAACTGTAAGTTGCAGTGGATAAAAGCGTCTGCTAAATGCTGAAAATGTAAATGTATACATAATTATACATAATTATTCTCCTAATAAATCAGAGTAACCCATTGTTCCTAACTGACAGTGACATCCCTGCTAATTGTTAAGTTCAAACGCAGTTTCTTCCATATGCTTCCAAGGCCCTTCCCTGTTCCAACATGTCTGTGCCCCTGTGCACAATGCAAGGTTTGTTTGTTTGTTTGATTTTAACGTCATGTTATATCAAACACAGTCATGGACAATTTTATATCTCCAATTCACCTCACTTGCATGTCTTTGGACTGTGAGAGAAAACCGGAGCTCCTGGAGGAAAACCACGCAGACACGGGGAGAACATACAAACTCCACACAGAAAGGACCCAGACTGCCCCACCTGGGGATCGAACCCAGGACCTTCTTGCTGTGAGGCGACAGTGCTACCCACTTAGCCACCATGCCGCCCGCACAATGCAAGGTCTATTAAGGCATGGTTTGGTGAGTTTGGTGTGAGAACCTCCAGTGTCCTTCACAGGGCCTTGATTTTAACCCCACTGAACACCTTTGTGTATGTAACCATCTATGGCCAAGAGTCCAAGAGTTGCTGTTTGGGTTGGGGGTGAATTGGATTCCTCTCTTTGTGGGCTCATGCTTTTTCCTCTTCAGAAGCATCAAGCTGCTCTATCATGTTGCACTAGCAGCAGTTGTAGCTACAGTATGATGAGAAAATTAAGCTAGTTGGTTGAAGCAACTTAGAATATTTATTTATTTATTAGGATTTTAACATCGTGTTTTACACGCTTTGGTTACATTCATGACAGGACAAATAATTACTAGTAACACAAGATTAATCAGTTCAACTCTTTATATCGAACACAGTCATGGACAATTTAGTGTCTCCAATTGACCTCACTTCAAGTTTTTGGACTGTGGGAGGAAACCGGAGCTCCTGGAGAAAACCCACGCAGACATGTAGAGAACATGCAAACTCCACACGGAAAGGACCTGGACCTGGCAATCAAACCCAGGACCTTGTTGTGAGGCGACAGTGAAACCCACTAAGGCACCATTAAGCTTTTCAAAGTGTTTTAAAAGTGCTGTTCTGATTTCAGATGTACACAACATTGAGGCCATGAAGAACTGAATCAATAATTTATCATAATGAATCAGTCTTGCTGTTATCATGTGACAGCTTGACATACTGTGCACTACTCATAATACATACAGTCAGGAGTAATGCATGTCCATGCCATGCATGTACAAGAGAATAGTCAGGCATTTCTAAGCAACTCCTGCTCAATATTCAGTGCACTCTGCTAATAAAAAAAAGGCTACAGTCACAGAAAACAAGCTAAAGGTCAATGCTACTAAACGCTGTTTGTTTCAATAAGTCAGATAGCTCACAGTAATTTCTTTCAGAGAGTAAATACAATCTAAGCTGTCAAGAAGATGCATGGGCTTTTTGATGATCGATTCCTGCCAGGGTGAATGAATGTGGCGCATCAGTTTAACCCCCAAACTTTGTTACTCAGGCATGATTTATGAAATGCTCAGGGTCCTGGAGAAAACTTGATTTTAATTTACTGCATTAAAATAGCTAATAAAAAATCTTTTTCACAAAGCAAACTCATGTAAAAGATAATTGGTTAAGATTTAAAGTCTATGTTTTCTGCTTGCTGGTGCATGTGCTCATTAAACCCTGACAGTACTTTGAGAATCAGTATAAAACACAGTATAAAGTGCTACAGGAGAGGCTAATAGTCTGAGACCACTAGTGAAAATACTTCCAGTTTGCATTTTCTTTTATTCCCCCCCCCCCCAATTTTCTCCCCTAATCTAGTCGTGTCTAATTACCCTGATTGCATCCTCCACCGCCGACTGAGGACACTTCTCAACTGACACATGCCCCCTCCGACACATGCTCAGTACAGACTACATTCACCTGAGTTGAGTTCATATATACCGATCAGCACTGTGCATGGAGAGCCACACCCTGATCAACATTATTCCTCAGCCCTGTGCAAGCACCATCAATCAGCCAGAAGGGTCATAATTGCACCAGTTATGAGGACCCATGATCGGGCTTGCCCCAATCCTATGAACAACAGGCAATCGTTGTTCATGCAGCCGAGCTTCAAGTTTAGAGGAAGGGATAAGTGAAAGAGTTAAGGCTAGTAAAAGGGATAAGTGAAAGGGTTAGGGTTAGTGGAAGAGATAAGTATAAGGGTTAGTGGAAGAGATAAGTATAAGGCTTAGGGTTACTGGAAGGGATAAGTGGAAGGGTTGGTCTAAGTGGAAGAGAAAAGCAAAATGGGTATTAGAAGAAATAAGTGGAAGTATTAGGGTTAGTGAAAGGGATTAGTGAAAGGGCTAGGGTTGGTGCAAGGGATAAGTGGGAAGTTTAGGGTTGAGTTAGAATTAGTGGAAGGGATAAGTGGGAAGTTTAGGGTTGAGTTAGAATTAGTGGAAGGGATGAGTGGAAAGGTTAAGGTTGGGTTAGGGTTCGTGGAGGAGATAAGTATAGGGGGTTATGGTTAGTGGAAGGGATAAGTGGATGGGTTAAGGTTGGGTTAGGGTTAGTGGAAGCGGTATGACTCCAGACAAAGGAATAGAAAAAATAGAAAAAAAGCTAAATTGAAACGTTCACTGGTGGTCTTATTGTATTTACTACATCACTTCTTGTCCTAATCTGTAAACTTCTGCTTTAAGGGTAAATCGATTTTGCTTCTTGACCTTTTCTCCTGACTGTTACAGCACTTACAGTCCAAAAAACAGATTTTTTTGGGAGGCAGAATCATTTGACAAAACCACTATGGCCCATTCTACTTTTTAAATGCTTGTTCATGATGACGGCACTGTTGTTGTGCAAATGTATGAACTTGTTAGTACAGGACACTGTGTATTCTTAACAGCCAATTCATACAAATCATCCCTTAAAGAACAGGGTTGAATCTCAGCTAGTTCTTTTGTGTGATCAGGATGGTCATCTCATCCAGAAACATTTTGTAGTGCATTAAATGTGAACCGGGCGTGCAGTCAGGCACACTGGAGCTACTAAACACTGTCCTAAGCATGAATGTGTCTGCCCTGTGATGAACCAGTGATCTGTCCAGCATGTTTCCAACCTTTCTCCCAATAAATCAAACCCACTGCAACCCTGTCCAGGATAATGCAGTGGTAAAACAGACAATGAATAAATGAACGTGAACTGTGTTATGAGTATAACCTTCTGTTAATGACCTCGTCCTTCAAAATTTGGGAACAAAGTAATTAACAGTAATAACCCTGGACATGCTTGTTAGATTCATTTTCCATCTCATTATCCAGTTTTTCATCTATAATTTACTCCTGAGGTCACAACATACAATATGCAAGTACAATAAAGGCTTATGGACAAAAGAATGTGGCGACCCCCTTTAATGACCAAGTTGAAGTGTTTTTAGCCATACCATTCGACAAAAATGATAAAAGCAGTAATAAAAAATATTTTCTCCCAACTGTGTAGCAACAAAAGTGCCACAATATACAAAGAGAGATCCAAAAAGATGTTTTTTAAATTATTTATTTATGCATTTACTCCCATTTTCTCCCCAATTTAGCATAGTCAATTTGTCTTCCGCTGCTGGGGGATCCCTGACTGCAGTCAAGGTGTGTATATTGCTGCTCACGCCTCCTCCGGCCCACACGCAGCCCTTAGCGGCACACTTTTGCACCTATACACTCTGCACAGGCGCCTTTCTATCTGCCAATCAGGGTCCCTACACAGCATTTGAAGACCCCACCCACATAGTTCGGTCTTCCCACCCTAGCAGAGACGTATCTGCTGCAGGCACTGCCAATTATGCCTGCTAGATGGCGCCCAGCAAACCGGTGGCAACGTAGAGTTTCGATGGCTGACCCTGTGCTCTGAACCCAACTTCCAAAACAAGCTGGGATATGCAAAGAAAGAATTTCGTTGTACTGTACGTCTGTATACACCGATCAGCCATAACATTAAAACCACCTCCTTGTTTCTACACACATTGTCCATTTTATCAGCTCCACTTACCATATAGAAGCACTTTGTAGTTCTACTGTAGTCCATCTGTTTCTCTGCATGCTTTGTTAGCCCCCTTTCATGCTGTTCTTCAATGGTCAGGACTCTCCCAGGACCACTACAAAGTAGGTATTATTTGGGTGGTGGGTCATTCTCAGCACTGCAATGACACTGACATGGTCGTGGTGTGTTAGTGTGTGTTGTGCATGTATGAGTAGATAAGACATAGCAGTTTTTTAAACACCTTACTGTCACTGCTGGACTGAGAATAGTCCACCAACCAAAAGTATCCAGCCAACAGCGCCCTGTGGGCAGCGTCCTGTGACCACTGATGAAGGTCTAGAAGATGATAAACTCAAACAGCAGCAATAGATGAGCGATCGTCTCTGACTTTACATCTACAAGGTGGACCAACTAGGTAAGAGTGTCTAATAGAGTGGACAGTGAGTGGACACGATATTTAAAAACTCCAGCAGCGCTGCTGTGTCTGATCCACACACTAACACACCACCACCATGTCAGTGTCACTGCAGTGCTGAGAATGATCCACCACCTAAATAATACCTACTCTGTGATGGTCTTGTGGGGGTCCTGACCATTGAAGAACAGGGTGAAAGCAGGTTAAAAAACTGAGCTGATAAAATGGACTGATTAAATGGACAGTGAGTGTAGAAACAAGGAGGTGGTTTTATTGTTATGGCTGATGAGTGTATATATATATATATATATATATATATATATATATATATATATATATATATATATATATATATATATATACAGTGTATCACAAAAGTGAGTACACCCCTCACATTTCTGCAGATATTTAAGTATATCTTTTCATGGGACAACACTGACAAAATGACACTTTGACACGACATGAAAAGTAGTCTGTGTGCAGCTTATATAACAGTGTAAATTTATTCTTCCCTCAAAATAACTCAATATACAGCCATTAATGTCTAAACCACCGGCAACAAAAGTGAGTACACCCCTTAGTGAAAGTTCCTGAAGTGTCAATATTTTGTGTGGCCACCATTATTTCCCAGAACTGCCTTAACTCTCCTGGGCATGGAGTTTACCAGAGCTTCACAGGTTGCCACTGGAATGCTTTTCCACTCCTCCATGATGACATCACGGAGCTGGCGGATATTCGAGACTTTGCACTCCTCCACCTTTCGCTTGAGGATGCCCCAAAGATGTTCTATTGGGTTTAGGTCTGGAGACATGCTTGGCCAGTCCATCACCTTTACCCTCAGCCTCTTCAATAAAGCAGTGGTCGTCTTAGAGGTGTGTTTGGGGTCATTATCATGCTGGAACACTGCCCTGCGACCCAGTTTCCGGAGGGAGGGGATCATGCTCTGCTTCAGTATTTCACAGTACATATTGGAGTTCATGTGTCCCTCAATGAAATGTAACTCCCCAACACCTGCTGCACTCATGCAGCCCCAGACCATGGCATTCCCACCACCATGCTTGACTGTAGGCATGACACACTTATCTTTGTACTCCTCACCTGATTGCCGCCACACATGCTTGAGACCATCTGAACCAAACAAATTAATCTTGGTCTCATCAGACCATAGGACATGGTTCCAGTAATCCATGTCCTTTGTTGACATGTCTTCAGCAAACTGTTTGCGGGCTTTCTTGTGTAGAGACTTCAGAAGAGGCTTCCTTCTGGGGTGACAGCCATGCAGACCAATTTGATGTAGTGTGCGGCGTATGGTCTGAGCACTGACAGGCTGACCCCCCACCTTTTCAATCTCTGCAGCAATGCTGACAGCGCTCCTGCGCCTATCTTTCAAAGACAGCAGTTGGATGTGACGCTGAGCACGTGCACTCAGCTTCTTTGGACGACCAACGCGAGGTCGTTTCTGAGTGGACCCTGCTCTTTTAAAACGCTGGATGATCTTGGCCACTGTGCTGCAGCTCAGTTTCAGGGTGTTGGCAATCTTCTTGTAGCCTTGGCCATCTTCATGTAGCGCAACAATTCGTCTTTTAAGATCCTCAGAGAGTTCTTTGCCATGAGGTGCCATGTTGGAACTTTCAGTGACCAGTATGAGAGAGTGTGAGAGCTGTACTACTAAATTGAACACACCTGCTCCCTATGCACACCTGAGACCTAGTACCACTAACAAGTCACATGACATTTTTGAGGGAAAATGACAAGCAGTGCTCAATTTGGACATTTAGGGGTGTAGTCTCTTAGGGGTGTACTCACTTTTGTTGCCGGTGGTTTAGACATTAATGGCTGTAAATTGAGTTATTTTGAGGGAAGAATAAATTTACACTGTTATATAAGCTGCACACAGACTGCTTTTCATTGTGTCAAAGTGTCATTTTGTCAGTGTTGTCCCATGAAAAGATATACTTAAATATCTGCAGAAATGTGAGGGGTGTACTCACTTTTGTGATACACTGTATATATATATATACATATACATACAGCGGGGGAAATAAGTATTGAACGCATCAACATTTTTCTCAGTAAATATACTTCTGATGGGACTATTGACATGAAATTTTCACCAGATGTTGGTAACAACCCAAGTAATCCACACATATAAAGCAGTCAAAACAAATAAGTCCAAAAATTAAGTTATGTGTAATAAAGTGAAATGACACAGGGAAATGCATTGTTCAGGTGTGATTTTGGCCCATTCTTCCACACAAACTGTCTTCAGATCATGAAGGTTCCGGGGGCGTCTTCTATGAACTCTGATTTTCAGTTCTTTCCATAGATTTTCAATTGGATTCAAGTCGGGTGATTGACTGGGCCATTCTAGCAGCTTTATTTTCTTGGTTTCCTTGGCTGTGTGTTTGGGATCATTGTCTTGCTGAAATGTCCACCCTCGTTTCATCTTCAGCATCCTGGTAGATGGCAGCAGATTCTTATCAAGAATGTCTCGGTACATTTCTCCATTCATCCTTTCTTCAATTACATGAAGTCTACCAGTACCATATGCTGAGAAACAGCCCCACACCATGATGTTCCCACCTCCAAACTTCACTGTTGGTATGGTGTTTTTGGGGTGATGTGCAGTGCCTTTTCTCCTTCAAACATGGTGTGTGCTATGACATCCAAAGAGTTCAATTTTGGTCTCATCTGACCAGACTATATTCTCCCAGTATTTAATAGGCTTGTCCAAATGTTGTGCAGCAAACTTTAAACGAGCTTTAACATTTCTTCAGAAATGGAGTCTTGTGCGGTGAGCGTGCATAAAGGCAATTGCGGTTGAGTGCATTACTTATACTTTTCTTTGAAACAACTGTACCTGCTAATTCCAGGTCTTTCTGAAGCTCTCCGCGAGTGGCCCTTGGCTCTTGGACAACTCTTCTGATTATTCTTTGGACTCCTCTGTCAGAAATCTTGTGAGGAGCACCTGGTCGTGGCCGGTTTATGATGAAATGATGTTCTTTCCACTTCCGGATAATGGCCCCAACAGTGCTCACTGGAACATTCAGAAGTTTAGAAATACGTCTGTAACCAATACCATCAGTATGTTTTGCAACAATAAGGTTGCGAAGGTCTTGAGAGAGCTCTTTGCTTTTACCCATCACGAGATGCTTCTTGTGTGACACCTTGGTAATAAGAAACCTTTTTGTAGGCCATCAACTAGGACTAAACCAGCTGATATTAATTTGCACTGATAGGGGCAGGATTGCTTTCTGAATACTGACAGATTTCAGCTGGTGTTTTGGCTTTCCATGCCTTTTTGCACCTCCTTTTCTTCATGTGTTCAATACTTGTGATACTGTGTCATTTCACTTTATTACACATAACTTAATTTTTTGACTTATTTGTTTTGACTGCTTTATATGTGTGGATTACTTGGGTTGTTACCAGATGTTGGTGAAAACTTCATGTCAATAGTCCCATTAGAAATACCAGAAAAATGTTGATGTGTTCAATACTTATTTCCCCCGCTGTATATATATGTATATATACAGTATATATATATATATACAGGGGTTGGACAAAATAACTGAAACACCTGTCATTTTAGTGTGGGAGGTTTCATGGCTAAATTGGACCAGTCTGGTGGCCAATCTTCATTAATTGCACATTGCACCAGTAAGAGCAGAGTGTGAAGGTTCAATTAGCAGGGTAAGAGCACAGTTTTGCTCAAAATATTGCAATGCACACAACATTATGGGTGACATACCAGAGTTCAAAAGAGGACAAATTGTTGGTGCACGTCTTGCTGGCGCATCTGTGACCAAGACAGCAAGTCTTTGTGATGTATCAAGAGCCACGGTATCCAGGGTAATGTCAGCATACCACCAAGAAGGACAAACCACATCCAACAGGATTAACTGTGGACGCAAGAGGAAGCTGTCTGAAAGGGATGTTCGGGTGCTAACCCGGATTGTATCCAAAAAACATAAAACCACGGCTGCCCAAATCACGGCAGAATTAAATGTGCACCTCGACTCTCCTGTTTCCACCAGAACTGTCCGTCGGGAGCTCCACAGGGTCAATATACACGGCCGGGCTGCTATAGCCAAACCTTTGGTCACTCGTGCCAATGCCAAACGTCGGTTTCAATGGTGCAAGGAGCGCAAATCTTGGGCTGTGGACAATGTGAAACATGTATTGTTCTCTGATGAGTCCACCTTTACTGTTTTCCCCACATCCGGGAGAGTTACGGTGTGGAGAAGCCCCAAAGAAGCGTACCACCCAGACTGTTGCATGCTTAAAGTGAAGCATGGGGTGGATCAGTGATGGTTTGGGCTGCCATATCATGGCATTCCCTTGGCCCAATACTTGTGCTAGATGGGCGCGTCACTGCCAAGGACTACCGAACCATTCTGGAGGACCATGTGCATCCAATGGCGGTGCCGTGTATCAGGATGACAATGCACCAATACACACAGCAAGACTGGTGAAAGATTGGTTTGATGAACATGAAAGTGAAGTTGAACATCTCCCATGGCCTGCACAGTCACCAGATCTAAATATTATTGAGCCACTTTGGGGTGTTTTGGAGAAGCGAGTCAGGAAACGTTTTCCTCCACCAGCATCACGTAGTGACCTGGCCACTATCCTGCAAGAAGAATGGCTTAAAATCCCTCTGACCACTGTGCAGGACTTGTATATGTCATTTCCAAGACGAATTGACGCTGTATTGGCCGCAAAAGGAGGCCCTACACCATACTAATAAATTATTGTGGTCTAAAACCAGGTGTTTCAGTTATTTTGTCCAACCTCTGTACTTTCGGCTATATAGTGCATTTAGTCATATATTGAGTCATTATTGTTGGGTCTGGTTTTCTATATAAAACCTGACACAGTTATAATAGTTCCCTCACTTATCTTACATAAGGTTTCAGCAGAGATGCCAGCCGAGTATAATGGCACTTTCATAATGACCCTGAATATTTTTCCTGTGATGTACCAAAATTCAGGTTGCGATGAGACAACTTATTATGGAATGCAGTGAAGGGCAGATTATTATCAAAGGACTATTTTTCAGTTTGTAACTGAAAGCTTAGATAAGCAAGGACACGAGCAGTTGGCCTGACATTCTAAATGGCGGATATGAAATCTTTTAATCTTTTAAAAACATCCTGTAAAATATAATGTGCATCACAGACAAAGACGGAAGATATCAAGGTTCAGTGTGACATTCTAATCAACACAGAAGAATCATTTTATAATCTCAGTGGTTTAGAGGTTTGAAACACAAAGATACTCATCGTTCAAACCTGGGGGGTTCAGTCGTTTTGGATCTATGTCACCTGGTTTATCTGATTTAAACTTGCTATTTCCTGCTGCACGGCATCAACCTACCAGAGGGGTCATGTGCACACACATGCACACGTTTTCAACCGTAATCTACTGATAATAAAACAAATGTGCGATGAAAACCCATGAAAGGACAATCAGTAAACCTACCACTATGTCTTTTTCTGTGAAATAAAATCAAGGTGGAGGACAGAGTGTTCTGTGTCTTTGCAGCATCACATGGTTACTGCTTTGTCCAATCGTTTGTCCATGTTGGTCCTGTTACTGCATTTAAGTGGGCAGCACGGTGGCTAAATGAGTAGCACTGTCGCCTCACAGCTAGAAGATCCTGGGTTCGATCCCCAGGTGGGGCGGTCTTGGTTCTTTCTGTGTGGTCCGTGTGGGTTTCCCCAGGTGCTCCGGTTTCCTCCCACAGTCCAAAGACATGCAAGTGAGGTTAATTGGAGATACTAAATTGTTCAAACTGTGTTTGATATAACCTTGTGAACTGATGAATCTTGTGTAATGAGTAACTACTGTTCCTGTCATGAATGTAACTAAAGTGTAAAACATGACGTTAAAATCCTAATAAACAAACAAACGAACTGCATTTAGGTAGTTAGAATAAAATGCAGTAGAAAATTAGCTTGAACATCATTTTAATATTGTTTACATACATAGTTATACAGTCATATGCAAAAGTTTAGGCATCTCCAGTTGAATTCCATATTTTATTCATTTTCTGAGCATTAATAATTAACATCCGTTACAGGAACAAACCTAAAAAAATATAGAGCACAATTAAAATAAATAAAAATAAATAAATAAAAATACATAAAATGTGCTTGTACATAAACCATTGGGTGCCCAGGTGGCACAGTGAGATATTCTGCTAGCACACCAGTGCTGGAATTTCGAACTCCCAGAGTTTGAATCTCAGCTGTACTACTATCTGGTCGGCTGGGCAGGCACAATTGCCAGTACCCACAACAGACAAAATTGGACACTCTGCCAAGTGGAAAAAGACCGGACTAAAAAAGGGGGTGGAGTCTTTGACGCTGTGTAAGGACCCTGGTTAGTAGCCCAAAGTGTCTGTACAGAAGTGGAGGAACGCGGTGATCGGGGTGTGACTCTCCGTGGGCAAGACTGGCCTCGTGTAAATCCACAGAGGTGTGGACGAATAAGAAGGGGTCGGTGGACTGCGCACGTGGCAGAAGGGAGAATATACCCTCTTTGGACACGATCGGGGTCCCTAGTAGTGGAAGACTTGTAAGCACTTACTAAAATCGCTTACTACAAGTTATGAAGGCAAAAAGATGTTTCACACAGTACTGACGCTGGGGGTTGAGTATTAGTAGACATACACATTTGTCAAAAGAACTTCTTGTTGTGGATTTTAATTAAATTCTATAAACACTAACATAATTAAGGTTGATTTTTTTTACATGTGTTTTGGCCTTTACTTTAATATATTTGGATACTTAAACAGTCTTTGTATCTATCATGTCTTAAATGAAGAGATTGTGTCATAAGCTCATTGTAAGATATTTTTTCTGTTAGCACATGGCACCGTTACCAAAACACATGTCTCAGTCTTTATTGTGTAAACTTGTAGTTTGTGTGGCATGTTTTTTCATTAAACTCTTTGGCATAATTGTACTACTCAGTGATTCTATTAACATACAGACAAGCTGCCAATTTACATTTTGTTTACTTCATACTTCATGACCTGAATAAGCTGAATAATTTACCTTGAAGTTAGATAAGTAAAGAAATGCTATTGTTAAGATAATTGTGATGCAGCAAACACAATTCAGATAGCTTATAAGATATTTTGTATTGCTTTCAAAGTTGTGAGGAGCATCTGAAATCTCCCAATTACTGCTCACATTATTATTATTACTATAACAATGTTTATTGTTGTACTACTACTACTATAATTATTATTATTATTATTATTATAACAATTTTTATTGTTAGTAGCACTATTATTATTATTGTTATTATAACAATGTTAATTGTTAGTAGCAGTGCTATTATATTACTATTATTATTATTACTATTACAACAATTTTTTATTGTTAGTAGTACTATTATTATTATACCAATTTTTATTGTTAGTTTTTTATATTGTTAGTATTATTATTATACCAATTTTTATTGTTAGTATTTTTTATTGTTATTATTATTATTATACCAATTTTGTTGTTAGTATTATTTTTATACCAATTTTTTATTGTTAGTATTTTTTATTGTTAGTATTATTAGTATACCAATTTTTACTGTTAGTAGTACTATTATTATTATTATTATTATACCAATTTTTATTGTTAGTATTATTATTATTATATTATTATACCATTTTTTATTGTTAGTAGTACTATTATTATTATTATTATCATACCAATTTTTATTGTAAGTACAGTATTATTAATATTATTATTATTATTATACCAATTTTTATTGTTAGTATTATTATTATTATACCAATTTTTATTGTTAGTATTTTTTATTATTATTATACCAATTTTTATTGTTAGTAGTACTATTATTATTATTACACCAATTTTTATTGTTAGTAGTAGTGCTATTATATTACTATTACTACTACTATTATTATTATTATTGCCAATATTTGTTTCAACAAAATGTTAATAAAACTTACTTCTACATGTCAATTTGTCAATAGTGTTAAAACAAAAACTTTTCACTCATGATAAAGCACATTGCAGTATTTCATGGCAAACTAAACCAATAAACTTACAAGCATTGGTGAAAAAAAATGGTAAAATTCAACAATGGTGATATGTACACAGTGTATAACACAAATATACTGAAAAAATAGTTCGCACTTGGCCTTATTTTAAAACTATAATGTTGTCCAGCTTCAACAGCTTCAGTTTAAGAAGTAGCCTAATAGTTTACCAGTCACCCCTGTCAGGCTGCTGTATGTCAAATTTAGGAATTTAAAAACCCAGTAAATCTGGTATTAAAAACAGCTTACAGAACAGAGAGTTAGTTCTATGAGCATCTTCATTGTACAGATTATTCTGATGCTTGTGAATGGTAAATCAATACTTGAGGTATTTACAAGTACCTGCATTTGTGCATAAATCCACAATTTACCAGAATTCGTGCCTAATTTGACATTACATCTTTCGATCGGACCTGATATTTTGCTCCATGTTAACCTCCTGCAGTGACTCAAAATATATTTTACATCTGTTTCTTTTCCCTCAATTGACTCACTCACTAATGATGCTAAAGAAAACAGCTTTAACATGTAATTTGTAAAAGTTGCGGGCTAGTAGGCTCAGAAGTTGGTACGCAGTTTGCTCTGCATCACAGAAGCTTAAAGCCCCTTGCAGGATTGTGATTAGCTTTGTGAAAGCTAAATTATTTACTTTAGCTGCTACTGACAGATGCGATGAATGATTCTCAACTGATTTTCTCCCACAGAACAAATTTAATTTAGCAAATTAGGATATTCAGAAGCTTTACAAATTCTTCTCCATGCTTCATCTAGCTTTTTGGCGTGAATCAAATTGCCAAAAAAAGGGGCTGTACTGGGAGTTGTGAATATAACATTTTTAGTGTTTTTTGTTTTATACAGATTCAGTTTCATATGAACAAAATACTATATGATTATGACATTTTTAACCAAGCAAGCTGCAAACTGCAAAGGAAAATAACAAATAATATCACTAAAGCGAAAAGAAACATAATATGTAACATCCATAAAGCTCAGTACACTCACCACTGTAGGTGACCATCCTGATGGCGGAGTCTCCTTCGCCCAAGCTGGTGATGGGGGTGAGACGCACCTCGTAGGCTTCAGGCTTGATGAGCTCTGTTAGATTATAGGTGATTAACTCCCCTTTCTGTATTTGAATATCAACAGGGATCTCCTGCTCCCACCACCTCTGCTGACCAGCCTAGAAAAAAGCAGCACAGATCAGAAACTATACACAGCAACTTGGGCTCTTAGGATGTTATTATTCACTGGTTGTCAGTTGTTGGACCAGTTTTGCATCCAGAACCACTTAAGGGTTCTTCTGTGTATCAAAGATCAACAAGTATCTAGGCAACTGATGTCTTGTTTGTAAAGATTTCCTGTGCGTTCATTCTATCACTTTTTGATCATTGTTCGGACATCTTTTATCATACAAACTTAAGGTTGACATATATTCCTGACATTACAGATGTTGTTGTAGTACTCGTCCTTGTCCTTCGTTGTGGCTCTGTGGAATTCATCTTTATATTTCTAGATTTTAGACTATGCTCTATTTTTTTTTTTTTTTTTGCAATCTTTAGTGTATCATCAATCATCCAGTTTATTTTTTCAATTACACTAGCCCACCACCACTTCAATCCAAGGTTCAAATTCCCAGTGAGGCTATCGGCCAGTCACGTGTCTACATGCAGACGACTGGCTGTGTCTGGGCATTTTTTGAGGGTAGGTGCCTGTAGCCCTGCGATGGATTGGGATCCTATCTGGGTTGTGTTACTGCATTGATTTTGAAGGTACCTGACCTACTAGTAATTTTGTCCCACTCTTAATTGCAAAATTGTTATAATTAGGCTACATTGAAGTGCTTTTTAAGTGCATAAACAGTCAATTTAAGATTATGCCAGGGCATCTCAATGGAATTCAAGTTAGGACTTTGACTTGACCACTCCAAAACCTTAATTCTGTCTCCTTTGAGCCATTAAGTGGTGGATCTTTGTCCTGCTAAATAAATCAAAATCAGTTATGACAAGTTGTCTAGGTCCTGCAGAAGCAAGCATCCCCAGATCATCTCACTACCACCACCATGCTCGACTGTTGGTATGATATGGTGGAATGCTGTGTTAGCTTTATGCCAGGTCTTTACCCTTGACACCCTTGGCCTTTGTGTTCTAATTGGTCAGCAGTTGTGTTCTAATTGGTCACATTGCAAATCTCCAATGAATACCACTATGTCCAGTGTGGAATCCTGTACATTGACCTTACTAAGGTAGGTGATGCCTGCAGTTTTTTTAATATTCTTTAGTGACCTCCTGGATGAATTGTTGATGAGTCCTTGGTACAAATTTGGTAGGCCTGCTACTTCTGGGATGCTTCAACCCTGTTCCAAGTTTACTCCCCTTGTGAATAATGACTCTCACTGTGGTTCACCAGAGTTCCAGAGCCTTAGAATGGATTTGTAATGCTTTCCAGACTGGTAGATTTCAAAGGCTTTTTACATCTGTATTTGATTCTCTTTATTTTGTGCTGCTATTCAAGATATTCTAGTCTGCATTACATTGCCAGACAGGTTCTTTGTAAATGATGTTTAGATTTATTAGGTCTGGCAACAATCATGCCTGGGTGTGGCTGGTCACACTGAACCCAATTATCAACTGGCTGATTTAGTAGCTAAGGGGGCAATTCTTTTTTACATAGGATAGACCTTCAATGCATTATTCCTTTAATAAATACAAACAGCATCAAGACATGTTATAATATAGTACTTTCTAAGAATTAAATAAAAACTATATAGCTTTGCTTTTTACTGGTACAATCTCAACACTTAATAATCAGGTGCTGCCGAGCAGAAATGTGATCATCTCGAAGTAATTGTGGGAAATGCAGTGAAATAATTAAGCCTTTAATTGAAGTTAAGATGCTGAGATATGAAGTCTTACCAGCCTTTGTTAGTTTGGGCCCAAAGGTAAATAGAAGTGTTTTGTTACTGGTAATCACCTGCATAATGCAGTGGCTGCCCTTAACTTCGTATGCCACTTACAATGCTGTGTCTCTTCCTGGAATATAAATTAATTGGATCTGAGTGGTTAAGTGTGTATACAACAGTTGGAGGCAGATGGCTGTGTTAAATGCCAAGCATGGTGCGAGAGCAACGCACCATCAAATTTAAATTAAGCAAAATTGTCAGTTCCGTGTGACTGGAATGCGTTTCTAATGCATTCTATTAGTTATCCTACAAATGTTAATCATGCATAAACAGCACGGTGTTTAGCTCTAATTAGTCTTAGTGAGATTTATATGAGCTTATTATTTGGCTTGGGTTCTATCTTCATTTGGCATCTTAGGTGTTTTTTTTAACTGTCCTTTGTGCTAATAACAAAGATTTGTTTCCCCAGACTGGCATCCTGGTTGCTTGATGAGCCGGATCATAATAAGTTTATGAGGATTCTGATCAGAGAGAGTGCCAGTGGAGCTGGGCGAGACAACACACTAATCAAAATGTCTTCATGCCAATGCCAGTGCCTTAACAGAATTTCCATGCGTAATTAGCCAGGTTTGTATTGATTCTCTTCTCCAGAACCGTGCATGCTGATTCAGAACTGAATAATACATTTATTGGATAAAAGAGCAAGGAAGAAGGGAATATGGACATGGTGTGGTATAGTAAAAGTGAAGTAAAAAATTAAAATTATTAAGTATTAAAAAATAAGCATTTTAGACTCTTTAGACTGATTCTCACAATTTCTCAGAACCCTGGGCTATAACACCAAGTTTAAAAGTGAAACTGGAGAAAAATCCAGCTGAGCACAGATACATGTGAAGCTTTCAGAGTGAACTTGACGGTTATTCCACGCAAATGCAGATTTGTCTCATGTATGCATGACATTTTACCGCACCTCTCAAGCCGAGTGCTGAGCAAAGCAGCAGTCGCACACACGTTGTATTTAAGGGAAACGTTGAGTTTAAGGGTAAAAATTTCTTGATGAGGGGTGTTGAGTTTCAAAGGTTTTGAGTTTAGGGGACGTTGAGTTACAAGGTACCACTGTAATACGTTTTTAGCAATAATGTAACAATAACAGATGTTGACAATCTGTAACCATAAAAACATTGATGAGGTTGCTAAATTGCCAGTAAAATAGTCAATCACTAACAAGGAATTAAAATGGCATTTATACCTTTGTACACTACATAATTAACTTGTATGGATGAGGTTAAGGGTAATTTAGGGCATATCCCTGCTTCTTTGAAAGCTGGGGTCAGAATGTAGGGGCAGCCGAAATGGTAAAGGTCCATGCTCAAGGAACCAACAATGGCTGCATGACAAAACCAGGATTCAAACCCACAACCTTCTATTAGGTAATCCATAGCTCTGCACATTAGTCTACTATAAATATTTTGTTTGTATAGCATATTTTTAGAAATTACAAAATAAAAATATGGACAAAAAGAATCTTCTCCACTTTATATTGTATTGTACATGGGCATAAGGGGAATTAAGGCATGAACAAATTGTATTGATCTTTTTGTGGTTGTTCTTGTAACTCATGTATCTTTATAACTGTTGTATCTTTAAATGTGGCTCAGAGAAAAAGAGAATAAAGAATAAAAACAACCAAAGAATAATCAGCAAACATAAAAATAATAATAATAAATAGCTAACAGTAAGGAGATTAATGTGTTTGACAACGTTGATGATATAATCCTAATTTTGTAGTGGCAATGATCACGTCTTTACTCTTTTTTTTTTAAGCTTAGTTTTGCAGTTCAAGCCAGGCTGTTGAAAAGCAGCCACAGATAACAAAAAATCATCCATTTTAAAGTTGTGAAGCCCGGCAGCCTCCACTATTAATTCAAAGGCTGTAGCGAGGGCAAAATGATAATGATTCTGGGGAAACAGTGAGGAACAGGCTATAAATAGCAGCACATCCCTCTACGTACAGGGTTACTGGTTGCTGGGCTACAGTTAAGATTTGGGCATCGGTTGTTTATTTATTTACAAGAAGTCTTGTTTCAGAGCAACAACCCCCACTTTCTTATTCATGTTCAATCACTCCAGCCTGCTAGGGGAGATGAAGTCAGATCGTTGATCAAGAAAAACGGTTGGGAGTTTTTTTCATGCTTTTGTTCAATTACTCCATGAACAGGAGCATGAAAAAAGCTCACCGAGTCATGAACGCGACTGAAGAAATCTACTCAACTGACTCAGATAGATGTGCGATGCTGTTGCAATAACCCAGCTTTAATTGCTTTGCGCTTCGGTCCCAAGAGAAACTGAGAGTGCGCAGATGAGTTTTCAATTGCATTTACTGAGTTTTCACTCAAACGCTGGAGGCAGATGTTTGCTTTCTTGAACATATATACTATTATTTATTTTACCTATACTGGTAAAGTTCACTGAAATTCAGAGAGCTAACCCTTAGATCCACACACCTGAAAAAGTATTACATCCTAATACGTTCTTATTCATTTCACTGGAGATGTAAATCTGTAGCTCTCCATTTCAAAGTAATGATTTCTAATTTATGCCTCACATTTTTAAAAGAAATGTTTCATCTAGCATTTTACTACTTTACTTTTTTATGCATTTTCTCCCCTTTTTCTCCCAACTTTAGCGTATCCAATTACCCAATTGCATTATGCTTCCTCTATACTGATGTTGATCTCCACCCTGGCTGAGGAGAGCCGAGACACACGTGTGCAGTAGCCGACTGCATCTTTTCACCTGCATGAGGCCGAGTTCATATGCAGATCAGCTTTGTGTATGGAGAGCCCTGATCAACACATTATCCCTTGTCTCTGTGCAGGCGCCATCAATTAGCCAGCAGAGGTCGTATTTGCATCAGTTATGAGGAATCTCAGTCAGGCTCTCACCCTGTATGAACAAGCCAAACGTTGTTCATCTAGGCACCCAGCCTGCTGGATAAATGTAAGCTCTGGTGTGTAAGTACTGTCCTTTTAAAGAACTGTAAAAGCATTAAAAGTATAAACCTCAATTCTGACATTATGTAAAATGCCATTATTTCAATGTGATTGAAATATTGCCTCTGTTGTGCATAATATAGTCTTAATTTTCATTGCTGAAAGCAGCGACCAACTGTGTTTTTTGACCAAAGCTTGTTAAAGAATTTTCATGCTGTGATATCCATTACAGAAACATGAAAGTTCTTAATGCAGGGATTAAATGTCACGGGCATTTCAACTTTTCAGTTTTTAAACTTTATCCTTTATGCACAAAGATACACTGATCAGCCATAACATTAAATTTACCTCCTTGTTTCTACACTCACTGTCCATTTTATCAGCTCCACATACCATATAGAAGCACTTTGTAGTTCTACATTTACTGACTGTAGTCCGAGACTATCGCTCATCTATTGCTGATGTTTGAGTTGGTCATCTTCTAGACCTTTATCAGTGGTCACAGGACGCTGTTGGCTGGATATTTTTGGTTGGTGGACTATTCTCAGTCCAGCAGAGACAGGGGTGTTTAAAAACTCCAGCAGTGCTGCTGTGTCTGATCCACTCATACCAGCACAACACATACTAACACACCACCATCATGTCAGTGTCACTGCAATGCTAAGAATGATCCACAACCCAAATAATACCTGCTCAGTAGTGGTCCTGGGAGAGTCCTGACCATTGAAGTACAGGGTGAAAGGGGGCTAACGAAGCATGCAGAGAAACAGATTCTTGTTCTTCTTGTTGTGAGATGACAGTGTTACCCACCGAGCCACCGTGCCATGCCATGATGATTAATAATCTATAATGTTTAATATTAATAATAATAATAGTAGTTTGTCTTGTTTTGTCAGGTTTTGTTAATTTCAAACCATGAATCTGTTTTCTGTGTTTTAAAACCTAGAGTATGTCAGCATAGTCTACAATGTAAAAGTATGCATGGGCTACACAAATGTAATATATTCATTTATTATTGGTGGTTCTGCTATTGTAAGACCTACTTACAGTATCTTATAATTCTGCAAAGGTTATTTATTTTTCAAAACTGTGATTGGCTTGCAAAGTCCCAATTTTCCCACCATGACCAGCAGGAAACCCAACTGTAACTTATTTATGACTGGCTGCAAGCAAGTGTAAGTAAAATACTGTATTATATTGCAGCACTAGCACCAAAAAGGCACATACAATTCATAAAACCCCAAAAAACAGCGCAGACGTAGTCAGTAGCATTTGGACAAACCATAAACAGAGTGGAAGAATTGGACATACTGATTCAACCTGATAACTCTATTACAATTTAAAGTCTCTTTAATAAAAATCTATAACAAGAGGTCTCATACATAGAGTTTTAATTCACTAAAGCAATGAGTCCCAAATTTAATAAGAATATTTTCAATTCCCCTCACTCTTAAACACATTTTAATCTGTAAAATTGTAAAATCTCATCTCCAAATGCAAGGGTTACTATGATGAATAATGTTTCTTTAATTTATGCACGTCTACGTTTTGTAATTGTAAGACCTACTTATAATTTTGCACAAGCAATTTATTTTTCAAACCTGTAAATGACTTACAATTTTCCCATCACGGCCAGCAGGAGACCCAACTGTAGCCTCTCTTTAAGCACATGCAGTAATTATACATGACTGGCTGCGAGCAAAATAACGTTCATAAGACAGCAAGAAATAATTGATCAATTTTAGTCAAATGCTGTCAAATGCTGTAGGGTCTTACAATAGCAAACCGTGCACATCTTCTGCATCCAAACTGGAATTTATTTTAAACATTGAACTAAACTGCAACTTTATATTAAACAAAACAAAATCAAGTGAAAAATCCCATTTACAGTGGAATTATTACAAGTGACCTGCATTATGTATCTGTTACTGTGTAACAAGAGCTTTCACCCATCGCCCTCGCCTTCATGCTGGAAATAGCTCCACGCCCGCTCCCCACTTTGGGAAGCCCTGCATTAAAGTGAAGCAGCACTTAATTGTCTATGCATCAATAGTTCTCTATCCAGTTGTCTATACATAAACCAAGCAATAGCAATCACTTTGCAAATTTAATATGTTTTACATTTGGTGCAAAGGTCACTCATGCACTTTTTATATATTGGTTACACAAGTCGAGCACTGAGAACTAAAATTAAGGCCACATATCAATATCCTTACAATATGATCATGAAGATCTCCCCAACCAAGTCCCTAACTGATCCTGTGTATAGACTCTTAGGATACAATTTACATCCTATATATCACTTGCTATTTACAGTACGGCTCAGGGGCGGCACACGGTGGCTCAGTGGGTAGCACTGTCGTCTCACAGCAAGAAGGTCCTGGGTTTGATCCCCAGGTGGGGCGGTCCGGGTCCTTTCTGTGTGGAGTTTGCATGTTCTCCCTGTGTGTGTGTGTGGGTTTCCTTCGGGAGCTTTGGTTTCCTCCCACGGTCCAAAAACATGCAAGTGAGGCCATTGTACGGCACCCCTGGAGCCAACAGGACTTTGCTCAAGGCCCAACAGTGGCTGCATGGCAGGCCTGGGATTCAAACTCAAGAATATAAGTATGCAACATCTCTGTCTGAAGCTGTTAACCATTCAAAAGAAAACTTGTTTTTAAGTGTGTACACTGATGAAGAATGTAGCATTTCATGTCTACTATCCCTCCAATATTACAGCTCAAAGACTTCAAAGATTTACCTCTTCATTACCTCAACCCATGAGATTTCTGTATACCCCAGCTTGTTTGGAAGCTGGGATCATAGTTGATGGTCAGCCACTGTAGGGCACCCCTGGAGCCAAAAGTGTTAATGGCTTTTCTCAAAGACCAACAGTGACTGCATGGCAGACCTGGGATTCAAACTCAAGAATATAAGTATGCAACATCTCTGTCTGAAGCTGGTAACCATTAAAAAACTCTTGTTTTTAAGTGTGTACACTGACAAAGTATACTATCCCTCCAATAGTACAGCCCAAAGACTTCAAAGATTTACCTCTCTATTACCTCAACCCATGAGATTTCTGTGTATCCCAGCTTGTTTGAAAGCTGGGATCATAGTGGATGGTCAGCCATTGTACGGCACCCCTGGAGCCAACAGGGCTTTGCTCAGGGCCCAATATTTACTATCCCTCCAATATTACAGCTCAAAGACTTCAAAGATTTACCTCTCCATTACCTCAACCCATGAGAAATCTAGCACATTTTGGACAAAAAAAAACTACAAAGGTATCAGCGTGAAAAGGGAACATTTCTAACAGAGAATTGGTTTCATAATAACCTGGGAATTTAAGTCTTGAATTAATTTAAAAAGTGATTAAGAAAATCACTCAGATAAAATAATATTAGATCAAGTAATTATTGCCCAAGGACACAAAAAAATTGATTCATCCCTTTTCCCTTCAAGATACAGAACTTCCCAAGCTGATTAATCCTCTTTTCTAATGTAGATTTAATGCTTCTCATTCTGAGCATCATTTCTTTTTAATTTGTAGTAAGAGTTTTTTATATAAAAAAATTTTGGTTTAGTTTTTTCTTCTGAACAATTAGGGTCAGTGTCCAAATAATAAAAAAAAATACACAAACAAGGGTTTCACTATTTGTATAAAAACTGAAACTTTTATGTACAAGGCTTTTTTTTACAGCTTTTTATATTCAAGTGCAATTTAGTCACATTGTGCAAAAAAAATTGAAAGAGTCTGAAGGTTCAGATTATGCAACAAGTACACTTGTGCAGCCTAATTCCTTTTGTTTATTCAAATGAGTAAATATCATGCAAAATATAACAAGCCAGTACAAAAAAGATGAACTTTTAATACACTAATTTTCCAAAAAAAAAAAAAAAAAAAAAAAAACAGGAGGTGGTTTAGGGTTTAGCAAAAGCAAACTGTAGTAAGTGTCATGTAGTCAGGTGTCATGTAGTCATGTTTCTGGCAAAGCAATAGATTGTATTGCTCACTCACTCACTCACCTACAAAACCGCCTATCCAATCAGGGTCGCGCGGGGGTGGTGCTGGAGCCTATCCGCTTTTCAATGGGCACAAGGCACACAGTAACATCCTGAACGGGGTGCCAGTCCACCGCATGGTAGACACACATACACACCCATTCACCTGTAGGGCAATTCAGTGTCTCCAATTAACCTGACTGCATGTTTTTGGACTGTGGGAGGAAACCGGAGCTCCTGGAAGAAACCCACACAGACATGGGGAGAACATGCAAACTCCACACAGAAAGGACCCAGGACCTTTGAGCTGTGAGGTGACAGTGCCACCCACCAAGTCACCATGCCGCCCTAGATTGTATTGCATTGCCAGAAATTTCTAACAATACCTAGAACACATTTCTAAGTATTGTCTATAGTCTATGGAATAAAATCCATAAATATAAAGACTTGTTTGGAAGCTGGGATCAAAGTGGATGGTCAGTCATTGTACGGCACCGCTGGAGCCAAAAGGGTTAAAGGCTTTGCTCAAGGACCCAAAAGTGGCTGCATGAGTTCAAACTTACAATGTTTCAATTAATGGCCCAGAGCCTTAATATGCTTCTGGAAATGGTTTTGGCTTTCCAAGTGTAATTAATCAAACACTAATGCCAGTGTGGGTGCATGTGAGTGCAAATTGCATTTTGCGATATCACCATTGTACATCTAACCCTGACACTTTCAAAGATTTTGCAGAAGCATTGAAGCCATAAACAAAAAAAATATTTTAAACTTATAAGTACTTATACACTAAATGGCTACGGTTTGTCGATCACACACTTTACATCCTAATCCAATGTGCATCCTACACTTTACTGTGATAACAGCCTCCTCTATTTTTGTAAGGCTTTAAACTAGATTTTTCAAACAACACTGCAGGAATTCATTTCCATAAAGTAACAAAAGCAAAAATGGAATGCATTCTAGTTTTTCCCAAGTGTTGAAAGAAGTGAGGTCAGATTGCCATTCAGGTTGAAAAAGCTTTAATGTCCACATGTACAGTCTAATTATTTTGCGTATCCCAGCTTATTTGGAAGCTGAAGTCAGAGCACAGAGTTTAGCTATTAACTGGTGCCCCTGGAGTCAAGAGGGTTAAGAGCCTTGATCAAGGCAAAGCCAGGATTAAAATCCCCAACCTTTTGATTGATAGCCCCGAGCCCTTTATCTGAGCCATGACTGACCCAGTTTTAGTCACCAGAACAAACTATTGCTTTAGAGAAGCTGCTTTGTGCATGGGTGGCATTCTCATGCTAAAATCGAAAATTGCCTTCTCTATAAGGCTGCCGAAGTTAAAAACACACAATTCTTGTGAATGTCATTACATATTATTAAAAATTAAGATTACACTTACACCGATCAGCCATAACATTAAAACCACCACCTTGTTTCTACACACATTTTATCAACTTCACTTACCATATAGAAGCACTTTGTAGTTCAACAAAATTAGTCCATCTGTTTCTCTGCATGCTTTCTTAGCCCCCTTTCATGCTGTTCTTCAATGGTCAGGACTCTCCCAGGACCACTACCGAGCAGGTATTATTTGGGTGGTGGGTCATTCTCAACACTGCAGTGACACTGACATGGTGGTGATGTGTTAGTGTGTGTTGTGCTGGTATGAGTGGATCAGACACAGCAGCGCTGATGCAGTTTTTAAACACCTCACTGTCACTGCTGGATTGAGAATAGTCCACCAACCAAAAATATATCCAGCCAACAGCGCCCCGTGGGCAGCGTCCTGTGACCACTGAGGAAGGTCTAGAAAATGACCAACTCAAACAGCAGCAATAGATGAGTGATCGTCTCTGACTTTACATCTACAAGGTGGACCAACTAGGTAGGAGTGTCTAATAGAGTGGACAGTGAGTGGACACGGTATTTAAAAACTCCAGCAGCGCTGCTGTGTCTGATCCACTCATACAAGCACAACACACACTAACACACCACCTAAATAATACCTGCTCTGTGGTGGTCCTGACCATTGAGGAACAGGGTGGAAGCAGGCTAAAAATGTAAGTAGAGAAACAGTTGGACTACAGTCTGTAATTGTAGAACTACAAAGTGCTTCTATATGGTAAGTGGAGCTGATAAAATGGACAGTGTGAAACCAGGAGGTGGTTTTAATGTTATGACTAATCAGTGTATGTCACAATATTATCATTATGCAACTATAATCCACCAGACATATACTTAGCTACAAAGTCAGCTAATGTTGTAATGTTAAAGGTCATGGAAGGTATCATGAAAAAATGTCATTTCAAATCTTCATCAGTAGTAAATGTTGTGTAGTCGTATGAACAGTGTAAGCAATCTCAACATCTGGCAAAGCAATAGATTTACATTTCT
Organism: Trichomycterus rosablanca; assembly: GCF_030014385.1. Lineage (NCBI taxonomy): Eukaryota > Metazoa > Chordata > Actinopteri > Siluriformes > Trichomycteridae > Trichomycterus > Trichomycterus rosablanca. Next base: position 33,312,835 of record NC_085996.1, read on the forward strand.
AACTATTGTCTGTAGTTGATGGAATGAAATCTCTTTATTTGTCAAATACACATTTAAGCGTGTTCAGTACAATTGGATTATTTTCTGTATATCTCAGCTTGTTTGGAGCCAAGAGGGTTAAGAGCCCAACAGTGGCTGCATGGCACACCTGAGATTCAAACCCACAATGTTCCAATTGATGGCCCAAAGCCCTACCCACAAAGCTACCAATATGTTTTAATATGTTACTATTGGTTATTTATAAGAAATGGTTTTGGCTTTTCAAGTGTAATCTAGAAATTGTTGGTATACTATACTTGTAAAATGAATAATGGGAGGCAGAAGAGGTAGAAAATGTGTGTGTGAGAGAGAGAGACAGACAGAGAGAGAGGTACATTCTGTGACTCCTTGCTTTAAAGCACTGAAAAACAAAAATAATAAAATAAGAGAAACATGGATGTATTTCACACAAATGACGCTCCTGATAGACCTTTAATATTTGACACTTGAGTTCTTGGATGCGCCTGCTCTAAGTAAATTTGGCAAATAAAAAAGGGCACAAAAGCAAAAAGTCATTCATTATTGTAGTTGTCAGTCAGTGCAAGATGGCATGAAAAAGAAGCAGAACACTCAAGCTGACAGTAATTGTAGCTTTAGAGAAGATATTGCAGCGGCATCATTGAGAAGAAAACGACAGCATCTACCCACTTCCTAATTACCATCTCTACCAGAGGTACATGAAATGTTTAATAGTACATCCAAACTCAACAGAATGACAGCCACCTCATGCAGAAATGCTTCTTCTGATTATAGGGATGACTGAATCCTGGACTCAGTATCTCTATCAGGGGTGATAGTGGCCCAAAGTGCTGAATTAGAATCAGATTAGGTTTGACAGTTTTACACGCAGATCCTGTAACATATAGAATGAACTGGAGTGTTTACTGATACATACAGATACATCAAGCGGTCAAGAACAAAATGCTGTAACAGCCTGCCACCATTCCACTTAATGATTTGTAGAGTGAGTCAGCTTGTTTACTGTGAAGTTACAGTGTTGGATCTGTATCAGTATGGGCCAGAATTCAAACTTTAAGACTTTTGAGAATCGGAAATAAAGAGGATTAGAAAATTCCTAGAAATGTTTTATCACAGCACAAAGGTCACAATTTGCTGTTAAAGTATTGGAGACTTTCCACGTACTTAAATACAATTATTGTAATAAATGTTACATGTCAACTTAAGTGTCTTTATATTTAGGTCCTGTCTATCAAACACAAAAAGGTGTGTTAAACATTTGTTTTCCAGTCTTTCTATCCAAATAAAAACTGTAACTGTGTAAACGCTGACATATAGATTCCAGCCCAATAACAGGCCATGGTATTCGATGTGAAACACCTGCCAAATATAATTAAGGGCTTGTGTACTGTCGACCTGGTCGACTGCACACACAGGAAAATCAGGTCCTGCTAGCCAGCCAGTTTACTGTTGGCCGAAATGATTACAAACATACTGTAAGTCTAAAGTATTTGTACAGGTTCGGCTTCTATTCAATAAATCAGTGAGAATAATACAATCATGTAAATCAAATACTGAATAAATACCTAAATACTGAAACCCTATTTATTGTAATCTGTGACTGATTCAGGCTACTTTTTTATTGTGTTAGAATACAAACACAAACACGAGTAGTGTAATTATTTGTCATGTTATATAGTACAATGTGCAATGTAAGTATGCAATTTTCCACACTTGTGAATGTTTCTTTGTTTTAAAGTGCCTGTCAAATAACTAAAATATTAAATATAAGTATTTTGACAAGATTATCCACCCATTACCTGCTTAATAAACCACTAAGAATACTTTCCACTAAAGAAAAAATATGCGTACATCCCACTCATGTATTGCTGTGAAGTGCAAAGAGTTTAGCTCTCAGCAGGCCTGGCTGCTGTTGAACACTGGGCCATTCCCAAAAACCATTGTATTAAATATACATTGATCCTGGTATTATACAGTCAAAGGCAACAAATTTTTCCAAAGAAAGCTGCTTAAATAACATAACCATTGAGCTAGATTAAAAATTTGATGCTGCTTACCTGTCGTATGCCGAGTCGATAAGCCACGATGGGGTCTACTGTATCAGGGTTCATCTGAGTCCATTGTAGCTTGAAGCCATAAACACGTGGTCGATTCTGCCACAGTGGGCTGTAAGTGTCGTAGTAAAACTCTGGAGGATAAGCTTTACCTGTGAGGAGAAAATGGATATTCAGTACTATATTTTGCATTTTACACTGACACATGATACAAAACTTGCATAAAAGTGCAAAAGCAGAAGAAACAAGAGTTTTAAATGCTGTAAACTCAAAGTGTTGCTCCACTCCCATATGGAGACAGGAGTCCTAAGAAGCATACTTGGTTCTGTTGTCTGAGTGGGAATTATGTCTCTCCTGTCTCCCCAATAAAGCAGTGTGACAGTAGTCAAACTTGGTAATCAGGAAACTTGTGTACACAAGGCAACAAATAGCTATTTTCTCCAAAATTGCGTTTGGAAATATGTGGTGGCTGACCTTACATCTGGTCTACAGGTAAGCATATGCTAGCCTCCTGCCACCCAGACTGGTAGCTGTCATGCTAGAAGGAGAGAATTTGCAGTGATTTAATAGGAAAAAATGGGATTTATTAATTTATGAAAAGTATTTAAAACCACCTCCTTGTTTCTACACTCACTGTCCATTTTATCGGCTCCACTAACCATATAGAAGCACTTTGTAGTTGTACAGTACAATTACTGACTGTAGTCCATCTGTTTCTCTACATATCTTTTTAGCCTGCTTTCACCATGTTCTTCACAGAGTAGGTATTATTTAGGTGGTGGATCATTCTCAGCACTGCAGTGACAATGACATGGTGGAGTTTTTAAATACCGTCTCCACTCACTGTTTACATTTACATTTTCAGCATTTATTGGACGCTTTTATCCAAAGCGACTTACAGTACAGTGACAGTATATTGTCTAAGCAATTGAGGGTTAAGGGCCTTGCTCAAGGGCCCAACAGTGGCAACCTGGCAGTGGTGGGGCTTGAACCAGCAACCTTTGAAATACTAGTCCAGTACCTTAACCGCTAGGCCACACCTGTCCCACACTGTCCACTCTATTAGACACTCCTACCTAGTTGGTCCACCTTGTAGATTTAAAGTCAGAGATGATCGCTCATCTATTGCTGCTGTTGCCCACTGGGTGCTGTTGGCTGGATATTTTTGGTTGGTGGACTATTCTCAATCCAGCAGTGACAGTGAGGTGTTTAAAAACCCCATCAGTGCTGCTGTGTCTTATCCATTCATACCAGCACAACACACACTAACACACCACCACCATGTCAGTGTCACTGCGGTGCTGAGAATGATCCACCACCTAAATAATACCTGCTCTATGGTGGTCCTGGGAGAGTCCTGACCATTGAAGAACAGCATGAAAGGGCGCTAACAAAGCATGCAGAGAAACAGATGGACTACAGTCAGTAATTGTAGAACTACAAAGTGCTTCTATATGAAGCTGATAAAATGGACAGTAAGTGTAAAAACAAGGAGGTGGTTTTAATGTTATGGCTAATCGGTGTATATATATAAATAAATTATTCTTCAAATTACATTTGGTTTCATTATAAGCAGTTATTACTATGTGACTTAAAACAATGTGACTAAGCCATGCTACCATATATGTCTTTTTTAATATTAATTAAAATGAATGTTTCCTTTGTAAAGCTGTGACAGGTTAAAACAATGCATTAAATTAATTACATTTATTTTACTTTAACACAGAACTTTTACCTCACCAAGGACACCAAGCTAAAACTTTCATTATCAAGTTTCAGATAGCTTAATGGGATAAAATCCGTGGAACTGCATCTTTAAAATTCCAGAAACTGTTTGTTAATCAGTTGGATACGGCATGTTACCGGATTCACGTCAGCTCCTGAAGACAGCACAAAAAGAGCTGTGAGAGCGATGAGCTCGGTCATTGACATGAAGGGATGGGAAGTTGCTGATCTCCGCAAGCAGCCTCATAAACCTGCCACTGGTGTTTATGTCAGCCATGACTTATTAAGAGGCTGTGGCTGGCCAGACACTTTTTAATGATCTGCAGATTTACCCCTGCAGGCTGAGAGAAGGACCATCTCTATCCCATCAGGAACCTTCCTGTGCACATCCCTAATGGCACCCACAACAAAAAGACAGCTAGAGAGAGAGAGCCACAAAAAGAGACAGGGAGCACAAAATTGGGACAGATTTATTGAGCTTTGGCTGGCGTTCTGCACCTCCTGAAGTAGTGCAAATCTGTCAAACCGCAGCTTTCAATATTTATCAAAGCTCTTTGTGAGTACTGCACACAAGACCTATCTCCAGCTGTTTCCAGCTGTCTGCACAGTGTCTGTGAGAATTTGCACAGTATTGGGTAAAAATTATGCTGATAAGATTTCTACGCAATTCAAATTACGTTTAACTTGCAAAGGTTTAACCTGAAAATATTTTAGTATACACTGATCAGCCATACCATTAAAACCACATCATTGTTTCTACACTCACTGTCCATGTTATCAGCTCCACTTACCATATAGAAGCACTTTGTAGTTCTACAATTACTGACTGTAGTTCATCTGTTTCTCTACATACTTTTTAAACCTGCTTTCACCCTGTTCTTCAATGGTCAGGACCCCCACAGAACCACTACAGAGCAGGTATTATTTGGGTGGTGGATCATTCTCAGCACTGCAGTGACACTGACATGGTGGTGGTGTGTTAGTGTGTGTTGTGCTGGAGTTTTTAAATACCGTGTCCACTCACTGTCCACTCTATTAGACACGCCTACCTAGTTGGTCCACCTTGTAGATGTAAAGTCAGAGGCGATCGCTCATCTATTGCTGCTGTTTGAGTTAGTCATCTTCTAGACCTTCATCAGTGGTCACAGGATGCTGCCCATGGGGCGCTGTTGGCTGGATATTTGTGGTTGGTGGACTATTCTCAGTCCAGCAGTGACAGTGAGGTGTTCAAAAACTGCAGCAGCGCTGCTGTGTCTGATCCACTCATACCAGCACAACACACACTAACACACCACCACCATGTCAGTGTCACTGAAGTGCTGAGAATGATCCACCACCCAAATAATACCTGCTCTGTAGTGGTCCTGTGGGGGTCCTGACCATTAAATGACAGCATGAAAGGGGGTTAACAAAGTATGTAGAGAAACAGATGGACTACAGTCAGTAATTGTAGGACTAAGTGCTTCTATATAATAAGTGGAGCTGATAAAATAGACAATGTGTGTAGAAACAAAGAGGTGGTTTTAATGTTATGGCTGATCAGTGTAAATGATTAAAAATAATTTTGCAGGTGCTCAGGTGGCACAGTGATCTATAATGCTAGCCCACCAACACTAAGATCTTGGTTCAAATCTCAGCAGTGCTACTGGCTGGTCAGGCATCTACACAGACACAATTGGCTACGTCTGAGGAACAGCGGGGTGGCCGAAGATCTGCAATGGACTGGCATGCTGTTCAGTGTATACCTGCTCTGTGTTTTCCAGTGGAACCTGATCTCAACCTGATCCTTGGAATGAATTGGAATGCCAGATGAAAACCAGGACAACATTAATGCTTGACCCCACTAAACAAAACTATTATTATTATTTTAAGTATTTTTGTATTTAACATTTACAGCATCCTGTATTAATATTTTATTTATTTTGTTTATTTATTTTTTGCATTTTCCCAATTTTTCTCCAAATCTAGTCGTATCCAGTTACCCGATTGCATTACGCTCCCTCTCTACTGATGCTGAACCCCACTTCTGATTGAGGACAGCAAGACCGTCACACACCCCCTCCGACATGTGTGGAGTAGCCGACTGCATCTTTTCACCTGCACTAGGTGAGTTCATATGCGGATCAGCTTTGTGTACGGAGAGACACACCCTGATAAACGCATTATTCCTCGACTCTGTTCAGGTGCCATCAACCTTCCAGCAGAGGTCGTAATTGCATCAGTTATGAGTTCCCTATCCGACTTCCCACCTTGTATGAACAACAAGCCAATCGTTGTTCATGTAGCCGCCCAGCCCAGGTGGATGTCAGGTCTGGTGTGCCACCTGAGGCGGCATCTTTTATATTTTTAATATAATTTTTATCTATTGATGTACTGGGTACACTGAAAGCCACTTAAAAATACAATTCTATTATTATTATTATTATTATTAATAATAATAATTTATTTATTTACTGCATATTCTGTTCTTTTTTATACAGCTAGATGATTGAATTGCATACTGTCTGACTTGTAAGTCGCCTCGGATAAAAGCGTCTGTCAGACGTAATAAAACACATGAATGCAGTCGAACCACCGCATGTCTGACATCCACTTCCTTTCCCTGAAAAGAACTTTCAAGAACAGCTAACTTTAAAAGCGAGATAACATGAATGGAAGGAAAAAAGGTGAAAAGGATGCACTCCATCACCTTGAAGTTAAAAATCACAAAGATCACTATATTTCATGCAGCTACACTGTGAACATCGTAATAGAGTTAAGAACATATTTTCTAATATTTATAATGAATAGAATTCTTCAGGGTTTTTTTTACATAGCTGTGAAAAACATCTGTGATCAACTTTTAAAACGGCTAATCACTCCTTAAGGCACTAAAAAATATTACCAGGTAAAAAAGCCTGTATAGGTAAGTCAAAAGTAAACTTGTGTAGGAATTATTAAGAACACCATCCTAATACAGGCAGTTGTAGCCTAGCAGTTAAGGCATTGGACTGGTAATCAAAAGGTTGCTGGTTCAAGCCTCACCACTGCCAAGTTGCTGCTGTTGGGCCGTTGAGCAAGGCCCTTAACCTTTAATTGCTTGGACAATATACTATCACACTACTGTAAGTTTTTTTGGATAAAAGCATCTGCTAAATGCAGAAAATGTAAATGTAATACAGGTCAGTGGTAGCCTAGTACTGGACTAGTACTTTAAAGGGTTAAAGCTCCATTGTTAACAGGTTGCCACTGTTGGGCCCTTAAGCAAGGCCCTTAACCTTTAATTGCTTGGACAATATACTGTCACACTACTGTAAGTTGTTTTGGATAAAAGCATCTGCTAAATGCAGAAAATGTAAATGTAATACAGGTCAGTGGTAGCCTAGTACTGAACTAGTTCTTGGAAAGGTTGAAGCTCCATTGATAACAGGTTGCCACTGTTGGGCCCTTGAGTAGGGCCCTTAACCCTCAAATGCTTGGACAATATACTGTCACAGTACTGTAAGTCGCTTTGGATAAAAGCATCTGCTAAATGCAGAAAATGTAAATGTAATACAGGTCAGTGGTAGCCTAGTACTGGACTAGTACTTGAAAAGGTTCAAGCTCCATTGTTACAGGTTGCCACTGTTGGACCCTTGAGCAAGGCCCTTAACCTTCAATTGTTTAGATTGTATACTGTCACAATTATAAGTCACTTTGGATAAAAGGGTCGTAGATGTAAATGTGTAATACTGGGTGTAACCCCTTTGGTCTCTGAACAGTTGAATTATTTCTGAAGCGGATGCTACACAATTTAGTCCAGGCTGACGTACCTGCATGATGTTATTGCTAAAAATAGCCTGAATAAGGTAAAGAATGTGGTCATAAAGGACTGGTTCAACAATGGTTCTTAGACAGGCAGTTCTTAGATCTATCATCACTCACCAACTATGAATAAGAGGCAATGACACAAAGTAAAATGTAATTATAGGACTATGACGCTTCCTATTACAAGTTCCTGTATTGACTTTTATGACCAAACACATTTTTTTCAGAAGATCCAAAATAACAACATTAGATGCCAAAAAGTATATGTACACCTGACCAGAATTATGGGAATGAACATGTAGCAGCAACAACAGGACTTTCATCTGAGGGCTTTTCACAAGAGTATGAAGTGTGTCTGTGGTGAAGATTTGAACTCACAATACATTCGCCCAAAGATGTTTGGTGGGGCTGAGGTCTAAGCTCTATGCAGACCACTTTTCCCAGACTGGTGTCACACAATTGAAAGCGTATAATATATTTGATGTAACTGATTTTATACATCTTTTTTTTGAAGAATTTGAAGAATTAATTAAACATTTCAAGACAGTCATGCCATGTGCCATGCCATAATAATCACTTATTAAGTAACAATGAGGGAAAATTTAAAGCAGCCAGTCCATGTGGAGTTTTTCTGAACTATCGAAGGACACAAACTAAACCCACAATGTACAGGGAGGACACAGCATACTTCTCACAAACTGGTTGTGACATGATATACACCGATCAGCCATAACATTAAAACCACCTCCTTGTTTCTACACTCACTGTCCATTTTATCAGCTCCACTTACCATATAGAAGCACTTTGTAGATCTACAATTACTGACTGTAGTCTGTTTCTCTGCATATCTTTTTAGCCTGCTTTCACCCTGTTCTTCAATGGATATTTTTGGTTGGTGGACTATTCTTAGTCCAGAAGTGACAGTGAGGTGTTTAAAAACTCCATCAGCGCTGCTGTGTCTTATCCACTCATACAAGCACAACACACACTAACACACCACCACCATGTCAGTGTCACTGCAGTGCTGAGAATGACCCACTACCCAAATAATACCTACTCTGTGGTGGTCCTGGGAGAGTCCTGACCATTAAAGAACAGCATGAAACAAAGCATACAGAGAAACAGATGGACTACAGTCAGTAATTGTAGAACTACAAAGTGCTTCTATATGGTCAGTGGAGCTGATAAAATGGACAGTGAGTGTATAAACAAGGAGGTGGTTTTATTGTTATGGCTGATCAGTGTATGCGTACCACCTGATGATATATGTCTGTGTGCCATCTGTGCTCAAACTGAGGCTCCCCATCTCCTAAAATAATTAAATTAATTAATAAATAAATTACAACTAATCTGACCTCAAAATGAACTCACTTTGTTAATTGAGTGCAATATTATTAATAACATTGGTCGAGAGGAGACACTGGAAACACTGGGTACAGAGTGGCAATACACCGACTGGAAAGGTTAAACATAGGTCACCATACTTACTCAACCACTTACAAATAAAGGTATAAAGGACTGCAGATAACCAAGAAGAAACCCACAGGGACACCATAAAATCTACACACACAGTAACCACAGACAGGAACTGAACTCGTTGTAGCTGTGCATCAACAGTACCTGCTACACCACAATGCCCTAGCAAAATTCATTTTTAAAAATCACAACTATAATAGCGCTGCACTGCCTGAGTAATTCACAGTTGATGTTGTGTGTCTGGCTAAAAATAAACACTATTTTTCATTACTGCGACTGAGTGTGAGCAGAAAAAAATGAAGCTGCATGAGGAAACCGAGGGTACGTGGGAGTTTGTTTGGGTGTAAAATGGGTTCTTCATCAACCCTCTGAACGCAATATGATGCCATGTTATTGGAAATGCAACCAGCTGACTTTAGCCAAAGAAAAAGAACACTGAACAAAAGGGAATGCTTATAAATTAGAGGTAAAAAATAAAACACAATGATGCAACTGCAGGTAAGTCTCCATCCTAGAGCTCATGATTATAGAGATAAACTACAACAAGGTCATAAGTTGGTGTAAACATTAGAACTGAAATGAGAGCTGGCTCACAGTGATTTATATGGTACAGTAAAATAAAAATGATTCAACTTCCTGTGTAAATCAGGTTTGTCACAAAAATGTACAAACTAATCAATCAAAGATCCAATTCAACACAAAATGCCACTTTTAATGAGAATTATTCAACCCCTTTATAAGAAGCATCTTTAGTCCTTAGTAGAGCAGCTTTGACCAACTCTTCTGGGAAAGCTTTTCACAAGGTTTAGGAGTGTGTTTATGAGAATTTTTGACCATTCTTCCAGAAGCTCATTTGTGAGGTCAGACACTGATGTTGGACGAGAAGGTCTGGCTCGCAGTCTCCGCTCTAATTCATCCCAAAGGTGTTCTATCGGGTTCAGGCCAGTCAAGTTCTTCCACACCAAACTCGCTCATCCATGTCTTTATGGACCTTGCTTTGTGCACTGGTGCGCAGTCATGTTGAAACAGAAAGGGGCCATCCCCAAGGCGGTAGAAGCGTGATTCGTCACTCCAGAGAACACGTCTCCACTGCTCTAGAGTCCAGTGGCGGCGTGCTTTACACCACTGCATCCGATGCTTTGCACTGCGCTTGGTGATGTAAGGCTTGTATGCAGCTGCTCCACCATGAAAACCCATTCCATGAAGCTCTCTACACACTGTTCTTGAGCTAATCTGAAGGCCACATGAAGTTTGGAGGTCTGTAGCAATTGACTCTGCAGAAAGTTGGCGACCTCTGCACACTATGCGCCTCAGCATCCGGGTTGCATGCCTAGGTGCTTGGTTTTATACACCTGTGGCCATAGAAGTGATTGGAACACCTGAATTCAATGATGGATGCGTCTTGGTGGACTTTGAGGTATGCTTGGGATCACTGTCCTGTTAGAAGGTCTAATTACAACCAAGCTTCATCTTCCTCACAGAAGGCCTGACATTTTCTCTTAGGATTCCATGATATTTGATTGAATTCATTTGCCCTTCATATACTGCAGGTCTCCAGTGCCAGAGACAGCAAAGTAGCCCCAGAACATCACCAAGCCACTGCCATGCTTCACTGTAGGCAGGGTGTTCATTTCAGTGTTTGTGTCATTTTTACTCTTTCAGATAAACGGCTGATCCAAAGGCCTGAAAAGTTCCAGTTTTGTCCACAGAATAGGATCTGTACTGCTGTAGCTTATTTATATGGTTTTGAGCATATATGAGCTGACTTTTCTTGTGCATTTGGGTCAGCAGAGGTAAACATCTTGGAGTTTAAGCATACAGACCATCAGAGTTTATTATGCACCCTACTGTGTAAAGTGAATCCGCAGTGCCTGCTGCCACCAAATCTTGCTGCAGGTCTTTTGCTGTCACTCGAGGGTTTTTGAGCACCTGCCTCCTCAAAAATCTGATGACACCCGGTGATAACTTCCTCTTTTCACCACGTCCAGGTAGTGTAGCAAGTGTTTCCTTTATCTCAAGAAACATTCAGCACCTTTGTCATCATTTTGTATCATTTTCCTTGTTTGTGCAGTGCACTTATCTTTTTCAACTCTTTTGACTTGGCCATATTTCTATTTCTAGCCAGTCAAGGTATTTAGTATGTTTTATTTCAAACACACCTAATGCAACTAACAAAGCACTTGATTAGGGCTTAAAGTTTTATAAGGGATTCTATTCAGGGGGTTGAATAATTCTAAGACCGCAGTAGTCATTAAAAGTGGCATTCAAGTAGATCGGGGGGGTTGGTGGCTCATGCCTTGCTGAGTCCAAGGTGTATTCTGGGTAGCAGAAAAGCCTCCACAACCCTGACCAAGATGAAGCAGTTAGTGAAATTGAATATACTGATATGTTAGTGCCCATTATTAGTGCATCCCTCCTAGGAATAAACCCTTCTCATGCGTCCCTATAGGAATAAACCCTTCCCATGCATCCTCATAGGAATAAACCCTTCCCATGTATTCCCATAGGAATAAACCCTTCCCATGCATCCTCATAGGAATAAACCCTTCCCATGTATTCCCATAGGAATAAACCCTTTACAAGCATCCTCATAGGAATAAACCCTTCCCATGCATCCCCATAGGAATAAACCCTTCCCATGCATCCCCATAGGAATAAACCCTTTACAAGCATCCTCATAGGAATAAACCCTTCCCATGCATCCCCATAGAAATAAACCCTTTACATGCATCCCCATAGGAATAAACCCTTCACTCAAACTCAAACACACCTGATGCAACTAACAAAGCCCTTGATTAGGGCTTAAGCTCCTATAAAGAATTCTCTTCAGGGGGTTGAATAATTCTAAGACTGCAGTAGTCATTAAAAGTGGTATTTTGTGTTGAATTTGGAAGAATCACTAGCTATATTAGTTGTGTTAAGCTATTTAAATTGTTTTTGTGTTATTGATTTTTTTAGCAAACAGCTTCAAGTTTGTGAATCTTGCTATTAAACCTAATTTGGAAAGGTGGCTGAATAATTTTGATTGCAACCTTAAATATATTTAAGTGAATTGATTAGATTTTACTGTACTTGTGTTTATCCCCCTCTTTAGAGGTGGACTGGTCAGTATGGGAGTGTTCTAACTGTAAGTGGAAACATCTGGAGAATATGACGAAACAAAAATGTGTAAAAATTATTAAATAATTATACTGTACACCGACAAGGCACAACATTATGACCACTGACAGGTGAAGTGAATAACACTGATTATCTCTTCATCACGGCACCTGTTAGTGGGTGGGATATATTAGGCATTCCATGCATCCCCATAGGAAGAAACCCTTCCCTTGCATCCCCATAGGAATAAACCCTTCTTATGCATCCCCATGGGAAGAAACCCTTCTCATGCATCCCCATAGGAATAAACCCTTCCTATGCATCCCCACAAAAATAAACCCTTCTCATGCATCCCCATAGGAAGAAACCCTTCTCATGCATCCCCATAGGAAGAAACCCTTCGCATGCATCCCTATAGGAATAAACCCTTCCCATGCATCCCTATAGGAATAAACCCTTCCCATGCATCCCTATAGGAATAAACCCTTCCCATGCATCCCTATAGGAAAAACCCTTCCCATGCATCCCTATAGGAATAAACCCTTCCCACAGGAAGAAACCCTTCGCATAGGAATAAACCCTTCCCATAGGAATAAACCCTTCCCACTCCCTACAAACCAACTAAATGTGCATCTGTATGTCTGCATGGAAGAATCAGGCAATTATTTTGCTTTTTTAAGCTAATCCAAAAGTGTTTCCAGGAAAAAGACATCAATTATAATAGTGCCTTATTGGAAAGCAATATGATTTTACACATCAATCCTGTTTTTCAGACAATAATTTCTTCCCAAGCATTATTTACTCGGGAGAGGAAAGCAATCATGTAAGTAACAAAGAGAGTCCATTCAACTGGTTAATGCACTTCAATTCTGTGCAGCAACTGACTGGCTGAGTGATGTTTTTATGACTGTGACTGCATCACAAATACTATTATTATAATTGACCATAATAGACTGAACTGGGGGTCCTGGTGGAGTAGCGGTCTAATACAATACCCCACTACCACCGAATCTTGACTCTTGGGTTCAAGCCTTAGTGGTGGAACTGCCTGGCTGGGCACTCAACAGAAAAAAATGGCTGTGTCTGTAAAATGAAAGGCTAGATTGGGTATAGCTCCCTTGCTGCTGCAACATCAAGTCTTGCTGTCTAGTTAAAATGCCGGCATGAGTGGAAGAAAAATACAAAGAGAGGAACGCGGTCCTTAGTTCTTGGTGCAACTCTCTGTAAGAACCCTCTGCTGGCCTGTGAAAAGACTCGTCTGGCAGCTTCGAACATATCAAGAATGCGTACACTACCCTGCAGAATGCATCACCCAGTGAGGGTGTCAAGAAGTCGGCCAAAAAAAGTACATTTTGTTTTTACCACAATTTTCATATCAAACGTACTCATGGGGTATTTTTACCAGAATAAAATATATATTTTTAATGTAATATAATGAATCTGCTTTGTTTTTGAGCTATTCAGCCACATCAGTTTGCTTACTGTGAGGACAAAACAGGATTCATTACACCTACAGTGAAAAGGAGCAGAGCTCCTATTGGGAAGCATTGCCTACAAACTGGGCCAGATTTTAGGGCTAATCAGGAGCTGGAGTCGACTCCTCTCCCTGGAGTGTGGAGGCCCTGCTTACTCTGGCAGCTGCTTTTATGTCCAGATGGCAGAGTCGGCAGAGCATCAGGGAGGAGGGAGCTGCTAAGTTAGCTTTATGCCTTTCGACAGAAAGCAAATAGCTGCAGGCTGCTGAGATCTACTCCATGCCCTACCTTTCAGCTCGCAGGAAGCAGCTGAGATTTATGCCAAGCGATGGAGAGAGCTCCGTGTATTCAGATTTAGAGGAGGAGAGGCTTTAGTGGCACCAGGCTGAGGCAACAAATGTAGGCCAACCCAAAGAGTCATGACCTTCTCAATTCTTCCAACTTTCGGATGACTGCTGTGTCCATCAACCTGTGTCGTTCCTGGTCATATGGTGCTGATGGGGGAGACATGATGGACGAATGGCCCCGATTTGACTCCATTGCAGAACGAACGGCCAAGCGGTTTTAAAATGAATTAATTTTCTAATGTCTACAGCTTCTCCTTTTGCCCAGCCATCACATCATCCAGCATTAAGCAAAAAGTCTGCAGCCTGACATGGGTCTTATTAAAAATATTCCCTTTATTCAGTCTTGTCAAGGGTAGTTAGACTTGCGTTTTTTCCCCATTTCTTTTTTATCAATTACCTGGCCCTTGATAAAAGGTACGCGGTCTGACAAAAGTGATTTGTAAGTATGAATAAAAGGGAGAATTTAAATGCACTGAATTACTTTGCTTGAGGAAAAATTGAGAAGTTAGAAAGGGCAGAAAATCCAAAAAGAAAGGCAGATAAAATGTCGTTCTTTGTACTCGTGCCGACTTCTTGCCGACGTCTTTTATCTTTTGTGTCCTTAAATCTTTTAACTGATTCTCCAAAGCTTAAAAGATACACTATATGGTCAAAAGTATTGGGACACTCCTTCTATATTTTGAATTTCATGTGTTGCAGCCTTAATTACTTACCGGTGTAATACATCAATTATGCAAAGGAAATTAAATGCTTTCAACTTTGCCACAACAGTTTAGGGAAGACCCTTTTCTATTCCAGCATGACTGTGTCCCTGTGCACAAAGCAAGGTCTATAATGAAACTCCATTGGCCTGCTCAGGCCCCTGACCTCACCCCACTTAACAGCTTTGGAATGAACTAAAACATCAAAGCTTTCTTGACCAACATCAGTGCCCAGCCATACAAATCCTCTTTTGACTGAATGGGCACAAATTCCCACAGACATGCTTTAATGTCTTGTAAGAAGCCCTGGCTGTTGTTCTAACTAGAAAGATCACTGATAGATCACTTTATTTTAATACCATTTGTCTGAGATGTCTAACAAGCTCATGGTCAGGTGTCCAAATACTTATAGCTATATAGTGTATCTTAGGAAATCCACCTGTAAATCACACATGAGCTTGAGTGTACTCGAAAAACCGTTTGCGCAACACAGTCCGTGAATGCATCAAGAAATGCAACCTGAAACTCTACTACGTAAAGAGAAAGCCATGCATCAGTTTTCTTTGACTGAATTTTGACTCTTTGTAATGTAATCTCAAGTCTGATTAGCTAGATTAAATAATAATAAAAAATAGTTAGATAAGCAGGCCAGTAGATGTTTCTGTAGACCAACCAGCTTTTACTCTGTATTGACACATTTAAACATTATATAGACCCATAGTACTACAGTAGCTGACTGGCATATAAGTTTGTATTGGAGTTGTAGTGTTAATACACAATACCTAAGCAGATACCTACTAACTAATTAATTTAAATAACCTAAACTTTCAGGTGTTTTGTGTTGTGTTGAAACGAGAGGTTCTCTTACCAGTAACCCGAAAACTGCAACGTCCAGCTCCAGCCTCGTTGATGATGTCACACGTGTACTCTCCATAGCCGTCATGGGTGAGGCTGTGTATCGAATACTCTGTCTCATCACGCTCGTCGAAGTGACCCGCATGCAGGAGCCGGAAGCCTAGACGCCACTCGAACCGTAGCACTCGTGATGGGTGGGCACGCAGTACACGGCAGGTCAGCACCACCGGCCGGCCCAGGCCCTGACGAACCTCCAGTGAGACTGGCTCCACGGCTGGAGGGTCTGCACACATGCAAAGACTAAAGCTTAGTCTGACAGCATAATTATTTACTATAGCAGAACGCTCATAACTCCGAAGACACAAAGAAAATTGTTTATATTTTTTTATCATTTATTTAACCACATTTGTCATAATGGCAAGACTAGTTCAACCTTAAATTACCACTTTTTACCACATTTTGCATCAAATTCTGAGGTTGACTGACCAGCAAAAGACAACATCTGGCTCCTCTTAGGTCAACCAAGAAGAGTAATCTTAGGCTACAGAGGGCAGAGGTTTATCATAACCTGGCATATACACCGATCAGCCATAACATTAAAACCACCTCCTTGTTTCTACACTCACTGTCCATTTTATCAGCTCCACTTACCATATAGAAGCACTTTGAAGTTCTACAATTACTGACTGTAGTCCATATTTTTATCTGCATGCTTTGTAAGCCTGCTTTCATCCTGTTCTTCAGTGGTCAGGACCCCCACAGTACCACCACAGAGCAGGTATTATTTAGGTGGTGGATGATTCTCAGCACTGCAATGACACTGACATGGTGGTGGTGTGTTAGTGTGTGTTGTGCTAGTATAAGTGGATCAGACACACTGGAGTTTTTAAATACCGTGTCCACTCACTGTCCACTCTATTAGACACTCCTACCTAGTTGGTCCACCTTGTAGATCTAATGTCAGAGACGATCGCTCATCTATTGCTGCTGTTTGAGCTGGTCATCTTCTAGACCTTCATCAGTGGTCACAGGACGCTGCCCATAGGACGCTGTTGGCTGGATATATTTTTGGTTGGTGGACTATTATCAGTCCAGCAGTGACAGTGAGGTGTTCAAAAACTCCAGCAGCGCTGCTGTGTCTGATCCACTCATACCAGCACAACACACACTAACACACCACCACCATGTCAGTGTCACTGCAGTGCTGAGAATGATCTACCACCCAAATAATACCTGTGGTGGTCCTGTGGGGGTCCTGACCATTAAAGAACAGCATGAAAGGGGGCTAACAAAGCATGCAGAGAAACAGATGGACTACAGTCAGTAATTGTAGAACTACAAAGTGCTTCTATATGGTAAGTGGAGCTGATAAAATGGACAGTGAGTTTATAAACAAGGAGGTGGTTTTAATGTTATGGCTGATTGGTGTAAACAATAACTTTTAATATAAAACATTTTTGCAAGTCCACATTTTTGCTGCAGCATGCAGATATTAGGATTAAAATATGGCAGAAACAGCATCAATCAAGGATTTTTAATGTAATTTTATAATAATAATAATAATCTTTTTACCTACAGTCAGTTTGTTTGTTTGTTTATTAGGATTTTAATGTCATGTTTTACACTTTGTCTATAAAGCGCTCATATACTGTAGGTGTAATGAGATTAAATCCTAAACGATTAGTGAATCACAGTCATGTGATAGATTTACAGTGGATTTAGACTGTATTCAGACTTTTTGCATTATTTTACTGTGTGGATTTGATGTTAAATGTGAGTAAATAAATATATGTGTTGCACAGCCATGAGGTAGCACCCTGTCCCGAGTGTATTCTTGGCGTAATAAATGTTTTGGGGTGATGCCAGATGCACCATGAGCCTGACCCAGAATTGGTCATTTCAAACTCTTAAAATAAAACAAAGGATAGATAAATAACATAGACATATTTTTCTCTGCTATTAAAGTTCAGTGATTGGAAGGGTATGTCTCACCCTGACTGTGATTAATTGTTCTTGTCTGCTTAGCAGAATCAGACTGAGTAATAGAGGAGATAGACGAGCTCAAGCAGCTCAGATTAATTAACTCGCTTTTCATTTGCCTATCTGTCAAGCTTTGACAGAAGTCACAGTGGGCAAAATAATGCAGCTGTAACAGTGTGTGTTGGGCAAGGGGGGTGTCGGGGGGCAGCAACAAACAAATAGAACTTAAATTGTCTGAAATTAATTGCTGCACATCAACATAAGGCCAAACACAGAGAGTCACTCGAGTACTGCTGGAGGGCAGCATGAAGCAGATGAGCCCTGATACAAATAAATACCCCCCCCATGGGCGGCACAGTGGCTCGGTGGGTAGCACTGTCACCTCACAGCAAGAAGGTCCTGGGCATGTTCTTCTTGTGTCTGAGTGGGTTTCCTCAGAGAGCTCCGGTTTCCTCCCACAATCCAAAAACATGCAGTCAGGTTAATTGGAGACACTGAATTGCCCTTTAGGTGAATGAGTGTGTGTGTGTGTGTGTGTGTGTGTATATATATATGTGTCTGCCCTGCGATGGACTGGCACCCCATCCAGGGTGTTACTGTGTGCCTTGCGCCCATTGAAAAGCTGGGATAGGCTCCAGCACCCCCCGCGACCCTGATTGGATAAGCGGTTAAAAAAGTGAGAAAGAGAATTAGTGCCATCCTATGAAACGAGTATTAAGTGAATTGGTGAGGCAGAAGATGCAGAGCTTTGTGTATCTGATTTATAGCATCGTGGAGAGTGTCTATCAAAATGATCCGAGCTGTACTGGACAGCTCATTCTCCACATTTTACTCAATGAAATCAGAATCACGGAAACGCAGGGACGAGGGCAACTTTTTAAAAGGAGTACATTCCAGATTTGAAGAGCTGCCCATCTGCTGTGCAGCTACTGATGTAGATATATTTTTATTTTTTAAAAGCAAGTGCACTTCATATAACATTCCAAATTTTTTTTTTTATTTTTATTTTTTTATTTTTTACAAAATACAGCTCGGTCGTATGATTCATTCAGATTCAACATAAGCATCATAAATAGTAATGCAATCAAAAACAGATGAAAACAGAACTGGAGGCATTCATTTTGCGCAGATGCAATTGTATCCTGATATAACGCTGGTGTATCGCTTATCAAATTATGCAAATGCCAATACTGTTTACCATCTGTGCCAGGTCTCTTTTTTCATAGTTAGACAAGATACGACCTGTCACTGATGCGCCCACTTTCAAAACAAACTTTATACTAAAGTTTATAATTCGGGTTTAATTTCAGTAGTCATTTCTACCATTTGACCAAAAAAAATGCAAACTTCAGTTCTAATTACTGAGTTCAGGTGCTTCAACCACACTTATTGCTAACAGGTGTATTACAGCAATTATAAAAATGTTATTTATGCATTTTCTCCCAATTTACTGTAGTCAATTTGTCTTCCGCTGCTGGGGGATCCCTGATTGCAGTCGAGGTGGGTATATGGACGCTCACGCCTCCTCCGACCCACGCGCAGCCCTTAGCGGAACCCTTTTTCATCTATGCACTCTGCACAGGTGCCTCTCTATCTGCCAATCAGGGTCCTTACACTGCATTTGAAGACCCCACCCACATAGTCCGATCGTCCCGCCCTAGCAGAGATGTGTCTGCTGTAGGCACTGCCGAATATGGTTTCATTTACAGTGGATTCAGACTGTATTACTGACTTTTTGCACAATTTTATTGTGTGTATTTAATTTTAAATGTGAGCAAATAAATAATGTGTTGCACTGCCATGGGTGAGCACCCTGTCCCAAGTGTATTCTTGCCATATTAAATGTTTTGGAGTAATGCCAGACACACCATAAGCCTGACCCAGAATTGGTTATTTTAAACCCTTAAAATAAAACAAAATATTTTCTCCCATTTTCTCCCAATTTAGTGTAGTCAATCTGTCTTCCGCTGCTGGGGGATCCCTGATTGCAGTCGAGGTGGGTATATTGCTGCTCACGCCTCCTCCCACCCGCACGCAGCCCTTTGCGGAAACCCTTTTTCACTTTGGCACTGCCAATTATGCCCGCTAGATGGCGCCCAGCCGACCGGTGGCAATGCCGAGTTTCGAACCAAGGAGTTCAGAATCTCTGCGCTGGTGCACTAGTGGAATATCCCGCTGCGCCACCTGGGCACCTAAATAGATCAATTGTATGCTTCTAACTTTTGTGTCATTGTGCAAACAGCACAGAGACATGAGGTGTGGCTTGAAGGAACATCAGTGACCTGCACAAAGCCTTAATTAAATTTTTACACACTTTAAACTCTTGTGGAACGTCTTCCCAGAATAGAGAGTGTAGGCTGTTATAGCTGCAGCTCAAATGAATACTAATGTCCATGGTTATTGTTTATGGTCATGCAATGTCCAACAAGCTTATTGTTAAGTGTGTACATGTTTTGGTCATGTGATGTGTCACTCACTTTAGTGTACAGTTTGGCGTTTGTCATCAATGAGACTTTTAGTCCTGTTTTTAGCATTTCCCCCAATTTTCTCAAATTATCAGATTGCATTTTGCTTCCTCTCTACTGCTGCTAGTCTTCACTCCTGACCAGGGAGAGCTGTGACTAACATGCACCCCTTCCGACACGTGTACTGTAGTTCATATGGGGCTCAGTCTCGTGCACGGAGAGTCATGCACTCCTATGCCTTGATGTAGGCACTGTCAGCCAGCAGAAGTTGTAATAGCACCAGATATGTGGAATCTCCTCTGGCATCCAACCCGATGGATGAGACAAACTCACGAGTTTAAGATGTCAGCCCTGGTGTGCTAGTGTGTGTTTTACCGCTGCGCCACCTGAGCGCCCAAAAAGTTCATTTTTGGAGGTTTCCTCTAGGTGTTCCGGTTTTCTCCCACAGTCCATAAAAATGCTGTCGGGCTAATTGGAGGTACCTCACACATTCACATGCCCTAGCTGTGAATGTGTGAGTGAGTGTGTTTGCTCTGTGATAGTCTTGCCTTCCCCTTCCCCCAGTGAATAGTACCCACTGCGACCCAGAATAAACAGACAATGAATAAATGAATTTACATTAAGCAGCAAAAAAACAACATAAGCACGATACTTCCCATTTCTTCTAAAAGAGTGAGATGTTGGTGCTCCTCATAAACACTACTGTGTATAACAATACTTACAATGGTCAGTGAGAATTAGTTATTTGAATGTTTAAGAAAAAGTGAAATAATAATAAAAGCACAGTATCAACTGCTGGTGCTATAAACTTTCCTGATAACAGATATCTAATAAGTCCACTACAGTAGACATGTACCCTCATTTTTTAGCCGTTCATCATGCTCGATCAGTTCAATATTCTTCTTTGAATATGCTGCCATTAAAACTTCATTCAAAATTTACAGCAGCAGAGATAATACACAAAGATTGTTTTATGCACATCCAAGGCCAAATGCAATAATGAAATCATGAAATAAACCTCGGATCTATTGTGGTTTTATAGATGCAGTAAAGCAAAAGTAATTAAAAATAATCATGCAACCATTCAATTAATTCAAGTCATTTAGTCTTGTTTACACATCCAGGGCATGTTGTGGAACTGATGCAGGCAGTTAGCCTGAAGACAAACGCAGAGCTGTTCAACAGCTGTATTCCTGGCAACATTACATAAAGAATGGCAAAAGGGCAAATAGCTACATGAATCAAAATGTCCAAAAATGAAAGAGTAATTCAATCCCGGTGGAGATATTTATGTTGTACACAGTAATAATTATTTATAAACACTTAATTAACTATTAATATAAACCAACTACTTCATATAGAAAAGGCTGCAACCGAGTGCAGTGCAGTATTATTCACTCTCTAATTCATACCTCGGGACAAATTCTGACTGAAAGAGACTGGAGCAAAATGAAAATCATGTAGACACACAGGAAAACAACCTTCACAGTCAGTATCCAGGTTGCTGTGGACACCATCTTTACCAGATGTGAGAAAGTGCTGCCCATTGGCAATTATATTTAGTTTAACCAAGCCAATCAACACTAAACACCTTAAGCTTCTCGATATTAAACAGCCTGTTCTAGGCAAACACATAATTTTGGCCAATACTTATTCTACATACAAGAAGTCTGGTCACTTCTGGGCAGACTTTCATCTTTTCTTCTAAACTGAACTTCTGTCAGTACTTTATTCATTATTTCACTCTCACTTCAGCTAAATTATGAACAAAATGATCTAAAAATGTCAGATCAGAAAATATCAATATCAAGAAATCAATGTTAGTGTGAACAGTAAAAAAATACTTGGAATTGGAGCTTAGAAGTCGTTTTTCCTGCAACAATGTGTCTTACCAGCCAGATTTATTTAACCATAAATGTAATATATATTATATGCAACTTTCAAAAATTTAGAGAAAGTCTTTTTTCCCTAAACTATAATTTTGTTTTATTTTATTTTTTTAATGTATAACTGGTATTTAATTAATTAAATAATTAATCTTATGTAAAAGGCAAATTCCTTCCCTTTATTTTAAACATTAGTGCATTTTATTGCAATGTAATATCACTTCTTGTTTTCAATATTAAATCACATAATAATTAAATAAGAAAAAGAAAAAAAGAAATGAATGTAAATGCAAAACAATTAGCATGACATACATTTTAACAGACTTAAAGAAAAGAAACGGAATGAGGAATGTATGATTCTAAACATTTCAAAGTAAATATTATGCTGGGTTTTTTTCATCAACCACTGTATCCTGGTCAGAATTGTGCAATCAAGATCCAGTGGGAAACACTGGGTGCAAGGCAGGAATACTCTGGACAGGCACCAATACAATGCAGGGTATCCGCAATACCCTCCTCAGACATAGCCAATCAAACCTCAGCGATGTTGGCCAAGCATAATAGCCCAAAAGTGATTGTACGTAAGTCATTTAGATCACGTATACTTCATTGTATTCTCCCATCACGAAGGTTCCAGTATTAGAGATTAATAACTCTTTGGTTGGCTGTAACAAAAAGCAACTGCAATAGCATGACACAGTGCACTAGTAAACTAGGCATGTGTGCAACAGGACCCAGGAACATCAGCTATACAGCAGCAGTGGTGTACACAGAAACGTACCTTCAGTTACAGTCAAACATTTGTTACAATTCAAAATGACAGAGGACATATAGTGGACATGTCAAACAGTTCTTACAGTCATAAAGCAACTTACAAGTGTGACAACATACAATGCAGGGTATGGAGGGGTAAGAGTCTTGCTCAGGGGTCCAACAGTGGCAGCCTGGCAGTGATGCATCCTCAGCCAGCAACCTTCTGATCACTAGTACAGTACCTTAACAACTCAGTTATTACTGCTTTGTGGTTCCAAATATGTAGTTACAGAAACAAAGAACAGAAATACAGTTTCAGAAATTGTTTCAGAAATACAATCCCAAGACAACGTCACAACATACAGTGTATCACAAAAGTGAGTACACCCCTCACATTTCTGCAAATATTTCATTATATCTTTTCATGGGTCAACACTATAGACATGAAACTTGGATATAACTTAGAGTAGTCAGTGTACAACTTGTATAGCAGTGTAGATTTACTGTCTTCTGAAAATAACTCAACACACAGCCATTAATGTCTAAATGGCTGGCAACATAAGTGAGTACACCCCACAGTGAACATGTCCAAATTGTGCCCAAAGTGTCAATATTTTGTGTGACCACCATTATTATCCAGCACTGCCTTAACCCTCCTGGGCATGGAATTCACCAGAGCTGCACAGGTTGCTACTGGAATCCTCTTCCACTCCTCCATGATGACATCACGGAGCTGGTGGATGTTAGACAACTTGAACTCCTCCACCTTCCACTTGAGGATGCGCCACAGGTGCTCAATTGGGTTTAGTCCATCACCTTTACCTTCAGCTTCCTCAGCAAGGCAGTTGTCATCTTGGAGGTTGTGTTTGGGGTCGTTATCCTGTTGGAAAACTGCCATAAGGCCCAGTTTTCGAAGGGAGGGGATCATGCTCTGTTTCAGAATGTCACAGTACATGTTGGAATTCATGTTTCCCTCAATGAACTGCAGCTCCCCAGTGCCAGCAACACTCATGCAGCCCAAGACCATGATGCTACCACCACCATGCTTGACTGTAGGCAAGATACAGTTGTCTTGGTACTTCTCACCAGGGCGCCGCCACACATGCTGGACACCATCTGAGCCTAACAAGTTTATCTTGGTCTCGTCAGACCACAGGGCATTCCAGTAATCCATGTGCTTGGACTGCTTGTCTTCAGCAAACTGTTTGCGGGCTTTCTTGTGCGTCAGCTTCCTTCTGGGATGACGACCATGCAGACCGAGTTGATGCAGTGTGCGGCGTATGGTCTGAGCACTGACAGGCTGACCTCCCACGTCTTCAACCTCTGCAGCAATGCTGGCAGCACTCATGTGTCTATTTTTTAAAGCCAACCTCTGGATATAACGCCGAACACGTGGACTCAACTTCTTTGGTCGACCCTGGCGAAGCCTGTTCCGAGTGGAACCTGTCCTGGAAAACCGCTGTATGACCTTGGCCACCGTGCTGTAGCTCAGTTTCAGGGTGTTAGCAATCTTCTTATAGCCCAGGCCATCTTTGTGGAGAGCAACAATTCTATTTCTCACATCCTCAGAGAGTTCTTTGCCATGAGGTGCCATGTTGAATATTTAGTGGCCAGTATGAGAGAATTGTACCCAAAACACCAAATTTAACAGCCCTGCTCCCCATTTACACCTGGGACCTTGACACATGACACCAGGGAGGGACAACGACACATTTGGGCACAATTTGGACATGTTCACTGTGGGGTGTACTCACTTATGTTGCCAGCTATTTAGACATTAATGGCTGTGTGTTGAGTTATTTTCAGAAGACAGTAAATCTACACTGCTATACAAGTTGTACACTGACTACTCTAAGTTATATCCAAGTTTCATGTCTATAGTGTTGTCCCATGAAAAGATATAATGAAATATTTGCAGAAATGTGAGGGGTGTACTCACTTTTGTGATACACTGTACATCCCTCACAAGGGTATCAAAATTCTGACCTCAACTGGACAACTGGATATCAGATGAAAGATAAATACTCAAACGAAATGAATTCTCTGTATTAATTTACACTATTTAAGCTGTGTTTTCATTTTAATATGAAATGCATAAATTAATGAGAATAATTAACCAGAATTGAATTGTTCAGATTTATCTGAGCTTCATCATCTAATAAAGAAAAGAAGCACAGGAAACTGCAACCAACCAAAAACTGCATCTCACTAATGTGCCTCAAATTAGATCCTGAAAACCATAAATGCTTTAGCAGCTAGGCTTCATTTTGAAGCCTACCGCATCTCTTCTGGATTAATATTGTAATAATTTTCTCAGCTGGGCACTGGCTATATTTTATGAAAGTGATTTTTCTTGACTAGATGCGCTACACCTCCCTGTCTCGCCGAGACGCAGCACACACGCAGGTTTTTCACATCAAAGCCGCCAACTCGCTGGAGCCATTTTTTATACCTCTAATGTCCTTTGCTTCAGAAGGCGACATGTCGGCCCTTGATCAAGTTACTAAAGGCGGTTTTGTGGCCTGGCAAGCGTCTGCTTTCCCTGCTGGGCCTAGGCTATGT
Organism: Trichomycterus rosablanca; assembly: GCF_030014385.1. Taxonomy (NCBI): domain Eukaryota; kingdom Metazoa; phylum Chordata; class Actinopteri; order Siluriformes; family Trichomycteridae; genus Trichomycterus; species Trichomycterus rosablanca. Next base: position 33,338,017 of record NC_085996.1, read on the forward strand.
GACCGTGGAAAGCAGCCTCAGAAGACTGGCACAGAGAGATTTATACACTGGTGAATCCTGCCAGCTGAAAACATCTTCACTTAAGGGGAAAGATCTCTGTGAGGAGCAGAAACAAAAGCACTGCTTCCCTATCTAGTGGCAACTCAATCCCACAGCGTACTGAATAAAACCTGAATTTAAATCTCAGAGGTTGGGTGCAGGTGTGCCATGCATTTGATGCTACTTTTATGAGGCTATCCAAGAATACTCTACCTGTTATAGCTGCCTGCCACTCATACACTTTATTTGGGGATATAAACTAACCCGAAATATAACAAGTACCATCACTAAGGGCCAAGTATCAGGGATACATAACTTTTTAGTTGGATATAACAAAAAGCAACTGGGACAGCATGACACAGTGCACTAGTAAACTAGAAATGTGTGCAGAAAGACCCAAGAAAAACCGGCTATACAGCAGCAGTGGTGTACGCAGAAAATACAATGAATTGCCATTCCCTTCAGTTACAGTCAAACGTGTTACAATTCTATCTATTTATGCGTTTTCTCCCTTTTTCTCCCTATTTAGCAAAGCCAATTAGTCTTCTGCTGCTGGGGATCTCCATTGTGTTCAAGGAGGGTATATTTACCTGCTCCAGGCCCCCTTTGCGTGCACAGTCCCTCAACCTCTTGATTTTCACCCATGCTTCGGTGTATTCGCACATGAGGCTCATGCACTTCTGCACAAGCGCCTCAGCCAGCTAACCAGGGTCCTTGCACAGCGTTTGAAGACCCCACCCACTTAGTCCAGTCTTTTCCCACCCAGCAGACTCTGGTGTCCAATTTTGTCTGATGCAGGCACTGCCTGTTAGGTGGCGCCCAGAATGCCCTGAATGGTTTGTGGCATTTGCTTACATCATGGGGATTATTAACACACTTTTATGACCCTTACATCTGCAAAAACTCTGTTATTATCCTGAACTATTGAACATTCTTCATGAAACAGTGTTTGCATTAAAGGATGTTCCATCTAATACAACTTCCAAGTATTTGTTGCATGTTAGCAACAAGTACTGGGATCGCTCACTGCTCTTATTCGCCCACTGCACTTAACAGTAGACCAGAGCCAATAAGGGTTACTGCATTGTTAAATAAAGTTCCTTTTCAACTGTGTTTATTTTTGTGCCCACTGAAAACCCATTTTCCAAACACGCTTGACCAAACACCACTGCGTTATTACTCTCATCAAACAGGTATTTACGCAATATAAAAATAGATTGAAATATGGTGTTTTTGCATCTTTGCATCAGGCCTGTATACACAGCAAATAATCTATAGTCATAAATAAAGTGGTCATCGAAGCATGGAGTGCTGGACGAAGCGCACTGTTCTCAGCTTCATGATGTAAACAATCATTCATCATAATGCAAGCAGCTACTTCAGTCGAAACGAACTGTTAGAGAGCATTCCATTTTCTTCTTCCATTATGTGCAGTACAGAATGGAGCTAATTAAATGCTCATGTAATGATTATTGTTTTGGTCCTGTTCTACAGAACATCGAAACTGAAAGGGAACTATGAGAGTCCAAATTAATCCTGCTACACTAAAAAAATGAAGAAAAAAATAAATAAAAAAGTAACTCAGCAGACGCACACCGTTAATAAGACATTCTTTTTTCTTATACAATTTTAACTGCATTATCTAGTTATACATAACAGCAGAGGGTAACAGTTTGCTCCTCATATACCCCTTTTTCACTGACGCAGGTCCAGCTCCGGTTTGCGAACTTGATTTTGAACCGGTTCCGCGTGTTTCCATTTAAAAAAGAGGTTCCAGACAGAAAACTAGCGTTCTAATCTGGCACCACAGAATACTTGGTTTTTCAGCGCAACCATGACATCATCTGTGGGCGTGTCAAAACCATGTTTGCGCTGCACTTTAATTTTTTTAAGTTAACCTGATTACATTTTGATCCAGTTTGCCGCTGGTATTCGCTGATATTTTCAAATGAAATGAATTGTGTGATATGACGTGGTAAAAGTGACCCGGAGAGTATACACACTTAACATGAAAAATAAAGCGTAACGTGGATTGTACTAAAACAATGGCAGATGAATTTGGGCACTTATAACCAGTACAGAGCACTTATAACCAGTACAGAGCACTTACAACTAGTAATGTTATGCTTTTTTTTAGGTGAAGCGTTTTCGACTTTCTTCGAGAAGTGTACTCAGAACCCCGAGCTGCATAATCACCACACGTAAAGTAAATGTGAAGCTAAACACACATACATATGGAGCTTTTAGAGTGGATTTGATGGTTATTTCACACAAATGGATGTTCGTGACGTGCAACTTTAGTGATGTTTTATCGCTCAAGCCGAGTGCTGAGCAAATCAGCTATTTGCGCTGAGGGTCGCGGTGAGAGCGAAAGGGAAAACGCTTCTCACGTCAATGAAAACAACAATTGTGACAAACACGTCTACGTCTTCTTATCACCAATAGTTGAGCCATGCTTTTTGCATAAAAACGAACATCTGTAACAACAGCACAAATGCTCGCACATGATTTACACGCTCCGCCATCATGTTACTATTCTTTACTTTCTTTAAGTAACGCCCACTGTTGATGGCACAGGCTTGGTTCCCAAAAGCTGGTGGAAACGCGGGTCGGTTCTTCACAAAACACCAAGGTTAGAAGAAACCTGAACAGAACCGGTTTAAGAACCAGGGTTCTTTTGGTGGAAAAGCACTAATAGTGTTTTGTGTGGCTTCTAACATGCAGTAAACAGTTAAAAGTAAACAGTAAAAAGCTAGCTGGCTACTTTAGCCATAGGCAAGACAGAAACTGACCAGATACAAAAAATACAAAAGACTGTATAACAAAAGCCCTAGATTAATGACTGTAGTTTTATTTAATAAATCTTTTGCATTTGTCAACAGCTTGTGTTTAGAATGTTTACATTATAACTGAGGGAAGGGCATTTTGAGCATATCTGAATGTTGGAGGGGGGCATATATTGTGATTACAGCCTTGGATTAAGATTAAGAGTCAAGATCCATTTCAATGTGGTGTTTCTCTTATTTTGTCCACCATCCATATAGCCCATTTAATCAAGCTGACCTTCACCAACTGAACCTAATAATGATATTTTAATTTCATAGCAAAACTCGTCAGTCCCTGTCCAATTATGCCATTACTGTATAGTTAACCAGCCAGTTCAGTAAATCAATATTAGAATAATAAATATGTAACAGTAACAAACCCCAGTCCTCTTTTGACCCTGTGTTAATGCCTCAGTGTACTGCAGGAATAATAAGCTCTGTATTGTATACTTTCCATAGTGTGAATAAGAGCAGATAATGTGAGTCACCTAATTGTACCCTTGTCTTCTGGCATGCCAGCTTGTTGTAGAAAATGATGGTCTGTTTTCAGCTCACTTGGAAGACAGTAATTAAGTAGCTGCTTTATGGAGCGACCGGGTCTTATGAAATCTTTCCTTGCTTATTTTATTACCCATTTAAGTCCAAGGCAGTGATACTTAATGTTGTTAATGCCAGATATTTGAATTTGCTGAACACATTAACCATTACTAGCCCTAAAGCCTGTTTATTATTATTATTATTATTATTATTTTATTTACAGGCGTTTAAAAAACACAACCATACAAATAATTTTAGATCTATCTACAGCCAGTTGCCACTAACCAAATGAGTCTACCATTAAACATGACTGCTTTTGATTCACTATTGATAGTGTTAACTGCAATCATTCCCACACAGTCTTATATACTGTATATTTTATAATGATCTCGGACATTTCAGGGAGAAGACTTTCATTTCCTCTGAGAGAAGATTCAATTATGCTTTTTTGGCATCCTTAGACAAACCCCAGTACCAAAAAAGTTGGGACATTTAGTAAAATGCAATGAAAATAAAAATCTGTAATTTCGTTTGAATCTTTATTGAACTGACAAAAGTAGAAAGAAAAGCATTCTAATGTTTTTACTGATCAACTTTATTATACTGTATTTTAATATTAAATATAAACACATTCAGAATTGAATGCCTGCAACACACTTCAATTAGTATAGAAAGTTAATAGAATATATAGGATACAGTGTTTTGAAACATTCCACATCTTTTCTTTTAACAGTTGTCAGTTAAATTAAGATTCAAGAGAATTAACAAATCACAGATTCATTTTATTGCTTTTTACAAAACGTCCCAACTTTTTCTGGAAATGGAGTTTGTATTTATCAACTTTTTAGTAGTAAAGTGACACAGTAAAAAAAAAACACTCACTCACTCTCAATGGGCGCAAGGCACACAGTAACACCCTGGATGGGGCGCCAGTCCATCGTAAGGCAGACACACACACATTCACCTATAAGGCAATTCAGTGTCTCCAAAAATGGGCGCCAAAAATAACACAAAAGCTCATCTCACATTTGCCAAATAATTACTTTTTGTTAAACATAAATTGCAGCCTTTAAATTATCAATCCATTTATTGAAGATGAAGATTCATTAAAAACCTGTACCACCCATGCGAAAAAAGTAATTGCCCCCTAAACCTTATCACTGTGGAGGAATTATGACCCGCTTTTTTTTTCTTTGCAGAATTGTTTTAATTTGGCTTCATTGGAGCAAAACAGCCCCAGACCATCACACAACCACCATTATGTTTACATGTTTACAACAAAATTCTTAGAGGTGATCTAGACATTATTGGCAAATGTGAGATGAGCTTTTGTGTTATTTTTGGTCAGTGGTGGTTTGTGTCTTCTTATGGATATCATTGAAGCTCAGTGTCTTTCCTAGTGTGGAATTGTGTACATTAACCAATGTCACTATTTAGAAGGTTTAGCACTGTTCCATGTTTTCCCCATTTGTGTATAATAGCTTTCACTGTGTTTCACAGGAGTCCTAGAGCTCGACACAGTGGCTAAGTGGGTAGCACTGTCGCCTCACAGCAAGAAGGCCCTGGGTTCGATCCCCAGGTGGGGCGGTCCAGGTCCTTTCTGTGTGGGAGTGTGCATGTTCTCCTTGTGTCTGTGTGGGTTTTCTCTGGGTGCTCCAGTTTCCTACCACAGTCCAAAGACATGCCAGTGAGGTGAATTGGAGACACTAAATTGTCCAGGACTGTGTTTGATATAACCTTGTAAACTGATGAGTCTTGTGTAATGACTGAATTTAACCAAAGTGTAAAACATGACGTTAAAATCCTAATAAACAAACAAACAATGGCTTTACAGACCTGGTACATTCCAATGACTTTATTTTGCATCTGTATTTGAATATTTTTTTTCAAAGTGCTGCTTTTTGAGAACTTCACTCAGCCACGTAGCCTGCTTCACATTAACAACTTGATGATTTAGTAGCTAAGGGGGCAAGTACATTTTCACGTAGGGCTAAACAGCATTTTGAACCACCAAGGTTTAATTTTATTCTGTATATAAAAAGATAACAACTGTTCATAGTGATTAAAACACAGATTTATGTTCCGGACAGTAAAGGTAGTGAAACGTTATACTGGGAGTATAAAAATATAATAAATATTAAGATGTTGACTTTCATCTCTCATTGGAGAGCTGAAAATGGCATTGGTATAATGTGTAATTATGTCAAACATAAGTCATGTGACAAGACCATTAGGACAAAAAGACATTGCAGGAATAATACATTAACACATTTATTCACCCAGCCTAGCCAGCTTCACAAAAGAGGCACTTGATGCCAGTTCATGATCCTCATCTGACCCACATTGCTTTCACATTGTTCATTTCACTTCCTTTATTTCCTGAAACCGTTTATTGCCAGAGGGACGAGAATATTACTTTGATTTTAAACATTAGGTTCATGTCTGAATAAATGAATAGAGAATGAGCACCAATGGGAATAAATTAGCCGACTGTTAATTAGGCGTTAAGCCATTTTTTGAATGACATGATGAAGAAGAAGAAGAATGGAGGGCTATAGGGCCTTATGAAAAACAACAAGAAAAGTTAACCGCTGCCTCTTTTCCTCTCTGATCAACTACCCTGGCAGTTGTGTGGGCATACTTGGTTTGTTATGTGCCATTAGTGGCATTGTGACTCACAGTTTTCTTTGCAGGGCATTTCTGTTTCCAGATTGAGAATGGAGAGAGGGGAATTGAAGTGGAGCTGCATGAGCCTGGCAGTGCAGCTCTTGAGCTCTTCTTTATGAAAATGTGCTCTCAATTTTCTTCAATTGTATTTACAGTTCACCGCAAAGGTTGCATCCCTGGCAGCCACTGGGAAAATGTGGTTTAATAAGAATAAGAAAGGCATGAAAGATGGAATGAAGCTTTCTGTTTTAGCTTTAAGCAGGTTGGGTTGTAATGAAATGCAATGTGCGCACTATTATGTGTGGTATTATAGTATATTGTTTATTTATTTAAATATATGATTTTCACCGATCAGCCATAACATTAAAATCACCTCCTTGTTTCTACACACATTGTCTATTTTATCAGCATCACTTACCATATAGAAGCACTTTGTAGTTCTACAATTAATGACTGTAGTCCATCTGTTTCTCTACATACTTTGTTAGCCCGCTTTCATGCTGTTCTTCAATGAATTTCATAAAATAATAGGAGCCAAATAAGTCATTATCACAATTCTGAAATTTTTGTATGTTGGCATGGTCGGCTCATAGCAAGAAGGTCATGGGTTTGATTCCCAGGTGGAGCGGTACTAGCGCCGACCAATCAGCGAGCGAAAATCAGGGCAAAAATCATGTAGTGTGAACTAGGCATTAGTAAACCATAATTTCCCAAAAGCCTTCTAGTTCCAGAAGTAACCCATAACACATGTCAAGGTCGACCAAAGAGAGATATCTAGCTTGTCAAATATCTGGATCTGAGTCGCACAACTGGCAATGAGTGCGGTGTCGAACAGCCAATGAGAACGCAAGATACGGTGTAAGGGGAGGAGTTGTAAAAAGGTGGGACAGGGACATAATATAGTTTATATCAGAATACATCAGTACACACACAAGTTTTACAGTATTTCTGACCTCATCATTCATGACAAAACATAACACCAACACTGCATTGCAAAAAATATTTATTAACCTCCAACTCACTATAGAACAATCCATGCTGTTCACGTTGCCAAATCTACTCACATTCATTTATTTTTTCTCCTTGATTTTATGCTGCACATCAGCACACAAACTTTGATCACTCACTACTTGTTGACGTACATTTTTGGATGTGGTTTCATTAAACCTCTCGTCCCTTCTCGCATTTGTTTTCATGACAGAACGTAGTTTGGGAGACCAGAGAAGCTCGCCTGCGATTCCAGTTGGTGATAGATGGTGTAGTGTGAAACCCCCTATCGCCGATCAGTGTTAAAGTCACACCGACTTGAAAGACTACTTGCAGGGTATTTTTGCCTGCATCACACTCCCTCCGACGAGTGTGCAGTCCACTGACCCCTTCTAATTCGCCCACACATTCAGTGAATTCTCGAGTGCGTAGAGCCACACACTGATCTCTGTGCTCATGTACTTTCAGGACGGGCGCCTTAGGCTACTAACCAAGGTCCTTACACAGCGTCGAAGACCCCACCCACTTACAGTCCGGTCTTTTACCCAGCCAGCAGACTTAATGGCCAATACAGTGTCGAAGATCCCACCCACTTACAGTCTGGTCTTTTACCCAGCCAGCAGACTTAATGGCCAATACAGTGTCGAAGATCCCACCCACTTACAGTCTGGTCTTTTACCCATCTGGCAGACTTAATGGCCAATACAGTGTCGAAGATCCCACCCACTTACAGTCTGGTCTTTTACCCATCTGGCAGACTTAATGGCCAATACAGTGTCGGAGATCCCAGCTACTTACAGTCCGGTCTTTTACCCAGCCAGCAGACTTAATGGCCAATACAGTGTCGAAGATCCCACCCACTTACAGTCCGGTCTTTTACCCACCCGGCAGACTTAATGGCCAATACAGTGTCAAAGATCCCACCCACTTACAGTCTGGTCTTTTACCCACCCAGCAGACTTAATGGCCAATACAGTGTCGAAGATCCCACCTATGTACAGTCCGGTCTTTTACCCACCCAGCAGACTTAATGGCCAATTTTTGTACACTGCAGACATTGCCAGTTATGCCTGCTAGAGGTCACCCAGCTGACCAGTCACAAAACTTGGGAGTTTAGAATCTCAGCACTGGTGTGCTAGCGGATTATCCCGCTGCGCCACCTGGACACCCTGTGCATGGATTTTAATTTTAATATTAATACACTTTTAACAACCTTAGTTAAAATTTTGCACTGTTCAGTAAGAAATCCTCAGATTTATGCTTAAGGTTTAATCACAGAGAGTTAAAGAAAAGGATACTCCTAAGACAAGCTGCATCAGACAATGTGCAGGTAGATATTGCAGGTAGATAAATTCCAAACAAGTAACAAGATTGTAGTCCTAATTCTACTTGTACTACTAGTGGACTAAATGTTAATTTAGTTTTAAACTTTGCTATCAAGTTGAACAACACCTGTTTTTGTATGTAATTATTTTCTTAATGAACCCAAAATATATCTAATATACTAAGTCTTAAAAGCAGAACAAACATACATTTAGTATGTGAGCTATGAGGAACACTTACACTGTACTATGAGCTCCACCAAGGCTTCCCGGGACTTGACGTTGAAGCCGTTGTACTGGCTGGTCTGGCAGCGGTAGGAGCCGCTTATCTCGCGGGACACGTTGACGATGCGTAGTACCCCGTCATAGCTTTCCATCTGCATGCTCCCATCCGGCATCGGCACCTCCTTATCTGCCCGCGACCACAGGATGATGGGCTTGGGCTTTCCTGAAACAAGGCACTCCAGCTCCACCGTCTCTCCCTCCCGCACCACCAGTGGGGATTTTCCCCGTGGCACGGTCAGGTTGGGGGGAACTAAGGAAGAGAAAAACAGAGGAGGGCCTGATATGGGGCTCTAGAAAACTGACAGAGCGGGTCGCTTAGAGCGGTCAAATGTGATGTGTGGTTAGAGTGTGCTGATGTGTGTGGAGTGTATTAGGTAATGCATAGCAAGTCAAATGTCAGGAATAAAGCAATTACAACCCTGCACAGATGTGAATATCCCAAACTAGTGAAAATCAACATTCAACAACTACATATTCTATTCTATTCTATACTCTATAAAAAATATGTATTCATTCTAGCCTGAACAGAAAATCACATTGTAATATTTAGACCCTACCATTAAATTAATATATGATGTTATCAATGAGACCTAAACTTCTAGGGGGGCTAGAGCCTATTGCTAAGGCCTTAAGCAACATCAGCATTCAAAAAACTACATATTCTATTCTGTTCCATTCTGTTATATTCTATATATGAAAAAATATGTATTTATTCTAGCTTGACTCAACAGAAAATCTCATTGTAATAATCATCCCCTACCATTAAAATAATATATGACATTAATAAAGAGATCTAAACTCTATAGGGAACTAGAGCCTATCGCTGAGGCCTGAGCAACATCAACATTTAAAGAACTACATATTCTATTCTATTAAATTATATTCTATTCTATGTAATGGAAAAAAAAAAGTATTTATTTTAGATTGACTTAACAGAAAATCACATTGTAAAAACTAGACCCCACTATTAAACTAATATATGACATTATTAAAAGGACCGAGACCTCTAGGGGACTGGAGCCTACTGCTGAGGGCTAAGCAACATCAACATTTAAAGAACTACATATTCTATTGTATTCTATTGTATTCTATGAATAATATGAAGTTATTCTAGAATGACTCAACAGAGAATTATATTGTAATAACTAGAACCTACCATTAAACTTTAATTTATGACATTAATAAAATGACCTAGACTTCTAGGGGACTAGAGCCTACTGCTGAGGCCTAAACAACATCAACATTCAAAGAACTACATATTCTATTCTATTCTGTTCTATTCTATTTTATTCTATGAAAATATGTATTTGTTCCAGCTTGACTCAACAGAAAATCACATTGTTAAAACTAGACCCCACTATTAAACTCTTATTGACATCCTTTTTTATTTATGCCTTTTCTCCCAATTTGTGGGGATCCCTGATTGCAGTCGAGGTGGGTATATTGCTGCTCACGCCTCCTCCGACCTCTTGGCGGAACCCTTTTCCACCCATGCATTCTGCACAGGCACCTCTCTATCTGCTAATCAGGGTCCTTACACAGCGTTTGAAGACCCCACCCACATAGTCCGGTCATCCTGTCCTGCGGGCACTGCCAATTATGCCCGAAAGATAGCGCCCAGCTGACCGGTGGCAATGCCGAGTTTCAAACTGAGGAGTTCAGAATTTCGGTGCTGCAGCACCTCGGTGGTTATTAATGACATTATTAAAGGAACCTAGACTTCTGGGGGGACTAGAGCCTATTGCTGAAGCCTAAGTCACACTCCATAGGAAACAACATCACAGCCGGCGCAAAAAGGTTTTGCCGTTTCTCATGTGAATGTGCCCTAACTCTCTCAGACCTTAAGACCTGGTCACATTGTACTGCTTAATGTCTGTTGTCTTGCAAAACAAGAAGAAATTGTACAAAATGACCAGGATGCACTGTGATGTTACCTCATTTTTGTGAATGTAATTACTCTTTTTTGTTTACAACATAAAGTGGAGTGGAACAGCACAGCAGAGCGTAATGATAGAAGTTATTCTGCCCTATTATAAATGCTCTAAAAACAAGCTCTAATGAACAGCTGTTACACTAATGGAGAATGGCCTGACCTAAGCTCTGCGCTAGCCCATTAAGCACCGGCCACCTTTCCTACCAAAACGCTGTATATGCTCCGACACTGCAATTAGGCCCGTTTGGGCTGGTGGCTGCTCTCTCTGGCCCACAGTAATGAAATCCTGCAGTATAACAGCTTTTACTGCAACCCTGAAGGATCCATCATGGCTGCAGAGAGGCTGCTGAGATGCTATATGAGAAAATTGCTGAGATGTACTTGATGTTTCTGCTTTTAGCTAGTATAAGATCTGTGATAGAGTATACCAGTAGTGTCTGCATTTTATACTTTATGTTCAATTTTATTTTAGAAGCTAATAAAAAGGGTCTAGTCATTGAATTTGGAAATGACTGAAAGGTTTTGCCTGGTTTATTATGCCAATTATTATTAATGATAATAGCCATACTAGCCATACTTTGTTTTTACGTGTTTTTTTTACAGTTCCAGAGAACATATGGATTTACTTTGAGGTTATGATCAGGTAAACATTGAGGCAGATTAAAAAAGACATGCTGCTGGGATTACACCCAGCATATGCTCACACCCTGGCCATAACTTAATTTAACCCCTCCTCTCAGGCAGGCGCTATAGGTCCATCCATACTAAAACTCCCAGATTCAAGATCAGTGTCTTCCCACAGGCCATCTCCCTCCTAAATAAATAAATAACTGACAATACAGACTTGAGTGTGATAATATTCACCTGCTGCCAATTGACTAAATAATGTAGTACTCATCCTACATGCTGTGCACTTTACTGGTAGCTTACATTATCTGTATATTACTGTATATTGCCATCGGTATGTTACCACATATTGTGTACCTCTGCTTATATGTACATACATACATTGGTCACTGATTACTGTACATACATACATGCACACGTCCATACATTTTCTATATATTGCCTGTATATAGTCTTATACTGTAGTTTGTATATTTTTGTGTTTGATGTTTAATGTTCTTGTGCATTGTCTGCAACTTGTACATTGCTTGTATACTGGATTTATACTAGAGAGATACTATCAGCCGGAACCAGAGATGGGGAGCACACACAGCGACTTCAGACTCGACTCGGACTTATTTCAAATGACTTGTGGACAACAAAAGTCAGCAACATTAGTTATGTGTGACAATTATATATATGATCCGACATCATTCTGATCGTGTCATCTTCTGCTCTCTAATAACGCTCCAGCCGTCTTAACCCGCGATGCACACAATGAGTAAATGTTCCTGCCAGCTTCCGGAAAAGTGTCGCTCCCTACTTAAAATGGTGGAATACCCTACGTAGTGCACTTCACAGTAACAGATAATGTGATTGGAACGCTCCTACACAATTGGCGCTAATGATTTTAAGAACTGCTTCCTGAACCAATCAGACCTTCTGACTGTAATTGTTAGTAAGAAATGCTGTTTTTTGCATGTATTTAGTTTGCAGCGTCACACAGATGATTGTCAATAAAACGCTTGATTGGCTTTTTTAACGAGTTTGTGTTTTACTTCACAACCGGGAAAAGTTTGGAGGTTTTTAATTATAAGCACATTTACAAAATAACGGATTATATTCCTAATGGGACACACGGTTATAACTTTAATAGCATCTGGAAGAACATAAGCAAAGGTAAGCAGTATTATGGATTTTTTGCTGTGTTTGGGATTTTGGCCGCTATGCTGTAATTTGCAATTAAAACAAAACGTCAGTTTAAGCTTTTAACTGGTAACTAGGAAAGTAAAGGCATGAAGTAAAATGGCAAAATACAGTCGCTAATCTGTTGTTTTTTATCTAAACTTACAAATTATTTGTTTACTTTTACACTACATTTACACTATATGTTTTGTGTTTATTACATTGACTCGTGACTTGACTTAGACTCTAGCCTAAAGACTTGACTCGACTCGACTCGGACTCGTATTTTGTGACTTGTGAACATCTCTGGCTGGAACCAAATTCCTTGTGTGTATCCACATACTTGGCCAATAAATCTGATTCTGATTAGCAAGCAATGTAATGAAAATAATCTAACTTTCCGGTCATCACACCAAGTAAATAGGCAGAAACCTAGCATGGTTAAGTTCTTTAGCTTATATAATTTATGAACAAAAGTATTTCTTTTTAATTCTTGTGGACACAAAGTGACAAAGGCAAAGTAAATTACAGCAGTTTCAAATATTAAATGATTCACCTAACCCAAATCAAACAAAGCAACAGCAAAAAACTAATAAAGCTAAAATATCATAATAAGCTCATAAAACACAATGACTGAAATTGTTGAAGGAGCTACACTGATCAGCCATAACATTAAAACCACCTACTTGTTTCTACACTCAGTGTCCATTTTATCAGCTCCACTTACCATATAGAAGCACTTTGTAGTTCTACAATTACTGACTGTAGTCAATCTGTTTCTCTACATACTTTTTTAACCTCCTATTACTCTGTTCTTCAATGGTCAGGACCCCCAAAGGACCACTACAGAGCAGGTATTATTTAGGTGGTGGATCATTCTCAGCACTGCAGTGACACTGACATGGTGGTGGTGTGTTAGTGTGTGTTGTGCTGGCATGAGTGGATCAGACACAGCAATGCTGATGGAGTTTTTAAACACCTCACTGTCACTGCTGGACTGAGAATAGTCCACCAACCAAAAATATCCAGCCAACAGCGCCTAGTGTGCATAGTCCTGTGACCATGGATGAAGGTCTAGAAGATGACCAACTCAAACAGCAGCAATAGATGAGTGATCGTCTCTGACTTTACATCTACAAGGTGGAACAACTAGGTAGGAGTGTCTAATAGAGTGGACAGTGAGTGGACATGGTATTTTAAAACTCCAGCAGCGCTGCTGTGGCTAATCCACTAATACCAGCACAACACACACTAAAACCGAGAATGATCCACCACCTAAATAATACCTGCTCTGTAGTTGTCCTGTGGGGGTCCTGACCACTGAAGAACAGGGTGAAAGGAGGTTAAAAAAGTATGTAGAGAAAGAGATGGACTACAGTCAGTGATTGTAGAACTACAAAGTGTTTCTATATGGTAAGTGGAGCTGATAAAATGGACAGTGAGTGTAGAAACAAGGAAGTGGTTTTAATGTTGTGACTGATTAGTATAGATTTAATTATAAACAATATTAATTAATTTTTATAATTGTATTTTATATCAGTAATTTAAGCTACTCTATTGAATTCATATATTTGTAAATCTGGCTATGAAAGATTGAGTGCCTCACCAGCCACCAACCTCACCACACGTCACTTTAGACCATAGATCTAAAACGTAAAGTACTTCCAGCTCTAAGCACTTCAAAAGATATGATTTGCTGAAATGCATGATACGTCACAGTGCTTTTAGGGCCGAGCTATTTGGAGTTTTATAAGCAGTAAAATTCTGTAACAAGACAATTAAATAAATAAAGTTGACGCAGCCTTTAAAACAAGCGGAACAACATCACTTTGCTCATTGCCATAGCAACACAGCATGTCAGTCGCTGTCTGCTTAAGTCTCTACGTGTGTTCATGTCTGGCCTCTACGAGCCTCTATAAGTGTTGTTGCAATACATTCTCACCCCACTAAAATGTGGGTCTGTTTTAAATGACAGAACAGAGTCAGACTTTCGGATTGGTTGTTACATGTAAAGAAAAAGTAAGGAAGAGCACAAAAAGAGCATTACAACCGTTTTAAAAACTGTACTGGCTTAAATCAGGTATACAATGTAAATAGGACCAAGTTAAAAATAATAATAATAATAATAATAATAATAATAATAACCTTTTACTGGTCTGCTTAATCATTTGGTTGAGCTTACGTTGAGTCTAAATACTTGGGTAAAAATAAGCTGTATTTAAATAATATTGTTTGGGTCATATCTACTCCTTGGTTAAACTCATCAATACTGTAGATGGTTTTAAGAAAACAGCCTTTCAGTGGCGCAGCGGTAAAGTACGCTAGTGCACCAGAGTTGGGGTTTCTAATACATCATATCGAATCTCAGCTCTGCCTTCCGACTGGGTTGGGCGGCTGCATGAACAACGATTGGCTGTTGTTCAGGGTTAGGGGTAAAAAAGTCGGATCATAGGTCCTCATAACTGGTGCAACTGCGGCCCCTGCTGGCTGACTGATGGCACCTGCACAGGTCTGAGGAGTAATGCTGATGGGGTTGTGGCCCTCCATACACAGTGCCCGTCGGTGTATGAACTCGACTCGTGCAAGTGAAAAATGCGGTCTGTAAAATTTAAGATACCTAGTGAGGATATTAAGGCATCTAGGATTTCGAACAGCCTACCTCTCGGGAGCGCGCGTAGGATGATATAAAATGCTGTCTATGTAGAGAGCTCACTAGGTTTTCGAACACACCCAGTGTTTGTTGTTGTTGGTATAATCACAAGAAATTCAAATCAACCGGAAGATTGGCGGTTCAAATCCAGGCTCTGCTATGCAGCCACTGTAGGGTCCTTGAGCAAGGCCCTTAACCCTGTCTGCTCCAGGGGCACCGTACGATGGCTGACCCTGCGCTCTGACCCCAGCTTCCAAACAAGCTGGGATATGCGAAGAAAGAATTGTACTGCACAGCTGTATATGTATATATGACAAATAAAGTATATCTTCTAAGAAACTAGGAAATGCAATGAAATAATTTGGTGAGACCAAAAAAGAGGTTAAAAAAGATCTGTCAGGAATCTACAAAAGTAGTTTTGTATACAACTAAAATGACATAAAAATGATCTATAATGCAATCTAAAGCATTAATACTTAGTCAGCCAAACAGTTTTTTTGCATTATTTGTTAGCTAGAAAACATAAAATTTAACTTTCCCTTCCACTCCAAATTAAAATGCTAATTAAATTAAAAGAAAACAACTGTGCAAAAGGTGGGGTTATTTATTTTACACTATTTAACACCTGACCATGAGGTGCATTCCAAAACTTTAATGGCTTGTAATAGAATCTCAGTCAATATATTATAAGTGTTTATTTAATTAAATTCATATATATCAGTTATTAAATAAGTATTGTTCTGGGTAAGAATTTCTGCATTTTTAAAATGAAATCTCAAATCCAGCAGGTCCGTGCTAAAACATCATGTAACCATTTCAACCTTTTCAACCATTTCAATTCTTTTACGTAGCTTATTTTTTACAGGATGGTGCAAACCTTTGCACTCAGCTATAGCAGGAATATTGGGAGAATGCAAGATCTAAAAAATGTAAAGCAGAAGAAAAATTGATGCCACATTTATTCTTATTGATTTTCTTCTAATATTAAACCTTCAGAATTTCATAAACTCAGCAAAGCCAGAACAGCTTCACTCACTCACTGGCTTATTTAGGTTTAAACAAACTGAGTGGTTTTAAATGAGATGTGGGATGCCTGCTGGCCAACATATCTAAATAAATCTGTGAGATAGGATACATTTTTTCCTCCGAGGTTCTAACACAGCTGATGGCTCATTTATAAAAATAAGCCATGTGTTTGCAGCCAGACGAGGGTGGGACACAGATGGCAAAGTGTTTAAGGTATCCAGCAAAAAATAAAAAAATAAATAAATAAAATAAACTATGTACAAATATAATAAAATAAATAAATAAATGATATAAAAATATATTATAAATAAAGAAAGAAAAATAAAGAAAGAAAGAAAATAAATGCATAAATAAAACAAAGTATGTACAAATATATTAAAATAAATAAATATATATATATATAAATAAATAAATAATATACATATATATTAAAATAAATACATACACAAATAAATAAATAAATACAAATAAGTACATAAATAAAAAGGTAGAAGGAAGAAATAAATGAGTCCACTATCAGATGTCTACAGTTCAGATCACTACAGTTGTCAGTGTGAGTTTTCCCATTTATAATAAACATTTATATTATCAGTTTTATAATAAAATGCTATACAGTAAATTAGAGATTAATCAAGGTAGACTTTACACCAAAATAAATTCTTGGGTTTTGAGCGTTTGATCAAAAGCACTGTGATTTTCAACTTGCTGAACACAGGACTCCTCCACAAAAATCACACAACGCAGCATTTATTCCAGACTGTTTTCTAAGGCTTGCAAAAAAAATGTCTTTTGTCAGTTAAATAAACTCCTCATATCCTCCCTAAAGAAAGCTGCGACACTTTCTAGCATGTGTATTAAGATTTAATGTTATCAGTGAGCTGACTTAGCTGCTGCATATAAAATAATAGAACAAGAAGGTTGTTTCAGTTCTCACTTTAATTAGACTAAGATTATGCAGGACACAAAAAGCACTTTATGGATTTTTATTCTGATTGAAAGTAAAGCTTTTACAACTGTATTTACAAACCCAATTTCTGGAAAAGACTGGTGGGGTTCTGCCTAAGATTAATAAATAGGTTTAATTTTAAAGGGCTTCACAAACTACTTAGAACAACAACTGGGCTGTCGCATGTCCCAGAGCCTTAACCACAAATACAGAGCATCTAAACATCCAATCGCATAAGAGATGTTGTACCCTATAAACACCCAGCAGAAAAAAAGCATGAAAAAATAAATACAGTAAAATACCAGAACTAATAATACGAATTACTCATAACAAAAGCAACATAATTATTTAACAAAAATAATAAATAATATTCTTTAAAAATACAAATAAAATAATAATAATAATAATAATTAGTAATAATATTAACAATAATAATAATTATAATAGTAATAATAATAATAATAATAAAATAATAATAGTAATAATAATAATAGTAATAATAATAATTAATAATAATAATAATAGTAGTAGTAATAATAATATAATAATTACTACTACAAATAATAATAATAGTAATAATAGTAATAATAATAGTAATAATAAAAATAATAATAATAATAGTAGTAGTAGTAATAATAATAATAATAATAATAATAATAATAATAGTAGTAGTAGTAATAATAATATAATAATTACTACTACGAAAAATAATAATCTACTTTTTGTAACTAACAAAAATAAATAAATTAATGTTTTGGCAACTTGATTGTTTTTTGTAGATAAAAAAAAATTTAGAACTTCATGGCTGCAACAACATAAGTTGGGACGGGGAAAATGGGAGGGAAACATTTATAGAATAATGAAGTTAAACTGTTTTGAAACATCTCATAATAAGCAGGTGAAATGGTTACAGGTGAGAGAAGCCTGATTGGGTATAAAAGGTGATCAAGCAAAGGATTTACCATCTACTGTATATATTATTATGAAAAGAGTTATGACATCAGTACCCAGGGCATGGATGACTTGCATATGTGTAAAGTTATTGATGTAGAGATGTACATTGGGATATTATAGAGATATATGCTGCCAAGGTGACATCTTTTATTCTCCATAGATTTAAAGATCTCTATAGGATTGTTGTTATTGTAGGCTTTATAATTTTTTACATTTTTAAATTAATTCTACTGGATTCTATTGCACTTCTGTAAAAACCTTACAGCACTTACTTTGAGAGCCACTGACTTAAAGAACAAGGACCAATGTCATTGTCACTGCAGTGCTGAGAATGATCCACCTCCTAAATAATACCTACTCTGTGGTGGTCCTGTGGAGGTCCTGACCATTAAAGATCAGGGTGAAAGCAGGCTTAAAAGGTATGGAGAGAAACAGATGGACTACAGTCAGTAATTGTAGAACTACAAAGTGCTTCTATATGGTAAGTGGAGCTAATAAAATGGACAGTGAGTGTAGAAACAATGAGGTGGTTTTAATGTTACGGCTGATCAATAATTTGGAACATGTGGAATTGTAATAAAACCACAGACAATGAATAATTATTAATGTACATTTTTTTTTTTTTTTTTTAGGCATAATGAAAATAATGATCAGCTTGACAGGATTTTAAACAGCTGTTCATGCTTAACAAACTCTTTTTTGTTTGTTTTGTTTACTTGTGACAAGTCTTTTGTAAACACCTACAGTTTTAGATAAATGGCAGCAAAACCCAAAGACCTTCAAGTTAATAGTTTAATTAGCACATTGATGGATTCTCTGGTCACCCTTGAGGATGAAGTGAGCATCATGTTGATTAAACATATAAAAGGGACACTATCTTGCCGCTTCTCTTCGTCCTCTGAGCTTTCCTCAGGCCAGCATGCTTAAACATATAGACTCACGCAAAGATTAATTACCCCATGGCCACAAGAAGCATCTAGGCTTCTCTCTACAGCTTCCTTAAAGCCAGTGAGAGGAATGAAGATTGATTACAGCTTACCCCGCTGCATGAAATAGAGCTGAATCTCACTTCAGAGTCTGTGTTCTTTTTTAATCTTTCTGCTATCAGAGAAGGAAATCTCAGATCTCAGTGGGATACTTTTCATGAATAAATCATCCTGTGCAATTTTAAATAGAAAAAGTAGTCACATATGCAACAGTAATAGATTTACAGATATTTGACAAAATATAGTTTTGTATGATTTAAGACATATTCCCAAGTGTTTTGGCATGTCTAAAGATTAAATTAAAGAATTAAAAAAGTATAGATTTTAAAGTTATATACAGTATATCATACACTGATCAGACATAACATTAAAACCACCTCCTTGTTTCTTCACTCACTGTCTATTTTATCAGCTCCACTTACCATATACTGTAGAAGCACTTTGTAGTTCTACAATTACTGAGTAGGTATTATTTAGGTGGTGGATCATTCTCAGCACTGCAGTGACACTGACATGGTGGTGGTGTGTTAGTGTGGGTTGTGCTAGTATGAGTGGCTCAGACACAGCAGCGCTGCTGGAGTTTTTAAATACCGTGTCCACCCACTGTCCACTCTATTAGACACTTCTACCTAGTTGGTCCACCTTGTAGATATAATGTCAGAGACGATCGCTCATATTGCTGCTGTTTGAGTTGGTCATCCTCTAGACCTTCATCAGTGGTCACAGGACGCTGCCCACAGGGCGCTGTTGGCTGGATGTTTTTGGTTGATGGACTGTTCTCAGTCCAGCAGTGACAGTGAGGTGTTTAAAAACTCCAGCAGCAATGCTGTGTCTGATCCACTCATACCAGCACAACACACACTAACACACATCCACTATGTCAGTGTCACTGCAATGCTGAGAATGATCCACCACCCCAAATAATACCTACTCTGTAGTGGTCCTGGTAGAGACCTGACCATTGAAGAACAGCATGAAAGGGGGCTAACAAAGCATGCAGAGAAACAGATGGACTACAGTCAGTAATTATAGAACTACAAAGTGCTTCTATATGTTAAGTGGAGCTGATAAAGTGGACAGTGAGTGTAGAAACAAGGAGGTGGTCATAATGTTATGGCTGATCAGTGTATATTCTGGGCCTAAGTGTTATTATTAACACTTAGCATCATTAAATCGATGTTTGTTCACTGCTTATTCACCTCAGATTTCCAGGTGATCCTGACCATAACCTCAGGGCAAACACGCAAACACCCACACACATGTATAAAATTTGGATATACATGCACACACACACACACACACACACACATACACAAATTTATACGTGTGTGGGTACTTGTCTTAGGGCCGGTGAGGGCCACACGTGTATGTGTGTATGCATGTATGTGTTACAGCCAAATGTGTCCAGGATTAAAATGACATAATAGGGTGTGTGTTCCTAATAAAAAGGCCAGTACATTTACAAACTCACACCAGAACTATACACACTGCCATGTAATTATCACATAAGTGCTATTGCAGTGCTGAGAAATGGTCACCACCCAGACATCATCTGGTCAGTCAGGGGCCAACTCGTTAATAAGATTCGGGGGTGACAAAGCGTACAGAGCAACACATCAGCTACAGTCAGTACTTGTATAGTATGTCAATCAATCAGTTAATGTATGTGGCAGATTTTAATAGAATCGTGACTTTGCCGTGATAGGTCACTGAGCTCTACTGCCAATGTTTCTCTATAAAGCTTATACAGCTGTATGATTGATTTCTGCACATTAGCAATAGGTGTGGCATAAACAGGCCAATCTGCTATTGCAGCTAGCTAATGAAACTGTCAAAACCCTCAATACATAATAGATTTTAGGTCTATATTACCACCAGATGCAGAGTACAGGAGGTAAAGAAAAAGTGCTTTTAGAAGTGCTGACCTTTTAAAACAATTTTCAGATTACCCACCTTGTTTCACATCTGTGTCACATCGTTGTGAGTCTGATGTACCAGAGGTACCAGAGGTAGACTGAATCCTAAAGTGCTCGTGACATTTGACAAAGTCAGCATAGAAAGTGTCATCTTTTAACCTTACGTGAATGAGAAATGTGTGTCGCTTTGTTGACATTTCTGTCTAATACACTCGCCCATCAGGGCTGTTTCTGTCTAATACACTCGCCCATCAGGGCTGTTTCTGTCTTATACACTCACCCATCACTGCTGTTTCCAAGGTTCAAGTCTCACCAGCCTGGCTGGATACTCTACAGGCACAATAGGACATGTCTGTGAGAGGGAAAGCCACCTTGCTGGTTTTGAAATAGCTACATTAGGCTAAAATAAAACTTTTTAAAAGGAATTCTTAAGGTCCTGACATTGGGACAGTGGTAGCTTAGTGGGTAGAGCGTTGGGCTATCAACCGGCTATCAACCAGAAGTATGGGTTCTGTCTGAAAACCTAGTGAGCACTCTCGAGAAGAAGGCATGTCTAAACTCTTAGATGCCTTAAAATGCTGCATACCGAGGTGCCTTATTCTGACCAATAATCTGACTGAATAATGAGGGAGCAGCTGATGTTTCCTTAGCAGTGAGGGCAAACCCAGCATTCAGTGCGGCACAACTTTCCTCACAAAAAACGAGCAATATGGCGGATGAATGCAGAGCAACCAACAAGTTATTTTTACAAGCAAGACGGAAATTCTGCACACCCCATTTCACCTTCTCCATGTTTTATTACATTACAGACTCATTCTATCATACATTGTTCTTTTTTGTCACAAAATTCTACACAAAATAGACCAGAATGCAGAGATGGGGACACACAGCGACTTCAGACTCGACTCTGACTCATTTCAAATGACTCAGACTCGTTTCAAATGACTCGGACTTGATTCGTGACTCGAAAAAATAGACTTGTGGACAACAAAAGTCAGCAACATTAGTTACGTGTGACAATTATATATATATATATGATCCGACATCATTCTGATCGTGTCATTTTCTGCTCTCTAATAATGCTCCGGCCATCTTAACCCACAACGCAGGCAATGGGTAAATGTTCCAGCCAGCTTCCGGCGTAGTGATGAAGCGTCACTCCCTACTCCCTACACAGTTTAAAGTTCACTTCATTTCACCATTTTCGTTACCTTTGGATTGAAATCTAACTTAAAATGGTGGAATACCCTACGTAGTGCACTTCACAGTAACACATAATGTGAATGGAACGCTCCTACAGAATTGGCGCTAATGATTGAAGGAACCGCTTTCTGAACCAATCAGACCTTCTAATTTAAATTGTTAGTAAGAAATGCTGTTATTTGCATGTATTTAGTTTGCAGCGTCACACAGATGATTGTCAGTGAAATGCTTGAGTGGCTTTCTAACGAGTTCGTGTTTTACTTCACAACCGGGAAAAGTTTGGAAGTTTTTAATTATAAGAACATTTACAAAATAACAAATTATATTCCTAATGGGACACACGGTTATAAATTTAATAGCATCTGGAAGAACATAAGCTAAGGTAAGCAGTGGTTATGGATTTTTTTTGCTGTGTTTGGGATTTTGGCCGCTGTGCCATGATTTGTTTATTTCTACGCTACATTTCCAATATATGTTTTGTGTAGATTATATTGACTCGTGACTTGACTCTGACTCTAGCCTATAGACTCGTGACCTGACTTGGACTCTAGCCTAAAGACTGGTGACTTGACTCGGACTCTAGCCTAAAGACTTGTGACTCGACTCGGACTCGTATTTTGTGACTTGTGAACAACTCTGGTATGAATGGCCTGAGGCTAACTGTGTTAGCTTAGTAAGCAATGTGTTGGAAAGGCTGCACATTTGTACCCATGTAATAAAGTTTTAAAGTCTTTAGTTATCCATCCTCAAGAATTTTCAAGTTCAAAACCTCCATTAGCATAAAACTTAAAATGTAAGTGTTCATTTTTGTAAGAATATATCTGACTTGGCATAAGACCTGACATTTATTAATACGTAACATAATATATGACATTAGACATGGCTGAGCAAAAGACCTAGGTCATTCCTGATCAAAATGCTAATGATGCCTGACTGCCCACTGCTACGCCAATCACAAAGCACTCTCCCCATGTTCAGCTCAAAATAAAAGTATCTAGAGCAAGAGAGATTCCAGTGAATCAGCAGCAGACAAGAGGAGATGGACAGTGCATGGACTGGTGGGTCCCCTGTGGGCTGAGTGTCACTTCCTAAGCTCTGTATTGATCTAATCCACCTCATTCTGATCCACGAGGAGCAGGATGATAATAAAGGTGATACAATGCTGCTAGTCGAAGGGGTATTGATCATCTCATTCTGTGCTAATTAGAGGGGTAAGTCCATTTTACTGCTCTCCCGTCCACTTCCTGCTTCTCCATACACCAGAGAAAGACCTAGGACAATTTTAGTAGCTTAATGTGTAGAAATCTAATTAACAAATCTAACTAAGGTGGCACGGCGGGTACTGACACCTTACAAAAAAAAAAAAAAAAACACGCAGCACACCAGAGCTGACATCTTGAACTCAGTTAGAATCTCAGCTCTGCTACCGGCATGCTGGGCACCTACATGAACAACGATTGGCTTTTTGTTCAGGGAGGGTGCTGAAGGGGATTCCTCATAACTAATGCAATTACGACCTCTGCTGACTGATTGATGGCGTCTGCACAGAGACGAGGTTTAATGGGAGGGGTAAGTCCATTTGACTGCTCTCCTGTCCACTTCCTGCTTCTCCATACACCAGAGAAAGAACCATAAGGGCCCTCCAGACGCTCAAAGACGGCCTACAATATTCTAAATTTAAAATGTAATAATATAATAAGTGATCAGATCTAATTTTAGTTTGTTTTACCACTGCCTTTTCATGGTAGGTCTGACTGACAGTCTGTCAGCAAAGGCTGGCCTGTGTGGTCCGATCCAACAGACAAGCTACTGTAGCTCCAATTGCTGAAGAAGTTAATGCTGGTTTTGATAGAAAGGTGTCAGAATACACAGTGCATCACAGTTTGTTGCGTATGGGGCTGCATAGCCGCAGACCAGTCAGTTAGGAAGGTGGTCATAATGTTATGCCTCATCTGTGTATGTACGTAATGATATATATAGATATTAGGACTGTCACGTGATTAAAAATTTGAATCGAGATTAATCGCGATTAAAGAACCAAATTAATTGCGATTAATCGCAAAAATAACAAAGCACAATTTGAACAGTTATACAGATTTTTATGTGTTTACCAATAAAATTTTATAAAAGTATGATAAAATTATTAAATCTAAATTATCTTTAGAAAGCCAGCCAATGCCTATATAGAGTTGTTAACAGTTACCCATCTTTCAGTCTGTTATTTGTTATTTAAAATGACAAGTCTGTTCACATTAGTGAGTAAAAGGAGGATCTTTTCCTGTTCATAACCCTGGCACTGAAAACAGGTGCTCATAATATGAACCATTTCTAGATGCAACACCAGTGGTGTAACTAGGAGCTTATGGGCCCCAGTGCAAAAAAAAAAAAAATTTGGGGGCCCCCTCAACAAATTGTATATGCTGATCAGAATGAATTCAAAGTACTCACTCAGAAGTTCCACTTTAAGTCTAAATTCCTGCCTCTGGTATTTTTAATGCACAGTTTTAGTTTTAATTTTACGAAAATATTGTAATATAATAATAAGGACCTGCCGAGTGCAGCCAATGGGCGATTTATTTAACACCAGTGTTTGTAATGTTCCGTGTACAGTTCATGGGCTTTCCATCCAAATACATCCCTAATTATCCCTAATTGATATATAAAATATATTTATATATATTGACATATTTAATTGTGAGAGACACAGAGAGAGAAAACTACTATTTAAATACTATTTAAAGATTTAAAGAATAAAATTGAAATACTGCATAAATGCAGTTTCTTGCAAAGTCATTTAGCGTTCTTATACTTATAATAAACTGCTACTGTTTGTGAAACTGATACGACAGTATAACTTTGTCACTTATTTTAACAGTAGGAGTTGCTGTCTGTCTGATATAACTGTGGCCCTAGATATTGTATGACAACCTACTGTAACTAACGATTATGTTAGTAGTGACCGTACCTCTATGCGCAGTACAAAACAGAAACAGAACAAAAACGCTCACTGCAGTGAGCCGGTACAGCCCTGATCCCTAATAGCTTGTAGTGCTTAATAACTTTGGTGTGTGCAGAGCACCTCTGGATGTGTGAGCGCTGATCCAGTGGCTGTAAGTGCCAGCATGTGTGTGAAGCTCACCAGTGGTAGATGAGATGTTGACATCGATGCTGATCTCCGGAATGCCCCCGCCTCGGAGCGATGCCACACAGGTGTAAGTGCCAAAGTCGGTGAATTTCAGATCAATTATGTCAAGGTTGGTGGTTCCTGGGGAGATGTCTGGATCAGTCTGGGTTATGACCATGCGCTCAGAGCTGCGAAGGGATCGACCATTCTTCAGCCAGCTGAACTGCAGCTCCTCAGGGGGCGTCGCCTCCACCTGACACGAGATTTTCACCTCGCGGCCGATCTGGATGTTGTCGTCGTTGTGGTACGGGTCAGGTGTGATCCAGAAGCGACCTTTTCTCAGGGCTGGAATATAAGTAAAGGAAAATAGGAGTCAGTTTTAATAAAAGCACCTTTAGTAATGCTTTTTAGCCCTTTACAACAGTGCAGTGATGTTTCTCTTACACAATACACAGCCACCTAGCTCTAACCAAACCTGTGGTTATTATTAACTATTAATTATTGATAACTGATGTTCTGTAATTGATAACTGTGTTTTATTATTAATGATTTTTAATGTAAATTCTATTTCATTTTTAACCACTTTATTCTGGTAGGAGTCCCAGCAGGTCAACACTACTGGGAAACACTACTGCAAGGCAGGTATACCCTGAACAAGACAACATTTAATCCAGGCCATGCTCTCTCCAACACCCCTTATCAAAGAATAGCCAGTCACATCTGTGTAGAAGCCCAGGTGGTCTGATAACCCAGAGCTCAGCATTGGTGGGTTAGCGGAACGGACAGGTGCGCCAGCTGAACACCATCATTAATAATAAATTAGTGTTTCAATTAAGAAAATAAATAAATGTGATGCACAGCTTCACACTTGGTTGAAACTATTCCTTCACTTTTATAGCAAGACACCAGATTTTAAAAGTATGTCTAATAACTGAACAATATAATAAACACAGGCTATAAAACAAGATGTTAGGCAACATAAACAAAACAAACCGGATTAAATTCCATGTCTAGCTAAAGTTTTAAGTAACAACTAATAAATAAATACATTATATACAGAAACTTTTGCATGTATTAATGCAGAATTGCTGATTAATATATTGAGGGGGGAGGGCATAAAACACCAAATTCAGCAAATAAACAGAAATTGTGCACAGAACATTGAATACCTCATTTGAAGTGTTATTTATGTTTTGCTTAGGGTTGTATATGTATTCTGCTGCCCTGATTGAACTGAATATATATACACTGACTAGGCATAACATTATGACCACTGACAGGTGAAGTGAATAACACTGATTATCTCTTCATCACGGCACCTGTTAGTGGGTGGGATATATTAGGCAGCAAGTGAACATTTTATCCTCAAAGTTGATCCTCAAAGCGTAAGGATTTAAGCAAGTTTGACAAGGGCCAAATTGTGATGGCTAGATGACTGGGACAGAGCATCCCCAAAACTGCAGCTCTTGTGGGGTGTTCCCGGTCTGCAGTGGTCAGTATCTATCAAAAGTGGTCCAAGAAAGGAACAGTGGTAAACCAGTGTGGTGGGAATTTAAAATAACCCTTAAAGATTGACACAGACAACCAGAGTAATAGTAAAAGCAAAAAATCATTTTATTACTCAGCTGAGGACCCATCTCATAATGCAAACACACACAGGCCTTTACAGGAGAGAAGGGGGATACCGTCCACGCTATCTTCTTATTTATACCCCCTTCACTGCCCCCTCAGGCTAACTCTGCTCAGCGATCCAGCTCAAGGCCGACTTTCCACACCAAACTTGTTTATCATTCTACAAGAATGGTCATTTTGTTAAGAACATGGCGTACTTGCATAAGAATGTGAGTGCAATCAAAACTGTGTGTGCGGGGGTGCCCATGACAAGGTCAACATATCTCTGGACTTCTGAAACCTTTAAAAAGTCTCTTCTACATCTGCTAATTGTACTACGAAAGCAGAAACTTATGAGCTTTGTAAAGTATTAAAATATAAAATTTCCAGTCACACCGGCGACAGGGTCATGGGCGGCCAATGCTCATTGATGCACGTGGGGAGCGAAGGCTGGCCCGTGTGGGATGTGCTGGAAAAACAAGCCCGATCCATGGACAGACACCTTGGATGAAGGATCTATTGCTAACATCTTGGTGCCAGATACCACAGAACACCTTCAGGGGTCTAGTATGTAATACGTATATATATATATACAGTGTATCACAAAAGTGAGTACACCGCTCACATTTCTGCAGATATTTAAGTATATCTTTTCATGGGACAACACTGACAAAATGACACTTTGACACAATGAAAAGTAGTCTGTGTGCAGCTTATATAACAGTGTAAATTTATTCTTCCCTCAAAATAACTCAATATACAGCCATTAATGTCTAAACCACCGGCAACAAAAGTGAGTACACCCCTAAGAGACTACACCACTAAATGTCAAAATTGAGCACTGCTTGTCATTTTCCCTCCAAAATGTCATGTGATTTGTTAGTGTTACTAGGTCTCAGGTGTGCATAGGGAGCAGGTGTGTTCAATTTAGTAGTACAGCTCTCACACTCTCTCATACTGGTCACTGAAAGTTCCAACATGGCACCTCATGGCAAAGAACTCTCTGAGGATCTTAAAAGATGAATTGTTGCGCTACATGAAGATGGCCAAGGCTACAAGAAGATTGCCAACACCCTGAAACTGAGCTGCAGCACAGTGGCCAAGATCATCCAGCGTTTTAAAAGAGCAGGGTCCACTCAGAACAGACCTCGCGTCGGTCGTCCAAAGAAGCTGAGTGCACGTGCTCAGCGTCACATCCAACTGCTGTCTTTGAAAGATAGGCGCAGGAGTGCTGTCAGCATTGCTGCAGAGATTGAAAAGGTGGGGGCTCAGCCTGTCAGTGCTCGGACCATACGCCGCACACTACATCAAATTGGTCTGCATGGCTGTCACCCCAGAAGGAAGCCTCTTCTGAAGTCTCTACACAAGAAAGCCTGCAAACAGTTTGCTGAAGACATGTCAACAAAGGACATGGATTACTGGAACCATGTCCTATGGTCTGATGAGACCAAGATTAATTTGTTTGGTTCAGATGGTCTCAAGCATGTGTGGCGGCAATCAGGTGAGGAGTACAAAGATAAGTGTGTCATGCCTACAGTCAAGCATGGTGGTGGGAATGCCATGGTCTTGGGCTGCATGAGTTCAGCAGGTGTTGGGGAGTTACATTTCATTGAGGGACACATGAACTCCAATATGTACTGTGAAATACTGAAGCAGAGCATGATCCCCTCCCTCCGGAAACTGGGTCGCAGGGCAGTGTTCCAGCATGATAATGACCCCAAACACACCTCTAAGACGACCACTGCTTAATTGAAGAGGCTGAAGGTAAAGGTGATGGAATGGCCAAGCATGTCTCCAGACCTAAACCCAATAGAACATCTTTGGGGCATCCTCAAGCGGAAGGTGGAGGAGCACAAAGTCTCGAATATCCGCCAGCTCCGTGATGTCGTCATGGAGGAGTGGAAAAGCATTCCAGTGGCAACCTGTGAAGCTCTGGTAAACTCCATGCCCAGGAGAGTTAAGGCAGTTCTGGGAAATAATGGTGGCCACACAAAATATTGACACTTCAGGAACTTTCACTAAGGGGTGTACTCACTTTTGTTGCCGGTGGTTTAGACATTAATGGCTGTATATTGAGTTATTTTGAGGGAAGAATAAATTTACACTGTTATATAAGCTGCACACAGACTACTTTTCAATGAGTCAAAGTGTCATTTTGTCAGTGTTGTCCCATGAAAAGATATACTTAAATATCTGCAGAAATGTGAGAGGTGTACTCACTTTTGTGATACACTGTATATATATTTTAAGGAGACAACCAACTGCTGAGTCCCATATACAGACAGACAGACATACGGATGGACAGACAGCTAGATAGATAGATAGACAGACAGGCAGGCAGGCAGGCAGGCAGGCAGACAGACAGACAGACAGACAGATAGAAAATTTATAATAATTGTTATTGTAATATAAATGGAACGCTCAGAAAACCAACTTATGTTGCTTTGAATACAAATACCTCTTTTCTGTGCATCTGCTAAAGTATTTATCAGCATTAAGATGCTGTACTGTGTATTTTTCATTAATACTGTCATGTTTTTGAACATTATATAAAGGGTCTCCAACTAAAACATACACTTCTGTGAGACTGATTTATAGTTTGCCCTCTATTCTGTAGAACTTTGTGCTAATCAGCGTCAGATCTTATCTCCAAGTAAAATATATATAGCCACAGAGAACACAGACATCAATATTTCATTTCTGTGACAGGTTTAGACCTGTTCTGCAATCACAGCAATAGTCAGATATTAATCAAGAAACACACATGACAGAAAGCACAATTAAAGTAATAAATCTTATAATATTCCATGTGATATTATCATGTTATAACACAAAGGGAAAACGCAATAGTTGAAAATACACCTCAGACATAATATAATGACCACCTTCCTAATATTGTGTTGGTCCCACTTTTGCTGCCAAAACAGCCCTGACCTGTCGAGGCATCGACTCCACTAGACCCCTGAAGGTGTGCTGTGGTATCTGGCACCAAGATGTAAGCAGCAGATCCTTAAACTCCTGTAAGTTGCGAGGTGGGGCCTCCATGGATCAGACTTGTTTGTCCAGCACATCCCACAGATGCTTGATTGAGATCTGGGGAATTTGGAGGCCAAGTCAAAACCTAAAAATCGTTGCGCTCCTCAAACCATTCCTAAATCATTTTTGCTTTGTGGCAGGGAGCATTATCCTGCTGAAAGAGGCCACAGCCATCAGGGAATACCGTTTCCATGAAAGGGTGTACATGTCTACAACAATGCTTAGGTAGGTGGTATGTGTCAAAATAACATCCACATGGATGGCAGGACCCAAGGTTTCCCAGCAGAACATTGCCCAAGGCATCACACTGCCTCCGCCGGCTTGCCTTCTTCCCATAGTGCATCCTGGTGCCATGTGTTCCCCAGGTAAGCAACGCACACGCACCCGGTTATCCATGTGATGTAAAAGAGAACGTGATTCATCAGACCAGGCCACCTTCTTCCATTACTCCGTGGTCCAGTTCCGATGCTTACCATCAGAACCAGCATTGTTGCAGCTTTCTGGCGATGAACAAGAGTCTGCATGGGCACCCTGACTGGTCTGCATCTATGCAGCCCCATTCACAACAAACTGTGATGCACTGTGTATTCTACACCTTTCTGTCAGAACCAGCATTAACCTCTTCAGCAATTTAAGCTACAGTAGCTCGTCTGTTGGATCGGACCACACGGGCCAGCCTTTGCTCCCCACGAGCACCAATGAGCCTTGGCCGCCCATGACCCTGTCACCGGTTTACCACTGTTCCTTCCTTGGACCACTTTTGATAGATACTGACCACTGCAGATCGAGAACACTCCACAAGAGCTGCAGTTTTGGAGATGCTCTGACCCAGTCGTCTAGCCATCACAATTTGGCCCTTGTCAAACTCGCTTAAATCCTTACGCTTTGAGGATCAACTTTGAGGATAAAATGTTCACTTGCTGCCTAATATATGCCACCCACAAACAGGTGCCGTGATGAAGAGATAGTCAGTGTTATTCACTTCACCTGTCAGTGGTCATAATGTTATATAACCTGGTAAAAAATGTGGAGAAATTAAGACATTACAACACACCAGTTAACAAGACATAAGTAAAAGACACCATTCATGAGATCTAATGTCTTTGTTTAAATCAATACTACAAACACAAAATAGCAGCTTTTGTTAATACTTCATGCTGTAATAATGTTGACACATTTATACAAAAGACTCCAATTTGTCTGAGTAATTCATTTCTTCTTGGTCTCATGATACAAAATGGTGTCAATGAACTTTAATACCGTGGGCGACAATGACCATTTTTTTCAAATCAAATAATAGAAATCCGAAACTCTCGCCAGTTAATCATGTGTTAGCAGCTGTACCGCTGAGAGTAATCCCAGACAGTCAGGTTACACAGTTTAATTTAGCACAAATGAAAAATGATCCAGTTCAACAATAAGGAAATCAATATCAGCAATAGAAAATGTATTTCTCAGACGCAAATCTGATTATATTTTACAAACTCCTGTAGCCCTGAGAACAGGTTCTCCAAATAAAATTTACTGTCCGGTTCCATTGCATTTTATATTTGTGATTCTGTTGCTGAAACCTAATATGTGTTTTTTTTTTTTTTTTTGAACAATGGTAAAGTTTAGTAAAAACAAGTGTACTTACAGAAACCGTTCTGTGCATAACCTTTTCGGATAATCTTAACCTTTCTAATCCTAAACCAGTTACAAATGCATTTGCTTTTCTGAATGTTCACTTGTCTATCCATGTATAACACCGCTCGTGACCTTTTCAAGCAAAGTACAAAGTGTCCACATCTATTTGCAGACCCGAGAACATAATGGTGCAAAGTATGCAGTGAACTTTTCACGCAGTCTATGACATGCTGAATTGTTAATGTCAAATGTTAAAGCATGAACTTATTTTTAGAATGTTAAAATTTTACAAACAGTATATATCTCTGGGCTCTTTCTATACGCACTATATGGCCGAAGGTTTGTGGGCTGATACTTTAGCTTGGTGAAAATCCTATTCCCGAGTTTTCCCCTTCCAACATGTGTGGCTATGACAGCCCTAGCTGTTCCACTAGATTTTGGTGTGTGTTTGGGGGTGGCAAAGTGGCTAAGTGGGTAGCACTGTTGCCTCAAAGCAAGAAGGTCCTGGGTTCGATCCCCAGGTGGGGATGTCCAGGTCCTTTTCCACCGACGCGAGTCCGGCTCCGTTCCGGTTCGTGAACTTGATTTTGAACCGGTTCCATGTGTTTCCACCGAAAAGAGGTTCCAGACAGAGAACTAGCGTTCTAATCTGGCACCACAGAGTACTTTTTCAGTGTGAACCGTGACGTCATATGTGGGCGTGTCAAAGTGTAGAGGTTTGGACGCTTTCACGTGAGACATTATAACATTATGTAGAATTTAAACCACTTTTACCTGATTCAGTTTTGATCCAGTTTGCCGCTGATATTTGCTGATATTTTCAAAGCGATGAACTGTTTGATATGACGTGGTACAAGTGACCCAGACAGAACGAACAACACTTAATGTAAAAAATAAAAGCATAACGTGGTTTGTTGTACTAAAACAACGACCGATGAATTTGGGCAGTACAGAGCACTTATAATCAGTAATAACAGAGATAAATTGAGTGTTTCTGTGTCGTACTTTTAGTACAATAAGCCACGTTACGCTTATTTTAGGTGAAGCTTTTTCCACTCTCCCAAGATTCAGAACCCCAAGCTGCATAAACACCACACGTGAAGTAAATGTGAAGCTAAACACAGATACATGTGGAGCTTTTAGACTGGATTTGATGGTTATTTCACACAGATGGACGTTCGTGACGTGGAACTTTAGTGATGTTTTATCGCTCAAGCCAAGCGCTGAGCAAATCAGCTATTTACACCGAGGTCGCGGTGAGAGCGAAGCACAAAGAAAACAATGAACTAAAGAAAACAACAACTGCGACAAACACGTCTACATCTTCTTATCACCAATAGCTGAGCAATGCTTTTTGTATAAAAATGAACATCTGTAACAACAGCACAAATGCTCAAAGGTAATCTACACGCTGCTCTTAATAATAATCATGTTACTCCTCTTTACTTTCATTGTGTAACGCCCACCATTTATGACGCAGGCTTGGTTCCCAAAAACTGGTGGAAGCGCGGGTCGGTTCTCTACAAAACACCAACGTTCGAAGAAACCTGAACAGAACCGGTTCAAGAACCAGGGTACTTTTGGTGGAAAAGCGCTCCCCGTGTGACTATGACAGCCATTGCTCTTTCACAGGATTTTGGTGTGTGTTTGGGAATTTGTACATTTGTACAAGTCAAGAAAAAAAGCATTATTGGTAAGGCCAGGCTGGGATGTTGGAAGAGACAAACTGGCTACTAATGAAATTTTAATTCATCCCAAAAATGCTCAATAGGTTTGAGTTTAGGTCTATGTGAAGACCAGGGAAATGTCTTTATACCAAACTGTCAAAGCATGTCTCTATCGACATTGCTTTGTGCACATGGACATGGGTGATATGGGAGTGGCTAAAATAACTGGACTTAACTACTAGACTCCACATGGAGAGTACGTGAAAGCAGGAACTGAGCCTTGTTTTCCAAAGCTGTTTGACATCAACACTAATAGTACAAAAATCATGAGTAATGTTTTATGGTCTTTAGTGACCACGCCATCACACTGAAGTGCAGATTTATTATTCGGTCAGTGGTGGCAAACCTCAAAGAGATGAAAGTGAGATCAAAGTGAGGATGCCCAGTGTGCAGAAAGAGCAAACGTAGGCAGGAATCCTTTCAGTTTAAGAGAGGCGGCATAACTTCCTGCTATCAAAAACAAACAAAAGGCAACTTTAATAAATACAAAAGGAAAAATATGCTTTTTGTATTTGTGGCATTTTAAAGAATTAGTGTGTGTGTCTAAATAAAAAATACATATACAGTATATACAGTGTATCACAAAAGTGAGTACACCCCTCACATTTCTGCAAATATTTCATTATATCTTTTCATGGGACAACACTATAGACATGAAACTTGGATATAACTTAGAGTAGTCAGTGTACAACTTGTATAGCAGTGTAGATTTACTGTCTTCTGAAAATAACTCAACACACAGCCATTAATGTCTAAATAGCTGGCAACATAAGTGAGTACACCCCACAGTGAACATGTCCAAATTGTGCCCAAATGTGTCGTTGTCCCTCCCTGGTGTCATGTGTCAAGGTCCCAGGTGTAAATGGGGAGCAGGGCTGTTAAATTTGGTGTTTTGGGTACAATTCTCTCATACTGGCCACTGGATATTCAACATGGCACCTCATGGCAAAGAACTCTCTGAGGATGTGAGAAATAGAATTGTTGCTCTCCACAAAGATGGCCTGGGCTATAAGAAGATTGCTAACACCCTGAAACTGAGCTACAGCATGGGGGCCAAGGTCAAACAGCGGTCATACAAGGTTTTCCAGGACAGGTTCCACTCGGAACAGGCTTCGCCAGGGTCGACCAAAGAAGTTGAGTCCACGTGTTCGGCGTCATATCCAGAGGTTGGCTTTAAAAAATAGACACATGAGTGCTGCCAGCATTGCTGCAGAGGTTGAAGACGTGGGAGGTCAGCCTGTCAGTGCTCAGACCATACGCCGCAAACTGCATCAACTCGGTCTGCATGGTCGTCATCCCAGAAGGAAGCTGACGCACAAGAAAGCCAGCAAACAGTTTGCTGAGAACAAGCAGTCCAAGAACATGGATTACTGGAATTCCCTGTGGTCTGACGAGACCAAGATAAACTTGTTTGGCTCAGATGGTGTCCAGCATGTGTGGCGGCGCCCTGGTGAGAAGTACCAAGACAACTGTATCTTGCCTACAGTCAAGCATGGTGGTGGTAGCATCATGGTCTTGGGCTGCATGAGTGTTGCTGGCACTGGGGAGCTGCGGTTCATTGAGGGAAACATGAATTCCAACATGTACTGTGACATTCTGAAACAGAGCAGGATCCCCTCCCTTCGAAAACTGGGCCTCATGGCAGTTTTCCAACACGATAACGACCCCAAACACAACCTCCAAGATGACAACTGCCTTGCTGAGGAAGCTGAAGGTAAAGGTGATGGACTAAACCCAATTGAGCACCTGTGGCGCATCCTCAAGTGGAAGGTGGAGGAGTTCAAGGTGTCTAACATCCACCAGCTCTGTGATGTCATCATGGAGGAGTGGAAGAGGATTCCAGCAGCAACCTGTGCAGCTCTGGTGAATTCCATGCCCAGGAGGGTTAAGGCAGTGCTGGATAATAATGGTGGTCACACAAAATATTGACACTTTGGGCACAATTTGGACATGTTCACTGTGGGGTGTACTCACTTATGTTGCCAGCCATTTAGACATTAATGGCTGTGTGTTGAGTTATTTTCAGAAGACAGTAAATCTACACTGCTATACAAGTTGTACACTGACTACTCTAAGTTATATATAAGTTTCATGTCTATAGTGTTGTCCCATGAAAAGATATAATGAAATATTTGCAGAAATGTGAGGGGTGTACTCACTTTTGTGATACACTGTATATATATATATATATATATATATATATATATATATATATATATATATACATCGATCAGCCATAACATTAAAACCACCTCCTTGTTTCTACACTCACTGTCCATTTGATCAGCTCCACTTACCATATAGAAGCACTTTGTAGTTAGTAGGTGTGTTAGGCCAGAGTGGAAGTCAGCAAATGCAATCAGGTAATTGAATACAACAAGACTGGGAGGAAACTTGGGGAAAAATGACTTTATCTGCAGGTCTTACTTTTTTCCTTGATGCAAAAGTACCTGCCAGTTCTCTTTAACACTCTAAAATAACACTTACTTGCTATTTTGCTATTTTATTTAACACATTCATTTACCAAAGTAGTTATGTCATTTTACTGATTATATAAGTGCATCATATCATTTGGCTGGTATTTTGGAAGATGCTAAATAACCACTGTCTCAGTCACAAAAGCAGGCTATAAATTATAAGGACAGCAGTAAGCGGTGTATTAGACTACTGAAAGAGACTACCATAGCACAAATTTCAGCCTTCTATTCAAAACCACCAGCGTGAAACCAACAATACAGTCTAAAGTGTAAGCACTGAGGCATTAAATATACGTGAACACAGCACAACACACATTTACTGAGTATTATTGATAAAACAGCTTTCGTAAAATAGGGTTCCTTTTATTGCCCTGGCTGGAAGCTGTCACTTGGCGAGCTTAGATCTCACAAGGAACTGCACTGTTGCTGAAACTGCAAAACTGCTGATAAAGCCAGCGGCGTGGACACAGGCGCCTGTGCTTCTAGATAAAAAGCGTATGATTAAACAGAGAAAATTACATTCTGAGTGTATGCAAATGTGCTGTTTATCTGTCGATGTACATAATGCTGTTCATGTGGCAGAGATTTAAGTACTTGAGGTCTGATGGATGGTTGTCATTAGCACACTCGGCTTGTAGTTGAGATGTAGCCTGCAGGATAAAGAGGATGTACTGCAGTTTGCCAGCATGAACGGAGATAAACATGGCCCTATATTAATATTCTATGCATTGATCCATATTAGTAATGAATAAGAGTAGAAACAAATTCACTTCATTGTGTATGCCGGTGTCATGCCATGGTGCAGGTGGTAGGTTCAAGTTAATAACTTCAAACACACACACTATTAAACAAATGAATACATTTAATTTTCTCACTGCGTCTGTCCAAAAATCTAGTGAGCTCAATACATATACGGCATTTTACATCATCCTACGTGTTCCCGAGAAGAAGGCTGTCTAAATTCTTAGATACCTAAAAATGCCTCAAATGTGTCCCTGTGCTTAAGTCCTGTAATTTAAGTGCCACTAATTGCATAGTTCACACTACACGATTTTTGCCCTGATTTTAGCTCGGCGACTGGTCAGCGCTAGATTTCCCAGCTCTGGAGCAACTCGGCGTTTGCTCGGCGTTCGAAACTTGGCTCTCAGTCACTATGTGTGAACTACTCAACAACTCGATCCAAGCGGCGAGAGATATCTAGCTTGCCAGATATCTGGATCTGAGTTGCCCAACTGGCAATGAGTGCTATGTCGAACAGCCAATGAGAACGCTAGATACGGGGTGAGGGGAAACGCAGGGGAGGAGTTATAAAAAGGTGGGAGAGGGGGGTAATATAGTTTATATCAGAATACATCGGCACACGCACGTTTTACAGTATTTCTGACCTTACCGTTCTCTACAAAACATAACACCAACACTGCATTGCAAAATATATTCATTAACCTCCAACTCACTATAGAACAATCCATGCTGTTCACGTAGCCAAATCCACTCAGATTCATTTATTTTTTCTTCTTGATTTCTTGATTCTTGATCGCTCGCTACTTGTTGACATGCATTTTTGGATGTGGTATCATTAAACCTTTTGTCACTTCTCGTGTTTGGGAGACCCGAGAAGCTCGCCTGTTATTCCAGTTGGTGATAGATAGAGTAGAGTGAAACCCCCTATCACTGATCAGTCGTGTAATGTGAAAGCCACACCGACTTGAAAGACTCCCGATTACAAGAGATCCAGTCGTGTAGTGTGAACTGTACAGCAATCTGACGACTTGGAAAGTCGTGTAGTGTGAACTTGGCATGAGCTTATTTATAAATTTGCTAAACATGAAGTTTCATCCATTAAGGCAGTCCGGAAGAAGTGAGGATGTACAACATTCCTCGTTCATACTAACATACAATAAGAAAGTATGTATTTGCGTACTATAGTTGACCAGTATTCTTTTCTATTCTACTCTACTCTTTTGTTTTATTTTGTGCTTACACAGTGGTTCTATGCAGGAAGTGTTGGTAATTCTCATCTGTCAGTCTACAGTCCTTATCAAGTGTTCTTATATGTTATTCTTTACATGTGCTCTTTTAATCCAGTTTGGCTTGATTAAAGATATTCTCATACACTGCATTGAAATCGCATACTTTCATACTGACAGTATGCAAAAGCAGTACCTGAGAGTGGGTAGTGTGTCTGAATATGTGGTTTTCATTAAACAGTATGCAAAAAGTACCCTAATGGCCTAGTGTATGGGTGGCCATTTTTGACCATGCAAACACAGCACACTGGGGTCCGATAATCTATCCCATAAATCAACTGGAGCTGCAACGGCGTTCAAAGCAGAAAAAGAAAGATGGCTGAAAGCGGAGAGTTGGCTGTTTACAAGTGTAAGTAAGATTGTGTACAACTCTAGGTAGCTTTGTGGAGAACTTAAGATTCTTATATGTGACGTCATGCATCATATGAAGTTGGTAAGATGGCAGACGTAGTACAGTACGTCCAAGGTTGCGTGCATACTGCACACTTGTGTACTGAATGAGCTTACTGCTTTACCAGCCAAGCAGTGTGCACTGCCTCCAATTTAGTATGTACTTTTTTAGTATGTGATTTTGGATGCAGTCAGTCTTAGGTGCTGCTGTAGATGGTTGTTCCTTTAAGTATTTAGGACATTCAGTCAGTATGTGTTTGATAGAAACAGGTATTCAGAAGGTATTTTCCCCCCTTACAAGATATGAGTGTGTTAAGCATGTGTGTCCAATGCGGCACCTGATCAATATGTTCCTCCTTTGTGGTGAGAAAAGATCGGACTAAAAAGTGGGTTGGGTCTTTGACGCTGTGTAAGGACCCTGGTTAGTAGCCAGTACAGTAATACTGGCCTTAAGCGTGAATCCACTGAAGTACTGAAGCGTGTGTCAGACAAATATACCCAAATATACACTATATATACCCAAATATACACTATCGGGATCTTCAGCAGTGGAAGACTACTTGGCTACTTTAAATTGGGAGAAAACAGAGAAAAACAAAATAACCTAAACCTGAAATTCAGAAAAATGTCAGGACATATTTCATGAAGTTTACTGTTGCTTTGTGTCTTCCATTCTGTTTGATCCCACATTTTTTAAATGTCGACAGATATTGACCTGTATTCAAAACGAAATACGTACTCCCACATGCAAATTCTTCAAACAGGCTAAAATTAGCATTAAATAAGAAAAGCAAGCCTGTATTCCAGTTTATACATTGCTAAACATTTAAATCCCTCTTAGCCTTGCCTGGCTCTTTCTATTACCTGTTTCAATTTCATGCTCACTTAGCATACCGGTTTAAAGAATGCAAAAGCTAATACTGGTCCTGACAATCCGTCATTCGCAGCGACTCCAAATGTCAGCTCTGATTGTCCAGACGTTCAATGCAGCACTAAGAAATAGGTTTTTATTTTTAGCTTAGAATAAAACAAGGCAAACTAAATCAAAAACACCTTGAGCATTCTCAAATCACCAGACAAGGTCCTACATTGCACTAGATTTCTTAACCAATCTATTTTGCATGGTTCTGTAACCATCCTGGTTATTAATGATCAGTCTTACAAAGCTCACAGGTTAAACCCATCTAATTTCCCAAAGTGCCTAATGCCACAGAGACAGCCAAGGTTCCTTTTGATAAAGCATTTCATCAGCGTGGACTACCTAAAACCATAGTGTCACAGAGTCACCCCTCGCACATGAAAGGCACCTGGATAGCGTTTAGTTAAATAAGCGGTAATAGATCTGTGATGTGCTGTACTTTATGACTATTAATTACTGAAGACCCTGATATAGAGTAACGATTTGCTTATGCAATAGATTAAACATGATGCAAGTAGGCATCACATGGCTTTTATTTAGCATTTTATTATCTAAAACATGTTGGTTTGTTATTTGTTTATTACTGTGCAAATCTGGTCCCCATAACATTGGAGTGACAGTGCAGCGATTTTCATGTTGTTTTTAATGTTGTTTGTTTTTTATGTTTGTTTAAATGGTTACATGGAGCAGGCAGGACAAGTTCCCCAAGTTTAAATCTCAGCTCTACTACCGGTTGGCTGGGCGCCTCCTAGCAGGCACAATTATCAGTGGCTGTAGCAAACAAAACTGGTCACTGGTCCGCTGGGTGGGAAAAGACCAGACTAAAAAGGGAGTGGATTTTTGATACTGTGTAAGGATGCTGGTTAGTACCCTGATGAACTTACAAGATATGATTGTGTTAAGAGTGTGTGCCCAATTAAGCATCTGGTATAGACCACCTGATCAATATGTTTCTCTGGTGGTGTTTTCGTGGTTGGAAAAGACTGGACTAAAAAATGGGGTCTTCAACGCTGTTTTTATGAAAAAAATAGATGTTATGTTTGATATAACCCGAATATTAGTTTGATGCTCTTTTGTGAATTAAGTCCTTAGTTCTATTGTTCTTGAAATGTGACTGGGAGTCTAAAGTACAGAGATAAGCAACATGTTTGTTGTAAGCAGATAAGAAACAACAGTTAGCACAGAATGGAGATTCCAAAGTCCAACACCCAATGTGATGTGACTAGAGCAGTATAAAGGGAGGACCAGAGTTCTGTTCCTTGTTCTTCAGCTATTACACTACTTTAAGAACCCCCGATCGCGCAAATACATTCTCCAATCTAGTCAACTGACACTGTCTAAGGACACTGGTTAAGAGATCAGCTTATTACTGTTTGTGTGCAAGACTGGCCTTGCATGCAAATACAACAAAATATAGGTGAATAAGCAGGGGTAGGAGAAAGTGTATGTCAGGCAAATATACCCTTCTTGGTCGAGATCAGGGTCCTCAGCATCAGAAGACCACTTACCATATAGGAGCATTTTGTAGTTCTACAATTACTGACTATAGTCCATCTGTTTCTCTACATACCCTTTTAGCCTACTTTCAGACAGAGCAGCACTGCTGGAGTTTTTAAATACCGTGACCACTCACTATCCACTCTATTAGACACTCCTACCTAGTTGGTCCACCTTGTAGATGTAAAGTCAGAGACGATCGCTCATCTATTGCAGCTGTTTGAGTTGGTCATCTTCTAGACCTTTATCAGTGGTCACTGGACGCTGCCCATGGGACGCTGTTGGCTGGATGTTTTTAGTTGGTGGACTATTCTCAGTCCAGCAGTGACAGTGAGGTGTATAAAAACTCTATCAGCGCTGCTGTGTCTGATCCACTCATACCAGCACAACACACACTAACACACCACCACCATGTCAGTGTCACTGCAGTGCTGAGAATGATCCACCACCCAAATAATACCTACTGTAGTGGTCCTGGGAGTCCTGACCATTGAAGAACAGCATGAAAGTGGAAACAGGTGAACTACAGTCAGTAATTGTAGAACTACAAAGTGCTTCTATATGGTAATTGGAGCTGATAAAATGGACAGTGAGTGTAGAAACAAGGAGGTGGTTTTAATGTTATGGCTGATCCG
Organism: Trichomycterus rosablanca; assembly: GCF_030014385.1. Classification (NCBI taxonomy): domain Eukaryota; kingdom Metazoa; phylum Chordata; class Actinopteri; order Siluriformes; family Trichomycteridae; genus Trichomycterus; species Trichomycterus rosablanca. The sequence continues at coordinate 33,379,153 of NC_085996.1, forward strand.
TGTACATTTACAGTAAAAATATTGGATTATTTAACAAAATCAATTAGCTGTTCTGTTTGTTTTGAAAGCTATTTAAATAATGGTTGTAATGGACTTGCAATGTTTCAAAAACCAGCCTGTATAGATTAGTCCTCCGTTCTCTTCCTAGACTGCTTGTTGCATATACAGCATATTGTTATAGTCCAGTACAAAGTGGGTTATTACAACATTGATGCAAACAGGATAAGATCATACTAATGGAAGTGGATAATCACTCTACACAGACACAATCTAATTTTAGGAGGAAAGACGTCAGGATGCAGACAGGCTCTATGATTAATCAATAAGATCAAAAGGTTCTTATCTTCCCTTCTTTTGCTCCGTCCAGCATTCTTCCTTTTATTTAAAAGCCCTAGAAAAGACCGTCTCTTTACTTGACCTTATTAGGAGACCTACGGTAGCTGGTGAATGCACCCCGAGTTCCCAGCGAAGTAGGTCTTACAGAGCAAGGCAAACAAAGGCCTTAAGTGGCAGGAGGACCAATTAGGGTTGATCACCCACAGCTGCTGAGTTGGCTATTTAAGCCAGCTCTGCGCAGCGGTGGGTGTCGCACCTTTTGTTTGTTTTCCCGGTTTGTCAGTGGCAGTTCGTCCGCGCTTTCTAGGGTTTAGAGGGTATCCCCTGGTGGCATCGCCATTAGGGTGTGTAGACTGGAAGGTCGAGGTACTTCTTTGTTTTCACCTTAGAATTTAGCGTGGGGCGACGCCGTGCAGCCATTGCGCTGCCTTTTGTTTATCGGTCAGCGTTAGCAATGCTGCTACGCTACCAGCCTTCTGGCTGGAAGCGGTTTGCCCGCAACCCCTATTAACCAGGCAGTAATCGGATTCAGTTACCACTGGGTGGCGACGCTGTTAAGCGTGCGGCTGGAGCGTGGCATTCCCCGGTTCGAATCCTCACTTGTGTCTGGGTAAACAAAACGTAGTCTATTCTCTCTTTTTCAGATCAACGTCATTCCCCAGCGGTGTTCCCCCTGCGAGGTCACGTCGACCACGAACGTGTGTAGACTCCCGTGGTTCGGGAGTTAGTGTCAGTTCGACAGCCTTCGGATTCAGTAACCACTGGGTGGCGACGCCGTTAAGCGTTCGGCGGGTGCGCTGCATTCCCTGGTTCGAATCCCCGCTGGGTCTCTTGAAATTAATATTTTTTCTGTTCTCTTTTCAGATCGGCGATTCCCCCCCGTGGGGTTCTCTGAAGAGCTTTCGCCGATCGCGGACATTACTAGTTTCCCAACGATCTGGGAGCTAGTAGCACTCGGGGAAACTCTTCTTCCGCATCCTTCTTTTACAGCGCCGTAACGCGCCCTAGCAGTCTCAACTACCCGCGGCGTTATAGCGCGGAGTTAACGCGACCGTCCCTCGTTGAGGAGACCTGGGTTCGCGTCCTCTTTTGTCATTTGGTTATTGGTGTTGTTTTCTTTGCCTGCAGTTTCGGCGGCACCAGCGGACTTCCCGACTGGTTTTTATTTTCAAGCCTTTTTCCCCTTTTGTTTATTTTTCTATTATAAATAAATTATTATTTAATTTAAAATTCCGCGTTTGAGTCCTCCTTTCTCCATCGTAACAGAAAGGTGCGACCAGTTATGGACTCAGCGGAACTCGCCCCTGTGTCTGACGCACTACGCCACCAAGGGATGGCGCTGGGCAGGCACGAGGTAGCTCTCAATGAGCTGGCGCAGCGCGTAACCGCGCTCGCCCAACACGTGCCAACCTCGGGAGCCACCCCGAATCCCGTGATCCACGCTGGGGAGTCTGTCACCCGGGACACACCTATTCCTCCCCCTGAGAGATACTCAGGGGAAGCAAAGAAGTGTCGGGGATTTCTCCTCCAATGCTCGCTAGCATTCGAGCTGCAACCGTCTCGCTACCCAACTGAACGTTCGAAGGTGGCCTATATCATTTCCCTTCTCACCGGGAGGGCACTGGAATGGGCTACCGCACTTTGGGAGCAGAATGCCCCCGAATGCTCATCAGAAAGCTCCTTTAAGGAAGCATTAAAGGAGACGTTTTTCCACCCTGCAGGGGGTCGAGAGGCGGGTCCACGCCTGCTCGAACTCATGCAAGGTAGTCGCTCAGTAGCGGACTACGTAATCGAGTTCCGAACGCTAGCAGCAGAGTGTGGTTGGGATGAGGGGGCCCTCGTCGCCATTTTTCATCGCGGCCTTTCCTGCAGAGTTAAGGACGAGCTGGCCACGAGGGATCCTCCTGCCACCCTTAGGGTCTTTTACACGCTGGCCACGTCTATAGACACTCGACTTCGCCAGCGAGCGCGGGAACGGGGTTCTTGCCCTCCGTTCGTGCGTTCGTCTGTCCCTCCTAACTCCTCTCTGTCCAATCCCGATCCCGAACCCATGCAATTGGGCTCGACACGACCTGACGCCCCTCAGGCATCAGGAACCCGCTTTAGACCCCGACCACCGTTAAACTAGCGGGCCGCTCTCGAACTAGGGAGTCGAGAGAGGGCCAGACTAATATCCCTAGTCAGGGACTGTTTTTTTCGGCCCAATTGTCTTGGGGTTCGGGGAACACAAACCTCCGGGTTTGTGTAGATTCGGGAGCAGTAGAGAGCTTCATTGATATCAATCTGGTACGCAGGCTGGGGATAGAGGTCCAACCGCTAACCAAGCCGGTCTCGGTCCATGCTGTTGATGGCCGAGCCGTAGCGGGTAGCCCGATTACCCATCGGACGCAGCCTTTGACGCTGCGTCTGGAGGACCACGAGGAACGGATCACCTTTTTAGTGACTCACGTCCCTCACCTCCAGGTGGTCCTGGGTTTTTCGTGGTTACAAAGACACAACCCCCAGATCGACTGGGCCACCGGATCAATCTTCATTTGGGGAACACGATGTAGAGATTCATGCTTGCTTCAAGCCGGCGCGAATCTCAACTCGCCAGTACCAAAAATGGAGACCCCGGATTTGGCCACAGTTCCTCCTGTGTACCATGATCTTCAGGAGGTTTTTAGCAAGTCCAGGGCGCGGGACTTGCCCCCCCATAGACCGTACGACTGCGCCATAAATTTGTTGCCCGGCACCACTCCTCCTAGGGGGCGCCTTTTCTCGCTCTCCGGTCCGGAGAAGACCGCCATGGAGGAGTATGTGCGCGAAGCACTTAAGCAGGGGTTCCTTGCGCCCCTGTGTCGATTATCGCGGTCTAAACGCCATTACGATCAAGGATCGATACCCGCTGCCGCTGATGGCCACGGCTTTTGAAGCTCTTCAGCGAGCATCTATTTTTACAAAGCTCGATTTACGCAGCGCGTACAATCTGATCCGGATCAGGCAGGGGGACGAGTGGAAGACTGCGTTCATTACACCCACTGGCCACTATGAGTATCTAGTGATGCCATTTGGGTTAATGAATGCCCCCGCAGTCTTCCAGAGGTTCATCAATGAGGTCCTACGGGAGACCCTTGATAAGTTCGTCTATGTCTATCTTGACGATATTCTTATTTTTAGCCGGTCCATCGACGAGCACATAGGGCACGTCCGGCGAGTTCTCCAGCTTTTGCTCGAACACCACCTTTTCGTCAAGCTGGAGAAATCCGCCTTTCACGCCCCATCGGTTTCGTTCCTGGGGTTCATAGTGTCTCAAGGCGCCCTACGCATGGACCCGGCAAAAATTAAAGCTGTGGAGAGCTGGCCGACTCCAAGTTCTGTTCGCCAAATGCAAAGGTTTTTGGGCTTTGCAAACTTTTTTAGGCGATTTATCAAGAACTTCAGCACTATTGCCGCGCCACTAACCATCCTTACTGGCAAAGGGCCTTTTAAGTGGTCGGTGCCGGCCCAACAAGCCTTTGAGAGGCTGAAATCTCTCTTGACAACTGCTCCGATTTTGCAGTTGCCTGACCCTGAGGAGCCATTCGTGGTCGAAGTGGATGCCTCGGAAGTTGGGGTTGGGGCAATATTGTCCCAGAGAGTAGGGCCAGGAAAGAAGCTGCATCCGTGTGCCTTCTTTTCGCACCGCCTGACTCCGGCTGAGCGGAATTACCCGGTCGGAGACAGGGAACTGTTAGCCATTAAAATGGCTCTAGATGAGTGGCGACACTGGCTTGAGGGAGCTAAACATCCTTTTCTTGTATGGACTGATCACAAGAACTTGTCGTTCATCCAACAAGTCAAAAGGATGAATTCTCGTCAGGCACGATGGTCCTTATTTTTTGGTAGGTTCCATTTCACATTGTCCTATAGACCGGGGTCCAAAAATGTCAAACCGGACGCCCTGTCTAGACAATGGGAACCAACTAGGCCGGAGACCGAGCCTGATCCCGTGATTCCCTCAACCCAGATAGCTGCCCCAGTCACCTGGGGTATTTCTAAGGTCATTCGGGACGCCCAAAGGGCCGAACCCGACCCCGGTGGGGGACCTCCTGACAGGCTGTATGTACCTTCCACTGTACGCCGTCAGGTTTTTGAGTGGGCGCATGCCTCTCCTTTTGCGGCGCACCCAGGCGTGACTAAGTCCCTGGTTTTGCTGCGCCGAAGATTTTGGTGGCCGGGGATGGAGAATGAGGTACGTGACTTCGTCCGTGCCTGCACTGTGTGCGCTCTCAACAAAAGCCCCAGGGAGCGTCCTCGTGGCCTTCTCCTTCCGTTGCCAATACCTTCAAGACCGTGGTCCCATATAGCACTAGACTTTGTGACAGGCTTGCCAAAGTCTAGAGGGTTCACGGCGGTGTTGGTAATTGTCGACCGGTTCACCAAGTCTTGCCTGTTTATCCCTCTGCCCAAGCTACCATCCGCCATGGGTACTGCGCAAATCATCCTGCAACATGTGGTGAGAGCGCATGGGGTCCCATCAGACATTGTGTCTGATCGGGGTCCGCAGTTTGTGAGCCAGTGCTGGCGGGCCTTCTGCCAACTTATTGGCGCCAAGGCCAGCTTATCCTCGGGGTATCACCCCGAGTCGAATGGGCAATCGGAAAGGCTTATCCAGGATCTGAGCAAGATGCTTAGATGCCTGACGGCAGGGAATCCGGCCACGTGGTCGGATAAACTTTTGTGGGCGGAATTTGCTCACAATACCCTGCATCACTCGGCGATAGGAATGTCACCGTTTGAGGCTCAGTTCGGGTACCCTCCTCCGCTCTTTCCCGAGCAGGAGCAGCAAGTAGCGGTCCCGTCTGTTCAGCTTCATGTCCGCCGCTGCCGCGCCGCCTGGCGCAAAGCAAGGCAGGCACTTGTGGCCAGCCAGCGCTCCATGAAGCGCACTGCTGACCGCAGGCGGCAACCGGCTCTCACCTTCCGGCCGGGCCAACGTGTCCTTGTCTCGACGAGGGATCTCCCCGTCAGAGGTGCCCCTCACAAGCTGGCACCCAGATACATTGGTCCGTTTAAGGTGGTCAGGCGGATTAATCCGGTGACCTACAGGTTGGAGCTTCCTCCCAAGATGAAAGTGCATCCAACCTTTCACGTCTCCCAGCTCCGACCATTTATGTGCGGGGGAGTGTCACCCCCTCCCCAGCCTCCCGCCCCTCGTATCATCCAGGGTGCCCCTGCCTTCACTGTCCGTCGTCTGATGGATAGCAGGAAGGTTCAGGGTAGCACCCAATACTTGGTGGATTGGGAAGGCTACGGCCCTGAGGAACGTTCATGGGTACCGGCTCGTCAGATCCTGGACCCTGAACTGATCCGCGAGTTCCGCCGGAACCGTGATGCGGGTCTTGGGACCTCAGGAGCTGTCCCTAGAGGAGGGGGTTCTATTAGGAGACCTACGGTAGCTGGTGAATGCACCCCGAGTTCCCAGCGAAGTAGGTCTTACAGAGCAAGGCAAACAAAGGCCTTAAGTGGCAGGAGGACCAATTAGGGTTGATCACCCACAGCTGCTGAGTTGGCTATTTAAGCCAGCTCTGCGCAGCGGTGGGTGTCGCACCTTTTGTTTGTTTTCCCGGTTTGTCAGTGGCAGTTCGTCCGCGCTTTCTAGGGTTTAGAGGGTATCCCCTGGTGGCATCGCCATTAGGGTGTGTAGACTGGAAGGTCGAGGTACTTCTTTGTTTTCACCTTAGAATTTAGCGTGGGGCGACGCCGTGCAGCCATTGCGCTGCCTTTTGTTTATCGGTCAGCGTTAGCAATGCTGCTACGCTACCAGCCTTCTGGCTGGAAGCGGTTTGCCCGCAACCCCTATTAACCAGGCAGTAATCGGATTCAGTTACCACTGGGTGGCGACGCTGTTAAGCGTGCGGCTGGAGCGTGGCATTCCCCGGTTCGAATCCTCACTTGTGTCTGGGTAAACAAAACGTAGTCTATTCTCTCTTTTTCAGATCAACGTCATTCCCCAGCGGTGTTCCCCCTGCGAGGTCACGTCGACCACGAACGTGTGTAGACTCCCGTGGTTCGGGAGTTAGTGTCAGTTCGACAGCCTTCGGATTCAGTAACCACTGGGTGGCGACGCCGTTAAGCGTTCGGCGGGTGCGCTGCATTCCCTGGTTCGAATCCCCGCTGGGTCTCTTGAAATTAATATTTTTTCTGTTCTCTTTTCAGATCGGCGATTCCCCCCCGTGGGGTTCTCTGAAGAGCTTTCGCCGATCGCGGACATTACTAGTTTCCCAACGATCTGGGAGCTAGTAGCACTCGGGGAAACTCTTCTTCCGCATCCTTCTTTTACAGCGCCGTAACGCGCCCTAGCAGTCTCAACTACCCGCGGCGTTATAGCGCGGAGTTAACGCGACCGTCCCTCGTTGAGGAGACCTGGGTTCGCGTCCTCTTTTGTCATTTGGTTATTGGTGTTGTTTTCTTTGCCTGCAGTTTCGGCGGCACCAGCGGACTTCCCGACTGGTTTTTATTTTCAAGCCTTTTTCCCCTTTTGTTTATTTTTCTATTATAAATAAATTATTATTTAATTTAAAATTCCGCGTTTGAGTCCTCCTTTCTCCATCGTAACAGACCTTGCTATTTTAGCGGGAACATTGGTGCGCTGACCCTTGGGCTCCCCTCTTATAATCAGTATGTACAGCTTAGTACACTCCACAGGGACAGATGGCTATCTCTACCCTACCTGTGACTTTAGTCAAGGGGACATGGACAAAACGAAGAGTAACATCTATGACAGCTTTAATCTGGCTGATCCTAAAAAAATACGAATGTCCGAACTGCTTGTTTTGCCGCTGCCAAATAGCAATTTACAGATGAAGCTCAGGCACAAACCTGTTCCAAAAGCTTAATAAACTGCAGCCTTTCATATGTTCATTACAAGAGAGACGCACTGCAAAACTGAAGGGGTGGATAGGAGTGGTACTTTCTATTTACTCCGAGTCCAAATAGATGAATTGTTGACTGGAATCTCTTTCAGAAATTACAGCAGGTCCCCTCATTAAGGCAGCATTAGTGAGTGAAAGAAAATTGGCACAAGATGTACTGAAGCTTGTACAAAAAATAAAGGTTCGGCTGTTAGGCTGCATTCTGCCCAGAAACCTCTTATACGTAAAGCCCTACCTAATTCACGACCGTGAATATCCCGTCATGGACCGTTAAATGAGCCGCTTCCTGTGAAATATGCAATATGCTGTAAAATTCAAAATGTAAGCTTTGTGTTTAGTGATTTAACATTTTAATTTGCGTAGCATACAAAATATGAGGCACAATATGAGCCTGTCCTAGCAATCATACTGTAATTGCATTAGTGTAACAGATTTTTCTGTGTTGTAGTGGGCTGACATTGTTTAATGTAAGTGTTTACATATTGAATGCATTTTGACCCTTTGGGGATTCCATAATTAATGGAAAAATGTGCCTCTCTACACATGTGATCATCTCTCTGTAGTCTGTGCTCAAAAGGACAAGCCAGTAAAGTATTCTCCCACTAGTTTGTATATGTACAGTTTATTTATTTCTCTATACACTCAGCAAACTCTAAAGATGTTTGGTTACACTAGAAATCGGTTAGACCAAATGTTCAAGATGTCGAAGTCTAAAGCAGCTAAAAGCAGGACTTAGGTAACTGAGTTTGGAAAACTCCCAACCAATTCTGTGGACGGAGGGGGAGGGTGTCAAAACACGGACGAGAATCTTTGTCTTTCAGCTATTAAGATACACTGTGCTGTGTATTGTAGCTTTCATTTATTCTATCATTTAATTCATGCATGTTATTTAATGACTGCCATAAAATGTGGCATTTTTCTTTAAAAATACGTTAAATCTGTGATTTTTTGAAAAACGAGGACCGTAAATTTCGTATGGCCCTACTTATACTGTATACTGTATTACAGGTTTTTTAAAACCCACTCAAGGGTCACAAGCCAAAAAAATGGGTCGCAGAGAAAAATAATAATAATTAATAAACAAATTTTAACAGGCACATAAACACAAAATGAACTTACACAAAATGTACACCCCTTGAGGCGGCTTTACGTTACGTCTTGTAAACCACAGTAAGACCAGATTGCCATCATTTAGATTAATTCACTATACTTTGTTTTGTGTTTCGTTATGATGCACTGTTTGTGTTGTCTTGGTCACGGTAAAAATCATGGACAAAAAGTAGGTTCGCTTTAAAAAAAGCTGTATTCTACAGTGTAAGCTGTAGTAGTAGTAGTAGAAGCCAGGTCCACATTTATCCTGCGGAATTGGGTTACTTATCTTCAATTGATTTTGCCCAAATTGGAGTTTGTCTAATTTGTACTAATAAAACTACTTAGAAAATGAATTAAAAAATCATTAGGGATATATTGCTTATTGAACTAGTTCTGTTATGCAGATCTGCCAGCCCTGATCAAAGCAGGATTCAGAAGCCTCACAAACATCTGGCAACTGGATCATTTAAAATAAAGACAGTTATGCTATTACAGTATGAATATACACATATAGTATATCTAGACTACATGGCATGCATTAGACAAAAAAGCCATTTAATTTGACATTTTTATATAAAAGAGTATTCATAGACAAGTGTTTGACCTCCAAAAGTAGTATAGCCCACCTTGAACATTTAGTTTAGCCACATAATAACAGTGTACAAGCATTTAGTTTGCACTTATTTTTGGCATTTTGTCTGTATTTACACCATCTACACAGTGTAACTGTCCTAACATGAGTGATTTTTTAAAAATAATTTTATTTGTTACATTAATGTTTGATTTCATACTAAACCTTTAACAGCTCAATGGTTGATTTGCAGCCCCTTACATCAGCTTATAATATATTAGACAAGAAGGAAGGGAATGTTATTGGTCTGTAGTGGTTGATGTCTGTGGTGTCCAGTGTGGGTTTCTATCCAGAAGTTGTACATGACTGCAGACAGGTCAGTCTCACATCTGATTAACTAGCCACGCTGTTGTAACCAGTACAGAATGTGAGTTGGTGTTGTGATGTTACAATAAGCATACATTGATTTGAAGTATGTATTTACCTATTAGTGTTGATGACGTTTTGCTGATGTGACAGATACCAATGTCATGATCTCTGCTACCCCTCCCAGACCATGACATACTCTGTTTTGTACTTTACGTTCAAAAAATCTGACATTCAATTTAAAATACTTTCACTTTGATAACAATTTCACCTTCCCCAGGCTACCCAAGGAGGATGGGGGTCCATGTTAAGTCTGGTTCCTCTCAAGGTTTCTTCCTGAGGGAGTTTTTCCTTGTCACTTTTGACCTTGGCTCTCTCAACAGAAGTTTTTGGTCTGTTGGTACTGGATTCTGTAAAGTTGCTTTGAGACAATGTCCATTGTCTATTGTATTGCATTTACATTTGCGGCATTTAGCAGACGCTTTTATCCAAAGCTGCTTACAATTGTGACCGTATACAATCTAAGCTGTTAGAGCCCAATAGTGGCAATCTGGCAGATGTAGGGCTTGAACCTACAACCTTATAATCACAGGTCCAGTACCTTAACAACTGAGCTACCACTGTCCCCCACTGACCACCTGCACCTGTTCCACTCCCTCACATGCATTCCATTAAACCTGACAGCTCTTTTAGTAAAAGTTTAGGTTATTCCAAAGTGACTCTGCTGTGCAGGACCATAATTGCTCAATGGTGCCATGTGCCATGCCATGTCACTGGGCCGTCATCGCTTTGTGATGGTTGGCTGCACAGATGAGTCAGTTTTCCTCAATGCCCTCTGTCTAACCCCTAATAATGCAATACACTTCATGATATTGTCAATCTAGTATATTCTTGGTTTTCCTCGTCTACTGAGTCCTTCCACAAGTCATAACATAACACTGCCTTCAGTGAGGTCATGTGGGTGCCTCTTTATATACCCAAATTAATAGCAGGAACTAGTGTGGTTCTGTAAAGAACTGATATTTAATATTAACCAAAAAGTTACATATAATTTCTCTTAATCTAAACGCATCATAACATGTCACTGCTCAACACTGGCGATGAGCTACAGCATTAATATATTAAACACTGTCAGGTGCAGCAACATTAAAGTGCTTTTTATATACACATGCCAAACACAAGTTAAAGATCTAAAAAACCTAGAAACCTAGTTAGCTGCCTGGCTGCCTACTGCCTACCTAAGCAGCTGCCTAAATAGAGAAGATTCTAATAAGACATCAAACTTGTAAGACAGATTATAAGATTATGAGACGCACTACTTAGACAGCGATTACGGCATTTTCACTTACTAATCTAACACAATTAGCCTCAGGGTATTCAAACCAATGGCTGGGGCAGCACAACCCGCTAGCATGCCAGCTAACATAAATGAATAGGGATGTAACGATACACTCTACCCACGATGCGATATGATTCATGATACTGGGTTCACGATACGATTTTTTCCCATTTATTTTTTAAACAAAATGAAATTGAAGACAAATTATGACAAAGTTTGCTTTTATTATTTCTCTTAAAAAAATAAAATAAAGGCCGCTCAGGTGGCGCAGCGGTAAAAACACACGCTGGAACCAGAACTGGGATCTCGAATACATCGTATCGAATCTCAGCTCTGCCTACCGGCTAAGGCTGAGCGGCCACATGAACAACGATTGGCCTGTTGTTCAGATATGGGCGGGACCAAGCCGGATGGGGTCTCTCTCCCATGACTGGTGCAATTACGACCTCTGCTGGCTGATTGATGGCGCCTGCACAGAGATGAGAAAAGAGTGCTCTCAGGGTGTGTCTCTCCGTACACAACGCTGAGCTGCACTGCACTCGTCAAAGTGCAGGTGATGAAATGCGTACGGCTGCTTCCCACATGTCGGAGGGGGCGTGGGTTAGCTCCATTCTCCTCAATCAGAGCAGGGATCGGCATTGGTGGAGAGGAAGCATGACATAATTGGGCAATTGGACACGCTATCTTTTATTTATCTAAATAATGAATGCCCTTTTATTTCTGAGGTAGGTACAAACTATGCCAAATAATGCTTATTGTCTAAAAAAAACTGAAATGAAATTAAAAAAAAATCCAACATTATATAAATAAATGAATAATACAAATAAAGAAAATATCCTCACAGAAATATATTTGGCTAGAAAATCCCCCTACCTGGCAACTTTGTAAAGTGCCGTCAACCAGGCGAGGTGAATAGCGGCAGTGCCCTATGCTGTTTAATGTAAATATCAATTCATCTTAAATGAATAACTGATTTGAATCGTGGCACATGTGCACCGATTTTTAACTGTCCTGTGGTGCATCGTTACATCCCTATAAATAAATGAATGCCTTTATTGTCATTGTATATAAAATTGAAGCTATAAATGTCCCTCCATGCACTTCAAAACAGTAAAATTTGCAAATGAATTACACTTGTATACCTTTATACAAATTAAAAATCTATGAGAATTTATTTACATTTGAAAAGAACTCTGTTAGTTGCTCTGCATTATTCATATTTGTAGTTTTTGTGAGAAATGCTGGGATTGCCTTTACCTCTAAGAAAGCATCCCTCATCATTCAGTCAGTTTACAGCTACAAATTAAGGCACCTCAGTAAGCAGCATTTTAAGGTATCTAAGAATTTAAACAGGCTTCTTCTCAGGAGCATGCATAAGATAATGTCAAATGCATCTAGGTACAGAACTCACAAGGTTTTCAGACAGACCCTTTATTTACATTCCAGACTTCCTGTGTTCAGGAGTACCTGAGAATGTACTCAGGCTTGTAAACTGGCCCAAAGTGCTGGATTTGAAATCTACAAAACAAAAGAACAAGTGTAATAACACCTCAGATCTGACGTCAATAATCCTGTTCTTTTTACAACACACACTTTAAGCCTTTTGTAGTCTTGTAGAGGAACTGTATCACAAGACACAAACAGAATGTTGCTCTGATAGCGGACCTTTGATTTTAACATCAGAGAGCGAGAAAACCCACGCTACTCAAAAAAGTGGGAGTCAAACACATCTGAAATATTCAAGATCTTTTCCAAGTGAGTCTCATCTATAAAGCGGAGGGATGCGTTTTCTGTCACAAATGCGTTTCTTGTGTTATTTGCAGCCTCTTGAAAAACTTTTGCTTCTCTGAGCTCCAAACTAATGGCTGCCACAGCAAAAGAGTGCGGGCGCTTGCTGTTTTTTTCACTTCAGCTAATTATATTTAAGACTGAGGTGTAAAAAAAAGAAAAGAAAACTTAGCCACACGCGGCTGTCTGTGGCAACCTCAACCAGAGATGGGGACTCGAGTCGCACGTAAGTCGCACACACAGGGACTTCAGACTCGACTCGGACTCGTTTCAAATGACTCGGACTCATGACTCGCAAAAAATGACTTGTGTACAACAAAAATCAGCAACATTAGTTACGTGTGACAATTATATATATATATATAGTGGCATAACTAGGAGCTCATGGGCCCCAGTGCAAAAAATGTGGGCCCCCTCAACAAATTTTATATATTGGTCTAGTAATGTTAAGCAGGTTACACAGATTCCCAAAATCCCTTGCTGTGCACTCACTGTATATTTTGATTACATGTACTCTGATATTGTCTTTTAGTTATTTAATTATTTTACTTAACAAAATTATTGTCGTGTTTTTACTTTCGTTATCGCTGCACTTTACTGCTAGCATTAGCCACTTGCTACTGGAGGGTCATATACAAAACTAACTGCCGAACGTCCGAAAGCACATGTATAAACCGGGTGCTGCATTCTGATTGGCTGAGCTGAATGTCACTCGTATAATGCAGCTACAATATTGTAATATAATAATAACGACCTGGCGAGTGCAACCAATGAGTGCGGTGGGGGTTGATTTCATGTCGTGGAGGGCCCCCCCACACCATGTGCCCCAGTGCACCTATCCCCCCTGCACCCCCGGTAGTTACGCCCCCGTATATATATGATCCGACATCATTCTGATCGTGTCATTTTCTGCTCTCTAATAATGCTCTGGCCGTCTTAACCCGCAACGCACGCAATGGCTAAATGTTCCAGCCAGCTTCCGGCGTAGTGATGAAGCGTTGCTCCCTACTTAAAATGGTGGAATACGTAGTGCACTTCACAGTAACAGATAATGTGAATGTAACGCTCCTACACAATTGGCGCTAATGATTGTAAGAACTGCTTTCTGAACCAATCAGACCTTCTGATTTAAATTGTTAGTAAGAAATGCTGTTATTTGCATGTATTTAGTTTGCAGCGTCACACAGATGATTGTCAATGAAACGCTTGATTGGCTTTCTAACGAGTTCGTGTTTTACTTCACAACCGGGAAAAATTTGGAGGTTTTTAATTATAAGCACATTTACTAATTAACAGATTCTATTCCTAATGGGACACACAGTTATAAATGTAACAGCATCTGGAACATCATAAGCTAAGGTAAGCAGTATTATGGATTTTTTGCTGTGTTTGGGATTTGGGCCGCTGTGCCGTAATTTGCAATGAAAACAAAACATCAGTTTAAGCTTTTAACTGGTAACTGGGAAAGTTAAGGCACGAAGTAAAACAGCAAAATACAGTCGCTAATCTGTTGTTGTTGTTTATCTGAACTTACATATTATTTGTTTATTTCCACACTACATTTCCACTATATGTTTTGTGTATATTATATTGACTTTTGACTTGACTCGGACTCTAGCCTAAAGACTTGTGACTTGACTCGGACTCTAGCCTAAAGACTCGTGACTCGACTCGGACTCTAGCCTTAAGACTCATGACTCTACTCGGACTCGTATTTTGTGACTTGTGAACATCTTTGACCTCAACCAGCCTACAGTTGTACCAAATTTAACCTGATTTTGGGGAGGAGACTGTCCCCTCTCTACCATGACGGATCATGATCGAGGGCCTTTTGCGAGCCAGGAGCACACTGAGCCACTGGAGTAGAGGGCCAAGCTGAAAGTCATCGCAGGCTGTGGGGAAGTGTGCGCAGAAAAGCCACCATCTGCTCAGACGCGATCCGCCCAAACACACACAGTTCTGTTGGCAAGGCGGCATCGAGAGGGCTTTTCAAGGACTGGTGTGATAAACAACACGACAGACATACACACACACATATGCATATTCACATATGCACACATACACACATATAATGATAAAAAAAAAAGAGTGGAAAATGTGTGACGTCTATCTGACACACTCACATGCACACGCTTGCACACACACAGTTTCCTAAAGCACTATGGTGCATATGAAATCACACATTTTAAGCATTTAAAACTGTATATACCTGTATATATACATACATACATATATATATATAGGAGCACTTTGTAACTCTACAATTACTGACTGCAGTCCATCTGTTTCTCTACATACCTTTTTAACCTCCTTTTACTCTGTTCTTCAATGGTAAGGACCCCCACAGAGGTATTATTTAGGTGGTGGATGATTCTCAGCCCTGCAGTGACACTGACATGGTGGTGTTGTGTTAGTGTGTGTTGTGCTGGTATGAGTGGATCAGACACAGCAGTGCTGCTGGAGTTTAAAAATACTGTGACCACTCACTGTCCACTCTATTACACACTCCTACCTAGTTGGTCCACCTTGTAGATGTAAAGTCAGAGACGATCGCTCATCTATTGCTGCTGTTTGAGTTGGTCATCTTCTAGACCTTCATCAGTGGTCACAGGATGCTGCCCATGGGGCGCTGCTGGCTGGATATTTTTGGTTGGTGGACTATTTTCAGTCCAGCAGTGACAGTGAGGTGTTTAAAAACTCCAGCAGCGCTGCTGTGTCTTATCCACTCACACCAGCACAACACACACTAACACACCACCACCATGTCAGTGTCAATGCAGTGCTGAGAATGATCCACTCACAAATAATACCTACTCTGTGGTGGTCCAGTGGGGGTCCATTGAAGAACAGCATGAAAGGGGGCTAACAAGGCATGCAGAGAAACAGATGGACTACAGTCAGTAATTGTGAAACTACAAAGTATACTAAACTACAAAGTTCTATATGATAAGTGGAGCTGATAAAATGGACAGTGAGTGTAGAAACAAGGAGGTGGTTTTAATGTTATGGCTGATCAGTGTATATTTTGCGAAATCCACTAAATCAGTGGTCTCCCAACTGTGGGGTAGTCCAACCCAGGGCAGAGGAAAGGATGCTGGGGAGCTGGTAGCAGTAAGAAGCATAAAAATATACAGCAATTTTACTTCTTGCTGTAAAGATTTTATAACTAACAATCATGGTAAATGTAAAAAAAAGTACCTGAAGGCTAAAGAAACAAAATCATTAAACAAAAATACAAAGCCATAGTAAACACTATAAACATTGCTGTTTGTCCAACGGGTTTGATAATCCACTTGTGAAAAGCTCATAAAACCGCATGGCCTCCAGTCAGGCGCACCACACAGACGTGCTCTGAGACGAATGTTTCGAAAGGTAAGAATGAAGCAAGCAGTAACTCAAGAAGAGTCGTGAAACAACCCGATAGCTGCAGGAACGGCAGCTACACAGTAAACAATAAGCCAGGAACGGCACCACAGGCATCTTTCTTACTTTTACCTGAAAGTTTACTGCTGAAAATAATTACAAAAATGTGTCTGTCAAAGTAAAGACAAATTAGTATGACATGCTGATGAAACCTAAATAAATCACTCAGGCAATAATTCAGATTGTTGTCTTTCTTTTTTTTAAATAAACGGTTGCTTATACACAATCAGCCATAGCATTATGACCATTATGTTTCTACACTCACTGTCCATTTTATCAGCTCCACTTACCATATAGAAGCACTTTGTAGGTCCACAATTACTGACTGTAGTCCATCTGTTTCTCTACATGCTTTCCCACTGTTCTTCAATGGTCGGGACTCTCTCAGGACCACCACAGAGTAGGTATTATTTGGGTGGTTTCATTCTCAGCACTGCAGTGACACTGACGTGGTGGTGGTGTGTTAGTGTGTGTTGTGCTGGTATGAGTGGATAAGACACAGCAATGCTGATGGAGTTTTTAAACACCTCACTGTCACTGCTGGACTGAGAATAGTCCACCAACCAAAAATATCCAGCCAACAGAACCCCATGGGCAGTGTCCTGTGACCACTGATGAAGGTCTAGAAGATGACCAACTCAAACAGCAGCAATAGATGAGTGATCGTCTCTGACTTTACATCTACAAGGTGAAGCAACTAGGTGGAAGTGTTTAATAGAGTAGACAGTGAGTGGACACAGTATTTTAAAACTCCAGCAGCACTGCTGTGTCTGATTCAGTCATACCAGCACAACACACACTAACATACCACCACCATGTCAGTGTCACTGCAGTGCTGAGAATGATCCACCACCTAAATAATACCTGCTCTGTTGTGGTCCTGTGGGGGTCCTGACCATTGAAGAACAGGGTGAAAGCAGGCTAAAAAAGCATGTAGAAAAATAGATGGACTACAGTCAGTAATTGTAGAACTACAAAGTGCTTCTATATGGTAAGTGGAGCTGATAAAATGGACAGTGAGGCTGATCGGTGTATAATACCCAGTATTAGTAAGGTGGTGAAGTGTGACCACAATAATATAGGGCTGCTTTTCTGGTTTTATAAAATAGTACAAGGGCTTTACATGTCATTAAAGGAAACAAGAATACAGGGATGAATGGGGACAAATTAAATGCTAATTTAATATAATTAGCCAAGATAGCAAACAAGGTCAACATATCTAAAGAAGGTAATGGTGCTTACATGATTTAGCCTTTATGCCATTCCTTTAAGCCTAATGAATACATGTATAAAGGATTTTTGCATGTCTATCAGTGGGGCCCTTGTAACCTCTATGTATTTAGGATGGTATGCAAAAAAATGGGTTGAAATCAAATCGCAAAGCTGCAAAAGAATTACTAATATAAAGCTCAAGTAGTTGTCTTAAATTAAATATATAATTATGAGGAGTATCTTTGCATCAGAGTTACTAAAGTAACTAGTGCAAAATTATGGCATAATCATTGGCTTTAATACTGGTGATTTGGGTAGCATATTATTAAAAATTAAATAAATAAATGAATAAATAAAGAATGTCTGACATCAGGTTCTACAAAAAGTCTATATTCTTTTATAAACTAATATGAATTTGTATAGCGATCAGCTATAATAAGTAGGCTACATTTATGTCTAAATAGATTTATTAGGGTGTTGTTTCACATACTCAGTGAGTCACTTGTACCCATAACATTTGACTGGACAATGTGAGTTTGTGTGCACTCATTAAGGACATATACTTGGTACACCTATCTGGTACATACATTTATTAATTATTTGATAAACTACACCTACCAAACAGATAAACTTTGTAGGTGTACAATTACTGACTGTAGTTCATATGTTGCTCTGTACACTCCCCAACCCCCATGATGATTTAAAAGGAACCCCCATATGACCTCTACTGAACAGATGATATTTAGGTATTTGATGGACCTTTCTGCAATGGTACTATCATGGTAATGTGTGTAATGCTAGCCTAGTGGTTAAGGTACTAGACCAGTGATCAGAAAACTGCTGGTTCAAGCCCCACCACTGCCAAGTTGCCACTGTTGGGTCTTTTATCAAAGGAACTGAGGGTTGCTGAGCACCTGATCCAAGTAACTCAAGGTTAATCAAACCCCTGCCCAGGGTGTTACTGTGTGCCCTGAGCCCATTGAAAAGCTGGGATAGGCTGCAGCAACACCTATCCCAGCCCCCTGGCACGACCCTACCCCCTGCGACCCTAATTGGATAAGCGGTTAAGAAAGTGAGTCTTTAGCAATGCATAAGATTTCCAAAATCATACACGCCCCATGTGGTCTCACCATCACAGGCAACCCAACGTTCTAGTTCTATAATCCTTCCTTATGGGAGAAGGAACATCATACACTCTTGTCCTACCTAAAACATAAGTTCCCAGTTCAGTTATTAGCCTGACTGCCTTTACTTAATTGCTGTAATTAGCTGTTTAATAAGTACTTACACAGTAATATGCCACAGGCTCTGCCCTTCCACAGCAAATGAGTATGAAATGTGCTACACATATCACACGCTGACAGCCGATGTAATGCCTGGTTAGTCTTTTTTCATTCATTTTTTTTTTTTTTTTTTTTTTTTTTACGTAAGATTTGAGAGTCTTGGTGACGTACGTGACTTACATTCACAGCAGAGTACTGAGTGTTTCTGAGTTTATTTTGACTAGCTAAACTACCGGTTGAGTGATTTGTCAAATTAGTTAAAAGGAATTAAATAAAATACTTATCACAGATAAAATGAAGAACGAATAACCACTCAAAAAGAGAGCAATAATGCAATAAATAAAATGTAACGTTAAAAGACTCATGCATATATGAGAATCAGCCTTGTGTACGGAGAGACACACCCTGATCCGCACTCTCTCCCTGCCTCTGTGCAGGCGCCATCAATCAGCCAGCAGAGGTCGTAGTGCATCAGTTACGAGAAGGCCAATCGTTGTTCATGTGGCCGCTCAGCCACCTGAGCGGCCCTAATAAGCCACATTTTAATTTGGATTCCCCCCATCTCCCAATATAGCCATTTCCAATTCCTGATTGTGAATCTGCTGCCGATTGCACTACCCCTGATCTGATCATGGAGAGCTAGATTACCACACTGCCAATCTGCAGCTGCTTCTTATCACCTGCCAATGTCAGCTTCCCACACAGAGTTGTATTGCGTACAGGGAGATATGCTAAGCTCTATGTGACACACTCGTTTTTGCAACTGCATTCAATCATGGAATTTTGACTTGCCATTAATGTGCCGTTACCTCGTACAATGATGGTTGTAGACTTCTTGGCTGGGTTTCCTACATTGTTGCTAGCGATGCAGCTGTAGACCCCCGCATCCTCCGATGAGATGGCTGGTAAAGTAAGCGTCCCGTCCTTCACCACGCTTTTCTCAGGGAGGTGCTCAGAACTGCTGATCCACGTCAGGACCGGAGGTGGTTCACCACCCGTTGCAATGCAAACCAGAGAAACCGTCTGTCCGGGATTCACCACAATTGGATCCTCCACCAGAAGCTTGATAGATGGTGAAGCTGCAGGGCCAAGCGAACACAGAAGGTCAAGTTAGCGTCCTCAAAAAGAGACGTTTTAACAGTCCTTATTTAGCTGACAAACTTTTCTAGCGAGTAATTCCCAGCGGCCCAGCCATGCGATTGTAAATGTAAATGGATTCAGAGCATAATCCCCGCTTTGAGCCAGTCTAGGTTACTTATTTATTTATTTGTAAAGAAAACAGTATAATCCAGTAGTGACAGCTGCAAGTCTCATCTTAAGTATTCATACATGCTTGTTAGATGCAGCCCAGGCTCACCGTGGAGTTTAACACACAATGTTTAAATAAAACCCTTCAATTACCGCTAATGAATGAAAAGGTCAGCACTGTCTACACACAAACAGGTTGATTAGAGACTTAAAAATGTGTTTAACAATGTGAAATATGCAAATGTAAGCTTAAAATATTGCCCCGCTCAAGGAAACAGTCCCATTTGGGTTTAATTTAATAGCAAAGTAGGCTGTGCAAAGCCAGAGCTTCAAGAAAACAAATCCTAAGAAAATGCTATGAAAACAGATTTCAGCCCATATCGAAATAATTGTAGTGACTTTGTACAAAATCATTTCTAAAAGCCATATTGTTCAACAATCTACAACAAGCAAACTGTCTACGGTCTGCAAAAATACTGAACTGTTACTAGAAGTGGGCGTAGTGAAGAGATCGCATCATAAGCACAATGTGTGAAACGTAGATGATACAGAACACAATGGTGTCAGCAAAATCTTGTGAAATTTGTGTTCACTATACACTATACGGTTTGATTAGGATTTTAATGTCATGTTTAAAGTTTAATTTAAACGTCGTGATGTACGCACCTGTTTTGTTAGTGAGTCTGAAGATGACCCGGCGGTCGGGGATGCCGCACACATTCCGGACAGAGGCGATGCAGCTGTAGTTGGCGTAGTCCTTGGGCCTCAGGTTCTTCAGCTTCAAGATCTTAGTTTCCCCCTGCAGCTCAGAGTAAGAAGCAGAGAGCAGTGTGCAAATGTGTGTTCCAGTGCTTTCCTTCTCCAATTGTAACACACTCAGTATAATGTGACCCATTTAACAATGGACCAATGTTCTGCAATACATTTATTACAGGCCTTCAACACTTAACATACTGGGTTATTGTGAATTTCACATATGTGACTGAACAAGCTAAAAGTGAGTTCATTAAGATGTTAATTAATCTGTGGTCGACCCAGCTGCCCACTTGCAAGTAACTTATGTTCGGTGTAAGAGCCCTTTTCAATTAGGCCTTACTTGAAACTCTTGACTGCTATTTTGTGGTGCTCATTAAGTTTAGAAAGAGGAAAATTTGGCTTATGGTTAAATATCCAGAGGCCGTGTCTGTGGTAAAGGAGTACTATATAAATGTAGATATACATTATAAATATACAATATAAATTTGGCATTTTGACACCAAACACAGAATTTAGCCTCCAAGAAAAACAACCAATTGTCCAAGACTTAAAATGCAAACTTCAATCACAGCAAGACACGTTACAATCGGCCCTTTGAGGGCCACCATAATGCAGACGTGGCCCTCGGTGAAAATGAGTTTGACACCCCTGTTCTGGATTCTAGAGTCCGGTTTAAAAGGGAATTTGTATTTAAAGGGAATTTGTATTTAAACACACACTGTCCACCCCAGTCAAATGAAGAAACAATACCAGATATAGACTTGAGTATTAAGACAGAAATCTAAAAACTGTACTTTCATTAGCATAATGTTAACAGGATGCACACAGCTAACTGCTGATTACTGAAGACTAATTCTACAATTAGTTACCAGGTCTCAAGACCTAAAAGAGACAATTCCGACTCAAAAAAGGAATAAGCACTGGAGAGGAGCCGAACTGTGAAAATTGGGGGCGGTGAGTACAATGTATTAGAGAAAGAGTCCTAGTCTCAGACATGGCTGCTGCCAGAACAACTGAGCTGTTTGAGATCCATAGCAAAGCCAGTAAAGCTTTCAGTGCTGCCCTATTTACAGCACGTTTACACTTACATTAACACAGAAGGAAAACAACTATATTTTAGAAGGAGGCAGCAAGTGGAATCATGGATGTCAAATGTCGTGGATAAATACCACTTATACAACCTGGCAGTTGAATAGTACAAACTTGTCTGCCTCCATATAGCTAAAGTCAGGGAAAATACATGTCATAACATACAAATAACATTCATTCAATATAACATTCAAACCACCTCCTTGTTTCTACACTCACTGTCCATTTTATCAGCTCCACTTACCATATAGAAGCACTTTGTAGTTCTACAATTACTGAATGTAGTCCATCTGTTTCTCTGCATGCTTTGTTAGCTGTTCTTCAATGGTCAGGACCCCCACAGGACCACTACAGTGTAGGTATTATTTAGGTGATGGATCGTTCTCAGAACTGCAGTGACACTGATGGTGGTGTGTTAGTGTGTGTTGTGCTGGTGTGAGTGGATAAGACACAGCAGCGCTGATGGAGTTTTTAAACACCTCACTGCCATTGCTGGACTGAGAATAGTCCACCAACCAAAAACATCCAGCCAACAGCGCCCCGTGGGCAGCATCCTGTGACCACTGATGAAGATCTTGAAGATAACCAACTTAAACAGCAGCAATAGATGAGCGATCGTCTCTGACTTCAGGTCTACACAGTGGACCAGCTAGGTAGGAGTGTCTAATAGAGTGGACAGTGAGTGGACACGGAATTTAAAAACTCCAGCAGCACTGCTGTGTCTGATCCACTCATACCACACACTAACACACCACCACCATGTCATTGTCACTGCAGTGCTGAGAATGATCCAAAACCTAAATAATACCTGCTCTGTAGTGGTCCTGACTATTAAAGACTATTAAAGAACAGGGTGAAAGCAGGTTAAAAAAGTATGGTTCTATATGGTAAGTGGAGCTGATAAAATGGACAGTGAGTGTAGAACAAGGAGGTGGTTTTAATGTTATGGCATCATCATGAATGCCAAGGAGTTTTCAAAACGTGGTTCAGTCAAGTAGTGAAACTCCCAATTAAGTTAATTCTAAGTTCATAACATTTTTATGGAACTGTTTATGTTCCTTACCAACATACAGTATGTAAACTTTTACTTCAGATGTATCTGAATAAATCTGATGACTTTGATTGGGTGGCCCATTCACAGATTGGAATTCCAGGCACTGAGACAAGCCTCTGATATAAAATCACTTTAGTCTCCAGTAATCATTTATAGAATGAAATTACATTACAGAAATAGGATCTCTTTCAGTGTCCCGTTTGCGGGTGGTATCAGCGGATACCTTTGGTGAGCAGGCACCGTTTTTCTATTTTTTTTTCTTTTACAGGAATCCAACCAGACTACAGATCCATTTGTTACAAGATCCGTCCAGGGAGAGAGAGTAAGAGATGAACAGTCACTGAGCGAGTGATGGAAGGACCTTGATACCTAAAGAGACAATTCCGACTGTTAGATCGAAAAAGGAATAAGTACTGGAGAGGAGCCGAACGGTGGAAATTGGGGGCGGTGAGTACAAGTGTATTAGTGAAAGACAGTCCCAGGCATGGCTGCGATCAGAACAATGCCCAGCTGTTTGAGATCCATAGCAAGGCCAGTAAAGCTTTCAGTGCTGCCCTATTTACAGCATTAAAAGCTTCACCTCCCTGTGGGTGAATTAGTAAGCTGCCATTTAGTGACTCAAAACAACATATGCAGTAGGCTCTCAAATGTATTACATAATTTAGTTGGAATGGAGACAGTACAACACTGGGAGGTTTGTGTAATAATCAAAAAAACAGACTAACAGGTGAATAAATAGTAGTTGATTCTATTATAATTGGGTTTTATAGGAGAATTAACAAACGGCTCAGTCATTTACAAGCAAAACTAAGTCGACAGCGATGCAGCAAAATCTGTATGATCACCAAGCAAATAAACACAGCTTGTCAATGCATTGGCAAATGTGAGTTAAGACTGTAATAAGCAGGCTGCTCAGGTGGTGCAGCGGTAAGACACACGCTAGAACACCAGAGCTGGGATCTCGAATACATCGTATCGAGTCTCAGCTCTGCCTGCGGGCTGGGCTGAGCGGCCACGTGAACAACGAAGGGACTTTCTCATGACTGATGCAACTACGACCTCTGCTGGCTGATTGATGGCGCCCGCACAGAGACGAGGAAAGAGTGTGCTGATCAGGGTGTGTCTCTCCGTACACAGTGCTGATCCGCATATGAACTCATCAGCTGTAGGTGACAGGATGCATACGGCTGACCACATGTCGTAGGGGGTGTGGGTTAGCTTTGTTCTCCTCAATCAGAGCAGGGATCGGCATTAGTGGAGAGGAACCATGATGCAATCGGGCAATAGGACGCACTAGTCGGAAGAGAAAATGCATAAACAAAATAATAATAATAAAAAAAGACTGTAATGAGCAAAGCTGAAGCCATTTATCAACAGCATCCAGAAATGCTGTCTGTGAGCTTAAGCTCGTCTTCAGTCTGAGAAGTCCTCACCTTTTGTGCTGTGATGTTCGGCCAAAAAAAAATATCCTGATTGTTGCCAAGGCAAAAGTACCTCTGACCATAAGTTTGTTCCAAAAGCATGGTCATTACTGTGAAGGCTCTCTGAGTCTATAACTTTTCTGATAAGTCTTTCCACAAGATTATGGAGTGTGTCAGACTTTTTTGTTCGTTCAGTTAAAAGAATATTTGTAAGCATCCAGATGGTGCAGCGGGATATTCCGCTAGCACACCAGCACCGAGTTTCTGAACTCCTCGTTTCAAAACTCAGTGTTGCCACCGGTCGGCTGGGCGCCATCTGGCGGGCATAATTGGCAGTGCCTGCAGCAGATACTAATTGGCCACCGTATCTGCAGGGTGGAGGCCGGACTATGTCTGGGTGGGTGGGTACTTCATACGCTGTGTAAGGGCCCTGATTGGTGGAAGAATGCATGGGCGAGAAGAGGAGGGCTGTGCACATGTCAGAAGAGGCGTGTACAGCGACATGCTCTCCTCGGATGCAATCTGGTATCTCTTAGCAGCGGAAGACAAAATTGAGTGCACTAAATCGGGAGGAAAATGGGGAGAAAATGCATTAAAAATAATGAATATTTGTGAGGTCAGATGTTGGACTAGCCATGTGCACGGTATTCCTGCCACATGCCCAGTGTTTTCCAGTGTGACTGCAAGTATGACCAGTATAAAGCAGTTGATAGATTTATTTATTTATTAGGATTTTAACGTCATGTTTTACACTTTGGTTACATTCATGACAGGACAGGTAGTTGCTGGTTACACAAGATTCATCAGTTCAAGTTTAGTTTAACACAGTCATGGACAATGTTGTATCTCCAATTCACCTCACTTGCTTTTCTTTGGACTGTGGGTTGATAAAAATGAAATGATGGGACAATAAAACATAAATTGATGAGATTAGTGTGGGAAACGTCAGTGGCCTGTACTGAGCCCTAATCTAAACTGTATTTAACATATTTAGAATGAATTTAAATGGTGATTGAAAACAAGGCCTTCTCATCCACTGTCAGTACCTGTCTTTTTTTTATTTTTTATTAAATGGGCACAAATGTACACAGATACACTACAAAATCTTGTAAGAAGCCTTCCTGGTAAGGCAGACCCCAATATAGCCATAAAAGGCAGTCTCCTTCTTATCAATTACTCTAAAGCTCATGGTCAGGTGTTCACATACTTTTGGCCATATTGTGTCAATAATGCCAAATTTGTTTATTTATTTACTAGGATTTTAACATCATGTTTTACACACTTTGGCCACATTCATGACAGAAATGGTAGCCACTCGCCACACAAGATTCATCAGTTCACAAGTTTAATGTCGAACACAGTCATGGACAATTTAGTATCTCCAATTCACCTCACTTGCACGTCTTTGGACTGTGGGAGGAAACCAGAGCTCCTGGAAGAAACCCATGCAGACACGGGGAGAACATGCAAACTTCTTACAGAACGGACCCGGACTGCCCTGCCTGGGGATCGAACCCAGGACCTTCTTGCTGTGAAGCGACAGTGCTACCCACTTAGCCACCGTGCCACCTGAAAAATCTTGATTGTTACCAGGACAAAAGTACATCTGACCATGAGCTTGCTCCAAAAGCATGGTCGTTACTGTGAAGCCCCCTCTTTGTTTGTTCAGTCAAAAGAATATTTGTAAGGTCAGATCTTGGACTAGCCATTTACATGGTATTCCTGCCCACGTGCCCACTGTTTCCCAGGGTAACTGCAAGTATGAGCAGTATAAAGCGGTTGATAAAAATGAAAATAAAATAACGATACAATAAGACATAGTTTGATAAGACTGGTGTGAGAAACCTGCACTAATCTCTAAACTCAATCCTATTTAACAGACTGGGAATGAATTCAAATGGTGATTATGAGCCAGGCGTTCTCATCCACTGTCAAACTTACACAGATACACTAGAAAATCTTGTAAGAAGCCTTCCTGGTGAGGTGGTCTCCTTTTTTTTAATCACTTCTTATTATTGCAGGTTTTGGAACAGAAAGTCTAAAAACTTTCGGTGTCCACATACTTTTGACCATATAGTGCCAATAATGTCAAATAACATGGAAAAACAATGTATCAGACGTATCAAGATAAGATTATCTGATATTTTAAATGTACACGTTTTTGTGCATTGAAAACAACAGTCAATAAACCATTATTTACCGTGTCGATCGACAAGTCGATCAATGCTTTTTATATTGATCATTAAGCCGACACGCTGGAGGACCATGAAGGTTATCTTACCTGTGTGAAGAAGGGCTCGTAGATCTCCACACCCTTATCCGAACCCTGAGACAGCACGTCTCGGCCCCGGTGCCAGCTGTAACGCACCGGAGGGTTGGAGTTGGCCACACAGCGCAGGAAGACAGTCCTCTCGTAGTAGAACTGCTCTTTAGCTTCTCCGATACTCTGATGGACGGTAACCACTGGGTCATCCAGATCTAAAAATAATAATTAAAAAATAGGTTTCAGTTTTTAAAAAACGAACAAAATTTGATTGGCAAAACCACTGTCGGCATGAGCAGCTGGTCCTTTTTTTTGACAAAAAGTTAGTTAATGTAAATAAATTTAATTAATTAATTAATTAATAAAGTGTTTGTCCCATCAAAAAAATAAAAAAGACTGAGACCTTAAATTTAAAATGCAAAAGCCATTTTTGAACTCTATGTGAAAACCATTCACAAGCAAGAATCCATGCCACTCATGGACCTCAGATTTGGTGGGTTTTTAAATTTTTTTTTATAATTTATTTATTTTTTGGTACACTTGAGTACCACAACAATGATAACAATAAGGACAAAACAAAACCCTTAATACATACTGGTGTTCAGTGAACGGTATTCCATGCTGGATGGACATCATCATACCAGTAAATGAAATAACTGGTTTCATCAGCAATTTTTTTAACGCATTTTGTCCCTTTTTCTCCCGATTTTTAGCACGTCCAGTTATGCATCCAATTATGCCAGTTATGCTTCCTCTCCACTGGAGCTGACCTTGCCCTGATTGAGGAAAGCGAGACGCCCCCCTCTGACACGTGTGCAGTAGCCGACTGCATCTTTTCACCTGCACAAGGCAAGTTCATATGCAGATAAGCTCTGTGCACGGAGAGCCACACCCTGATCAGCGCATTATTCCTCGACTCTGTGCAGACGCCATCAACCTGCCAGCAGAGGTCATAATTCGCTTAGTTATCCTATACTATGCACAACAGCCAATCGTTTTTCATGCAGCCGCCCAGCCCAGTCGGATGGCAGAGCTGAGATTCGATACAATGTATTCAAAATCCCAGCTCTGGTGTGCTAGCCAAAGCAAATTACAGTACTGTGAGAGTATACAGTCTAAGCAATTGAGGGTTAAGGGCCTTGCTCAAGGGCCCAAAAGTGGCAACCTGGAAGTGATGGGGCTTAAACCAGTGATCTTTTGATTACTGGTCCAGTACCTTAACCATTAGGCTACAACTGCCCTAGTGGTTTTATCATTAATTTATTTATTTTTTTGGATTGAAGAAACATAGAACATGAGGAACTCACGCTTGAGTACTACACAACAATGATAACAATAAGGTACAAAACAAAACCCTTAATCCATACTGGTGTTCAGTGAACGGTATTCCATGCTGGATGGACATCATTGTACTAGTATCATTAGCAAAGTTTAAAATGTGGTTGCTAATATGTCTGACTAGTTATTTATATGACAATGATAAAAACAATAGTAAAAAAGGCTTAGGTTGCAGCTCTGTGTGCTTAGAGTAAATGCTAACAGGTTTTAAGTTTAAGTACAAAATTCTTCTGGTAATAAAGTAAGGCAATTTCAGCAATATCTTAGAGGCCGGGGAGACACTATCATCCATCCAGTATAGATCTGTTTAGTCAGTAAACAAACTGCAAAGTCAAAAACGATACTGCTGATGCAGGTCAGAAACACTTTCCCAAGCATGTCTGTAGTGCTTTAGGTTGATCACAGTTTAGACATGTTTTGTGGGCCTTACAAGCATTGGAATAACTGTAGCCAGTACCAGGGAGAAGTTGAAGATATCTGTAAAGACTACCGCCTGCAGTGAGAAACAGACTTTCAACACGCTTGATTATAATCCATTAGGTCCTGCAGTTTGGGAGAACTTTACCCCCTGTAGCATCCTCTGCAGATCTTGCTCATTTATTTGAAATATGAACTCACCTAGCTCTGTTTTTGTGATTTTAGGGACTATTTCTATGTTTTGTTCATTAAAGCAGGTATTAAAGTTTGTTAGGGAGTGAGGCAGAGATGTTCACAAGTCACAAAATACGAGTCCAAGTCAAGTCATGAGTCTTTAGGCTAGAGTCCAAGTCATGTCACGAGTCTTTAGGCTAGAGTCCGAGTCAAGTCATGAGTCTTTAGGCTAGAGTCCAAGTCAGGTCACGAGTTTTTAGGCTAGAGTCCGAGTCAAGTTATGAGTCTTTAGGCTAGAGTCCAAGTCAAGTCACGAGTTTTTAGGCTAGAGTCCAAGACAAGTCACGAGTTTTTAGGCTAGAGTCCGAGTCAAGTCACGAGACTTTAGGCTAGAGTCCGAGTCAAGTCACGAGTCTTTAGGCTAGAGTCCAAGTCAAGTCATGAGTCAGTGATAGCTCAGTGGTTAAGGTACTGGACTAGTAAACAGAAGGTTGCCGGTTCAAGCCCCGCACCCACCAAGTTGCCACTGTTGGGTCCCTGAGCAAGGCCCTTAACCCTCAATTGCTCATTGTGTAAGTCGCTTTGGATAAAAGCGTCCGCTAAATGCTGAAAATGTAATGTAAATGTAAATGAGTCTTTAGGCTAGAGTCCAAGTCAAGTCACGAGTTTTTAGGCTAGAATCCGAGTCGTCACGAGACTTTAGGCTAGAGTCCGAGTCAAGTCACGAGTCTTTAGGCTAGAGTCCAAGACAAGTCACGAGTCTTTAGGCTAGAGTCCATGTCAAGTCATGAGTCTATATAATCTACACAAAACATACAGTATATTGGAAAAGTAGCATAGAAATAAACAAATAATATGTAAGTTTTATGTAGGGCCAGTGATAGCTCAGTGGTTAAGGTACTGGACTAGTAAACAGAAGGTTGCCGGTTCAAGCCCCGCCACCACCAAGTTGCCACTGTTGGGTCCCTGAGCAAGGCCCTTAACCCTCAATTGCTCATTGTGTAAGTCGCTTTGGATAAAAGCGTCTGCTAAATGCTGAAAATGTAAAAAACAACAACAGATTAGCGACTGTATTTTGCCGTTTTACTTCGTGCCTTTACTTTCCTAGCCATTGTGCAAATGAATGTAATTTCCGTAACAAGAAGATAACTGTTAAAAGCTTAAACTGATTCGTTTTGTTTTCATTGCAAAACAAAGCACGCGATAAATCACGGCACAGCGGCCAAAATCCAAAACACATAAAAAAAACCAAAGCATAACCACTGCTTACCTTAGCTTATGTTCTTCCAGATGCTATTACATTTATAACCGTGTGTCCCATTAGGAATATAATCCGTTATTTTGTAAATGTGCTTATAATTAAAAACCTCCAAGTAAAACATGAACTCGTTAGAAAGCCAATCAAGCGTTTCATTGACTTCATCTGTGTGACGCTGCAAACTAAATACATGCAAATAACAGCATTTCTTACTAACAATTACAATCAGAAGGTCTGATTGGTTCAGAAAGCGGTTCTTTCAACCGTTAGCGCCAATTCTGTAGGCGTTCCATTCAACCCAGTTGTTCCTGTAAAGTGCACTAGGTATTCCACCATTTTAAGTGAGATTCCAATCCGAAGGTAACGAAAATGATCAAATGAAGTGAACTTCAAACTGTGTAGGGAGTAGGGAGCGACGCTTCATGTACTACGTCGGAAGCTGGCTGCAACGTTTACCCATTGCGTGTGTAAGACGACCGGAGCATTATTAGAGAGCAGAATATTTATAATAATAATAATAATAATATATATATATATATATATACAGTATATATATATATAATTGTCACACGTAACTTATGTTAACACATGCTGATGCTAGCGGCTCTTGTTGTTCACGAGTCATTTTTTTGCGAGTCATGAGTCGAGTCCGAGTCATCTGAAATGAGTCCGAGTCGAGTCTGAAGTCTGAAGGTAGCTGCCTTGCTGTCTTACTGTCTACATAGGCAGCTACTTTATAAGTCATCTACTTATAAGTCAGGTTATTCGAACGCACTTCTTAGACAGCGATAACATCAGGTTTCGCTTACTAAACTAACACAGTTAGCATCATGTCATTCAAACCAATGGAATGAGGTGGCACAATGCGCTAGCATGGCAAATAACATCTCCCTCCATGTATCGAAAACAGTTAAACTGTCCCTGACAAGCCCAAACTTGCAAATAAATACAGTTGTACACGTTTATACAAATATAAAATCAATGATAATTTATTTACATTTTAAAATAGCTTAGTTCTTTGCTTCGCATTATCCGCCATATTTGGTTTTTTTTGTGAGAAAAGTCGTGCCGCACTGAATGCTGGGGTTGCCTAGGATTTCAAACAGCCTCCTTCTTGGGAGTGCACATAGGATGACGTAAAATGCTGTCTATGTAGAGAGCGCACTAGGTTGTCGAACACACCCAGTGTATAGAGCTTCCCCAAATAGTAGGACAAAATAGTGTACATTGTTTGACATATATAATACAATTGTTTGCTATCAATTAAATATTATAAAAATGACCAATTTCACCCTAACAACACAAATTTTATGTGTTTTATTGTAAATTTCAAAACTGCTTTTTTTTAATTGTACAATTCCAAACTGCTGCATGTCAGTAACGTACGAGCCCCCAGACAGCACTGCATGACAAACCATTGTGTTACTGTGCTAAATATAGTAACATGGGCTTGGAAAATCCACTGCATCATGGAATGCAACCTGAAACTCAAAAAGCTATAATACAAAAGCCATACATTTATTCTATCCAGAAACACAACTGAGTTTTCTGGGCTCCAACCCATCTCAGATGGACCGAAAGACACTGTATCATGTATCATGTAATGTGTCCAGATGACAAAAGTGGAAATGGAAATGGAAAAAAGTATGTTGATTTCTCTGTGCCCAAAGGCAAAAAAGACCATGTTATCAGCCAACATCCATCATAGTATGGGGTGCATCAGTGCCAACAGCATGGGTTATTTGTGAAGGTACTATTAACCCAGAGGCGTATTTTGAGTATTTTTAAAATCGAGAGACACATGTTGACAGCAAGCCAACACCTTGTCTCACAAAGTCCATGTTTATTTCAAGAAGATGATGCCAGACATATATCTGCAAGCACTTGAGTGGCTTTGTAAACATAGAGTGCGTATGCATGATTGGCAACATACAACAAGAACAATGGACTGTCAGCAGCTGAAGTTTTGTATCAAGAATGGAAAAACAAAAAAAAACAAAAAAACAATTAGTGTCCTCAGTTCCTAAATTATTAAAAGTGTAATTAATAAAAAAGGTCATTGAACACAATTTAAACATGACCTTCATAATAAATATTTAAATATGACTTTCATATAATTATATACACTGATCAGCCATCACATTAAAACCACCTCCTTGTTTCTACACTCACTGTCCATTTTATTAGCTCTTCTTACCTTATAGAAGCACTTTGTAGTTCTACAATTACTGACTGTAGTTTATCTATTTCTCTACACACTTTTTTAGCCTACTTTAACCCTGTTCTTCAATGGTCAGGACCCCCACAGGACCACTACAGAGTAGGTATTATTTAGGTGGTGGATGATTCTTAGCACTGCAGTGACACTGACACAGTGTTGGTGTGTTAGTGTGTGTTGTGCTGGTATGAGTGGATCAGATACAGCAGCGCTGCTGGAGTTTTTATATACCATGTCCACTCTATTAGACACTCCTACCTAGTTGGTCCACCTTGTAGATTTAAAGTCAGAGACGATCGCTCATCTATTGCTGCTGTTTGAGTTGGTCATCTTCTAGACATTCATCAGTGGTCACAGAAGGCTGCCCACAGGGTGCTGTTGGCTGGATGTTTTTGGTTGGTGGACTATTCTCAGTCCAGCAGTGACAGTGAGGTGTTCAAAAACTCCAGCAGCGCTGCTGTGTCTGATCCACTCATACCAGCACAACACACACTAACACACCACCACCATGTCAGTGTCACTGCAGTGCTGAGAATGATCCACCACCTAATTAATACCTGCTCTGTAGTGGTCCTGGGAGAGTCCTGACCATTGAAGAACAGCATGAAAGGTGGACAGATGGACTACAGTCAGTAATTGTAGAACTACAAAGTGCTTCTATATGGTAAGTGGAGCTGATAAAATGGACAGTAAGTGTAGAAACAAGAAGGTGGTTTTAATGTTATGGCTGATCAGTGTATTTCATAATATTGTAACACATAAATGCTTATAAGAGTATTGAAACAAAGGCTACAAAAACATTGATTAAGATTTTAAACTTTAAATAGTATAAGATACTATTCCCAATTTTTGTAGATAATTACCTGTCATAACACTGAGGTGATGAAAGTGGACAAATTTAAATGGAGTTAAACTTGGAGTTGCAGTAGCTCAGTGGTTAAGATACTAGACAAGTTAGAAGGTTGCCAGTTCAAGCATCACAGTCACCAGGCTGCCACTGTTGGGCGCTTGAGCAAGGCTCTTAACCCTCAACTGAGTTGTCTTTAGTCATAATTGTGAGTCGATTTGGATAAAAGCATCTGGAGTGTACACAGTAATGAAGGGTGGTTAAAAGGCAAAGAAGAGAGAGTAGGCAGGTTGGAGTGGGTAGTGCAGAGATGCAGAAGTGATTTGTGATAGAAGGGTCACAAATCTGCCAGGGTGAAAGGGAATGTTTACAAGACAGTAGTGATGCCACTGACTAAAATACAGGAGAGGGAGCTAGATTCTGTGATTCTTATTGGGAGTGACGAGGATGGATAAGATTAGGAACCAGTTTATTAGTGGGACAGCACAGGTTGGATGTTTTGGAGACAAAGTTAAGGAGGTGAGATTGTGATGGATTAGGCATGTGCAGTGGAGGAGTGAGAGTTCTATTGAGAGAGGGATGCTGATGATGGAGACACCAGGCAGGAGAAATAGAAGAAGGCCAAAGTGGAGGTTTGAAGGGGACAGTGGACGCCTAGTGGGTAGAGCTTTGGGCTATCAATTGAAAGGTTGACAGTTCAAATCCCAGCTCTGCCATGCAGCCAATGTTGGGTCCTTGAGTAAGGCTTTTAACACTCTTGGCTACAGGGGTGCGTACAATGGCTGACCCTTCGCTCTGTCCAGTCAAGCTGGGGTATGCAAAAAAATAATTTTGTTGTACTGTACACCGGTATACGTACATATGACAAATTCTATTCTATTCTTCTATAGATGCAGTGAGGGAGGACATGCAGGTGTTTGGGATGACAGAGGAGGATGTTCAGGACAGCGCAAGATGAAGACAGATGATCCTTTAAGGCGACCCCTAACAGGAGCAGCCGAAGGAAGAAGACGATCTGTCATAACAGCATGGAGTCTTCATCGGCTAATGAACACGGCTGGTAAAGCTGCTCTTGCTGTTTGCATACATCAAGGCCTAATTTGCAAAAGTTTGCAGCAAATTAAGCAAAGAAAAAAAAACCTGCAATCCACTCAGCAACTCTGGTGTTGGAAAAAAAAAAGGCGACAGACACAGGTACAAGACAGGACAATGTTTTTAATCAGGTGAAAAGAAAAGTGCTCGACAAAGATTTGCAAAAGTAATCCCTTATCCATTATACACTATATTGCCAAAAGTATTCGCTCGCCTGCCTTCACATGCATATGAATTAAGTGACATCCCATTCGTAATCCATATTGTTTAATATGATGTCAGCCCACCCTTTGCAGCTATAACAGCTTCAACTCTTCTGGGAAGGCTTTCCATAAGGTTTAGGAGTGTGTTTATGGGAATTTTTGACCATTCTTCCAGAAGCGCATTTGTGAGGTCAGACACTGATGTTGGACGAGAAGGCCTGGCTCGCAGTCTCCGCTCTAATTCATCCCAAAGGTGTTCCATAGGGTTGAGGTCAGGATTCTGTGCAGGCCAGTCAAGTTCTTCCACACCAAACTCGCTCATCCATGTCTTTATGGACCTTGCTTTGTGTACTGGTGCCCAGTCATGTTGCAACAGGAAGGGGCCATCCCCAAACTGTTCCCACAAAGTTGGAAGCATAAAATTGTCCAGTGGTGGCATGCTTTACACCACTGCATCCATTGCGCTTGGTGCTGTAAGGCTTGGATGCAGCTGCTCGGCCATGGAAACCCATTCCATGAAGCTCTCTACGCACTGTTCTTGAGCTAATCTGAAGGCTACATGAAGTTTGGAGGTCTGTAGCGATCGACTCTGCAGAAAGCATCAGCTGACCCCTCTCTGTCATTTTACGTAGCCTACCACTTTGTGGCTGAGTTGCTGTCGTTCCCAATCACTTCCACTTTGTTATAATACCACTGACAGTTGACTGGACTTGTTGCACAGGTGGCATCCTATCACGGTACCATGCTGGAATTCACTGAGCTCCTGAGAGCGACCCATTCTTTTACAAATGTTTGTACAAGCAGTCTGCATGCCTAGGTGCTTGGTTTTATACACCTGTGGCCATGGAAGTGATTGGAACACCTGAATTCAATTATTTGGATGGGTGAGTAAATACTTTTGGAAATATAGTGTATAGCGGCTATTGATAAATGATGGTCCAAGGCTTTTTGGCTTTAGGCCCTTCCCACACTAAAAGTCATCCAGTTTTCTTAAATTGTTCAATGATATTACGCACTGTAGAGTGAGAAATATGCAAATCATCTCATGCATTTACTGACAAACTGGAAATCCTCTGCCCATCTTTGGTCCTCAAAGACTCAGCCTTTCACGTGTGGACACTGCTATTGTATCATGATTACAATCACCTGTTTGAAATACAATTTTTTTTTTTTTTACTTCTTCTTCTTCTCATTATTTGCCCTAAATTGCTTCCATTCCAATTATCTGCAACTGACCAGACAAAGCATGAAATGTCTTAAGTCCGTACTGTCTGCAATGAAATAAAAGCCAAAGTAAATGTAAGAAACACTGCAGGTTATTTCTCATACTGTCACAACATTTTCTGATTTGGTGTTGTAGATTTCTTATTCATTTCTATGTTTAACCTGCTGCTTATTTGCTAGCTAGCTTGTCATTACAAGTCTGAATAATTAAACACACGGCTACATGATTACATGATTTCAGGCATGAATTGCTCACTGTAGGTCTCACCACAGCATGAGTACTGGATCTCAAAAATCTGGGTTTTCTCAGCCGTTCAGATGTGAAGTTGTTTTTGTTTACTGAATCAATGTCTTGATACGTAAAAAATAATGCCCCAGCTTTAAATCAATGAAATTATGTCTCACAAAATATGTTGAGTATTGCGTTTTCTTTAATGAGGTAAAATTATTTAGTGAGACTAATATAGAATAAGGAAAATCAGAATAGAAAAGAGGCTTTTACAGGAGTGTATAATATAATTTAAATGCCTGTTAAGTCATAGTTTGTCAAGCTTGTCAGGTAACCAGGTTATTTCATATTTTTTCATCATGTATTGCTCTTTATATGGTGTGAACCTCAGTGTTCTTATGGGACACATGTTCAATGGCTTTCAAACTGGCCAGATTTAATTACTCATGTTTTTATAATTTAATGTACTTGTAGTAAATATATCAATACCTACACCGATCAGGCATAACATTATGACCACCTTCCTAATATTGTGTTGGTCCCCCTTTTGCTGCCAAAACAGCCCTGACCTGTCGAGGCATGGACTCCACTAGACCCCTGAAGGTGTGCTGTGGTATCTGGCACCAAGATGTTAGCAGCAGATCCTTTTACTCCTGTAAGTTGCGAGGTGGGGCCTCCATGGATCAGACTTGTTCGTCCAGCACATCCCACAGATGCTCGATTGGATTGAGATCTGGGGAATTTGGAGGCCAAGTCAACACCTCAAACTCGTTGTTGTGCTCCTCAAACCATTCCTGGCAGGGAGCATTATCCTGCTGAAAGAGGCCACAGCTGTCAGGGAATACCGTTTCCAAGAAAGGGTGTACATGGTCTGCAACAATGCTTAGGTAGGTTGTACGTGTCAAAGTAACATTCACATGGATGGCAGTACCCAAGGTTTCCAAGCAGAACATTGCCCAAAGCATCAAACTGCCTCCGCTGGCTTGCCTTCTTTCCATAGTGCATCCTGGTGCCATGTGTTCCCCAGGTAAGCAACGCACCCGCCTATCCACGTGATGTAAAAGAAAACATGATTCATCAGACCAGACTTAGAGTTGCGGTGAGTACAGTTCACTGCAAAGGTAGGAAACACCCTGGACAGGTCACCAGTTCATCACAGAGCAAACACACACACACACACACGTAGAAGCAATTTTAAAATCTCCAGTTCACCTGACTGCATGACGTTAGACTGTGGAAGGAAACAGGAGCACCTGGAGGAAACCCATGCAGACACGGGAAGAACATGCAAACTCCATACAGAAAGAACCCAGACTGCTCCTTCTGGGAATCAAACCCAAGGCGTTCTTGCTGTGAGGCAACAGTGCTACACATCGAGTCACCATGTCGCCCTAGATATGCCACAACTATATACAAATAAAATGAATGTAAATCAGTGTTTAGATATACATAAATGTTTATAGATGTACATAAAAATCACATAACACATAAGAGTAAGGCATTACATCTGAATTTAAAAATTGCTCCTAGCTAAGGTTCACTGGGTTCATATGAGCTGTGTCCCTATTGGCTATTAAACATGTTTATGTAGACACTGCAGTGAAGCTTTATTCAAATGAAACAGTCAGTCAGTCATAGAGCTGCATTTACATTCACTAAAGCATTTCACTGAGTGATAAGTAATATAGCCACGCTGTTAAACATTTAATCGCAGCATTTTCCATCAAATTCTCAAAGAAGCGGCATGATTAAGGTCACGAAAATGGCAACTTTAGTAATTTAATGTTTAAATAAAAGCATTTTCATAAATTTGGCTAATTATTGAAAGCTTTTATGGCATTGAAGCGAATGTGCAAAAAGCACATTTAGCATTTAGAATTTCACATAAAATGAATGACTTCAAGGGCGGCGCGGTGGCTAAGTGGGTAGCACTGTCGCCTCACAGCAAGAAGGTCCTGGGTTTGATCCCCAGGTGGGGCGGTCCGGGTCCTTTCTGTGCGGAGTTTACATGTTCTCCCCGTGTCTGCGTGGGTTTGCTCCGGGTGCTCCGGTTTTCTCCCACAGTCCAAAAACATGCAGTCAGGTTATTTGAAGACACTGAATTGCCCTATAGGTGAATGGGTGTGTGTGTGTGTGTGTGTGTGTCTGCCCTGCGATGGACTGGCGCCCCATCCAGGGTGTTACTGTGTGCCTTGCGCCCATTGAAATGCTGGATAGGCTCCAGCGCTCCCCGCGACCCTAATTGGATTAGAGGTTAAGAAAGTGAGTGAATGACTTCAAAGATTTGATATTGTCACGAATCTAGGTCCTATGAGCCATGTTTACCTGCCATGCCCTCTCTCCAGGAACACGTTAGAGGTGTTTTTGTTTGGGTTGGCAAGCCAACGCCCCTTCATGGTGATTGGTCTACGGCTAATTACTTCCAGCTGTACCTCATATGAGTAAATTAGCGCATTTTTTGATGTGACGCTGTTCTGTTGGTTTGGCTTTGCTTTGCTTAGCTTGAATTTACCTTAGGTCTGTCAGTTTAGCCTTTGTCTG
This sequence comes from Trichomycterus rosablanca, assembly GCF_030014385.1. Classification (NCBI taxonomy): domain Eukaryota; kingdom Metazoa; phylum Chordata; class Actinopteri; order Siluriformes; family Trichomycteridae; genus Trichomycterus; species Trichomycterus rosablanca. The sequence goes on from NC_085996.1 coordinate 33,416,831, forward strand.
TTAGCCTTTGTGTTAGCTCTGTTTGTTAGCCCTGGATCTTAGTTCTGTCTGTTAGCCCCTGTCTGCTAGTAACTGTACATGCCTTGTTTAGTTTTGTTCCCATTTATCTTAATCTAGTTCTTGTTTAGCTTAGGGTTTAGTATAGCTTAGTATTGTTCATGTATCCACAAAGTTGAATCAGTTCATCTGGACACAAGTTTGTAGTAGCGATACGTTTCGTCACTCATCCAAGTGACTTCTTCAGTCTGAGCTGGTGGTGGATACCCCAACCTTATATGCAGATGATTTGCATATCGACCGATCACCGCCCATTGCATAACAATGAAACCGGTGATCAGGTCCATTTGCAAATCACAATGATCATTAATTACAATGGCCATGTGTGCCTTTCACATATGATTGGGGTATAGCTCTTATTACGGCGTTGTAAGATGGTGAGAGATGTACTCTCAGCCCCCCCCTCCCCCCTCTTCTGTTCAGGGATGGTTGTTTCCTCTTCACATAGATTGCCTCTTTGACTCCCTGTTCAAACCAGCGTTCCTCCTTGTCAAGGATCTGCACGTCGTCATCATTAAATGAGTGACCACTGGCTTGCAGGTGAGTCCTGGCCAGAAGAGGTTGCCAGTGGCTGTTTAGTTTCCCCGATGTACAGTTCCCGACAATCCTCCCGACACCTAAGAGCATACACTACGTTACTCTGTTCGTGTCAAGGACCCGGTCCTTAGGGTGAACTCATTTCTGGCGTAGCGTGTTTTGGGGTTTGAAAGAAACTGAAACATGGTGTTTGGAGAATATCCATCTCAATTGTTCTGCTACTCCCGCCACATACAGAATCACCACTGGTTTGCGCTTAGACAGTGGTTGTCCTTCTCCTCCCTTCAATCCACTGGAGCCGTGTTTGGGCATTTTTCCATATAAGGTTGGGGTTATTCACCACCAGCTCAGACTGAATAAGTCACTTGGATGAGTGACGAAACGTATCTCTACAACAAACTTTGTGGATTTGTGTACCTGGATTATTGAGTATGCATCAAGAGATCGTTCATGTATGTTTAGTTTAGGTTAGCATTTAGCATTGGTCTTGTTAGTTTGTCTTGTTCCTTCTTGTCTTGTGTAACCTTGTCGTGTGTCTTGTCTTTGTTATTATTAAACTCTTTTGTTAAATACATCTCTGCGTGTGTGTGTCCGCCCCCTCGTCTTGTCATAGCCCATAGTGTTACAGATATGAATTATATAAATATTAGTATTTATTTTAGCCAGGCAATTTATAACCTCATTATAATTCAGGCAAAAGCTTTGATTCACACACACACACACACACAAACATAAAACACAATCAGTTTAGTACACGTTCTAACCAGGCTTTAACAAAGCAGATGACTGGATAATACAAGACATTTTGAGCTGGAATCAGAAATGATTTGTGTTGACCTTTTTCCTGGCAATGGAGTCCAAAACCATCTTAATAAACATCTTCCGCTTACGCCATTACGATTTAGAGAGGAAATACAGAGCATGTTGAAAATGCTAATCAGCGAATGCACCCTTTAATTTAGTTTCCCCTTTCTCGTCTCCTCAGGGTGAATAAAGATCCCAGCCTAATCAGAGCTCACAGGATGCCCAACAGAATGCTGATTTCACACTTTCATTAGGGCACGTTCTGCCCAGTAGCCCCTTAATCAAAATCTAGAAACGGTCAATACTTCATCCAGGATCCATTACAGCCACGCAGGTAGGAACAATTACCTTTAAGGCGAAGGCGACACAGAACTGAGCGATGAAGTGCAAACGTTTTGGCAGAGACTACTGGTTTAAGTAAATACACTGATTCATTAGTGAGAACTGAGGAACTGCAAAGCTTATCACATCTCTGCACACTTCTGTCTGACCCAAAACGTTTCATTTCACAGCCATGATGAGCAATGTGCTAGCCAATCAGATGTTCATGTAGGATTAAACATGTAGCTGCACACGCACTGTTTAACAGACAGGTATTTAAAAGGTACATTAAAAAAAATAACAGGGACTGGATTGTAAAGACAATCATGCACAAAAAGTTACTCACTGAACTGTGTCTATTATGTAAAATCAAGAATCAAAAACATCCAAAAGTTGTTTGTTATTAGTTTATAACTACACCGACCAGGCATAACATTATGACCACTGACAGGTGAAGTGAATAACACTGATTATCTCCTCATCACGGCACCTGTTAGTGGGTGGGATATATTAGGCAGCAAGTGAACATTTTATCCTCAAAATTGATGTGTTAAAAGCAGGAAAAATAGACAAGCGTAAGGATTTGAGTGAGTTTGACAAGGGCCAAATTGTGATGGCTAGACGACTGGGTCAGAGCATCTCCAAAACCGCAGCTCTTGTGGGGTGTTCCCGGTCTGCAGTGGTCAGTATCTATCAAAAGTGGTCCAAGGAAGGAACAGTGGTAAACCGGCAACAGGGTCATGGGCGGCCAAGGCTCATTGATGCACGTGGGGAGTGAAGACTGGCCCGTGTGGTCTGATCCAACAGCAGAGCTACTGTAGCTCAAATTTCTGAAGAGGTTAATGCTGATTCTGATAGAAAGGTGTCAGAATACACAGTGCATCACAGTTGCAGGGCTGTTTTGGCAGCAAAAGGGGGACCAACACAATATTAGGAAGTTGGCCATAATGTTATGCTTGATGAATATAATTATATGATAATATTTAAGTATTAATAATTTGTTTAGCACAGTCACACCCTGGCTTAATTGTGTTTTATGGTCATAAAAATTGTAATTGTCAACCAACATGTCTGCAACAACCAGGAATCCCATTACCAACACATTTAGTGATGGATGCAGAAAACGTCCTTGTTTGGCTACAGCCCATGATGGATTATGTTGTTTGCCCATCTGCCAGTTTTTATGTTAACATTTTAATCCACAAGATCCTTTAAGTGTCATCACTGGATGAGTTTTGGAAAGAGGAATGTTCTTGGTAGTGGACATTCACATTTAATTAAAAATGTAATAAATAAAAGAGAGAAAATGGGGTGAAAGAATCTTCTCCCTCACAACTGTGATTAAATATTCATTACCAGAGTAAAAGATAGAGAATATTTCTTCACATTGTAGCTGACCATATACTCCAGGGCACCACACTGAGCTGGTGGGGGGTCTTAATCAAAGACAGCACTCTTTCCTTGTGTAATCTACAGTAGTCATTATGGAGATAACCCCCATCAAGCTGTCAAGGCTAGGTGTCAAAAGGGCTGGAATTAAATTCACCCTGACTGGGTGACACTAATTGCTGTCTCAGCTTGATTACATGCGACATTGGTAACCTGAGTGACATTAGCAGGCCAACTATCAATGCAAAAATAGTTTTTTACAAGGGCAAAAATTGTCTGTCTTTGACTGGAAAACGGGTGCAAATTAAATGCACTGTAAAAAAATGCTACAACAATCCACTGTTATTACACAGAAAAAATGCTGTCAAATGCTGTCATCAGGCATAACATTAAAACCACCTCCTGGTTTCTACACTCACTGTCCATTTTATCAGCTCCACTTACCATATAGAAGCAATTTGTAGTTCTACAATTACTGACTGTAGTCCATCTGTTTCTTTACATACTTTTTAGCCTGCTTTTACCCTGTTCTTCAATGGTCAGGACCCCCACAGGACCACTACAGAGTAGGTATTATTTGGATGGTGGATCATTCTCAGCACTGCAGTGACACTGACATGGTGGTGGTGTGTTAGTGTGTGTTGTAGTAATTCACATAGTTTTGGAACTGGATCTCCAACAAGCTTATGATCAGATGTCCACCTACTCTTTGCTATATAGTGTAGTTATACATGTGGTGCCCACTCTACCACCTGATCCTTGCTGACGCCCACCACCAGTAAATAAAAATCTTAAAAAAAAACAGAAAATAATTTACATTAAATGATGGAAATAACAAAGCTATAACATCACAGCACTGATACTAGTTTTTCAGGCAGGCTATGCTAATTCCCAGAGCTATCTGTGTTGAGACAGAAGTGTGGGGCATTAGAAGCAAAGGCTATTATTACCAGGCACCAAGTTCTGATAGGCAACAGCTTTGTCATCACCCTTTCAGCTCTGAGATCTAAAAACAGCCCACAGCATCGCCAGTGTTGTGCGTGTGGATCTGAGCTGTAAACATGCCTCTCTCTCACGCCTAGACGGATGATTTCACATATTAAGACTGGCTGCTAGAATTGTGACTTGAGCAAAAGCAAGATGAAGTGCCTGTTCACACCAAGCTTTAAACAACAAGAGTAACTTTTCCAGTGCTCAAACACAGTGCAGCTAGTGGTTAGCAAATAAAACCCATACTGTAAACATATGTTATATTAAAGCAAGTTCCTTTATAGAGGAATTCTGCAGACAGAAATTATTTTAACTTCTTAATGGATCCAGGAAATAGGTACAAAAGTAACAGCAGGTCATTACAAACGAGAGAGGAACTGTCAAAGGAATCTAGACCTAAGAAATAATAGTAATAATAATAATAATAATAATAATAATAATAATAATAATACCAATAATAATAATAATAGTAATAATAATAATAGTAATAATAATAACAATAGTAAAAATAATAATAATAATAATAATAATAGTAATATAATAATTAATAATAATAATAGTAATAATAATAATAATCATAGTAATAATAATAATAATCATAGTAATAATAATAATAATCATCATCATCATCATCATCATAGTAATAATAATAATATACAACCATTTTTAAGTTGAAAAAGTTTAGTAAAATACAATAAAAAATAATCTGTGATTTGTTTATTCTCTTGAAGCAGAAAGAAAAAAAATGTTTCCACAGATGAACTTCATTTGTAAACAGAAACAGATTTAGAATTTGACGCCTGCAAGAAATTAAAAAATAAACTTGGCACAGAGGCATGTTTACCCCTATGTTCTAAAATTTTCACTTTTTTTTGCATTTACTTCAAATTTTCCTCCCAATCTAGTCATATCCAAACACCCGACTGCACTTTGCTTCCTCTCTACTGATGCTGACTTCCACTCCTGACTGAGGAGAGCCGTGACTAACACACACCCCCTCTGACATGTGCAGTAACCGACTGCATCTTTTCACCTGCACAAGGCGAGTTCATATGGGGCTAAGATCCATGCATGGAGAGGTATGCACTGATCCCATTTTCCGTGGTCTCTGTGCCGGCGGCATCAATCAGCCATCAACCCCCACAAATGAGCCAATCACTGTTGGTGCAGAGTTAAGATTCAAACTCATGAGTCAAGTCAGCTCTGGTGTGCCCTCCATGAGACCTTATAATGGTTTGGGAACTCAGGACACAAGAAAGTAGGACATAGTAAACTAGGCTATTTTTATTTTATTTATTGAATTATTTTTATTTTTTGGAAGGGATCAGATGATACAGGGTAAGGATTAATAATAATAGAAATAAAAATAACAATAATAATAATCACAATAATGCACTCTGTCAAAACCATTTAAGCGATGATCCAAGCCTCTGTTCTCAGCTGGAGATGTTACTGAATGCAGGGTGAGTTTTGTTCAATTATTCAGCTGCGTGGGTTTTGAAGTGTATATTTATTTTTTTAAAAGAAGTGATTCCTTTGAAATTTTCTTCCTCTGCACTGTGTACCTATGCTGTAGTATGTTCCATGTATCAAATAAATACACTTTAATAAGAAACTAATTAAAGTTTATGTGAAATAAAATAAAATTAACACTGAGAAAAAATAAATGGGCGCCACAAACATTTATCAAATATTTTTATTTCATTGAAGCTGCCCTAAAGAACTGAGCAAAATAAGTTCCTCTTGCCAGAATATTAAATTTGGCAACTAAACAAAAATTGTTCACCAATATTACAATATTTTTACAGTTACAATGTGGCATGTGAAATAGTTTTGGCAAAAAACTTGTATATTATTTCCTCCAATATGTTAGAAGCCAGGTTCTCTCATCTAACATCATGGCTTTCATACAACACGAAACATGGACTCATCTGATCACATCAGACATCACCAGTCTTTTTGGTTTTTCAAAGATGGGTTTGGGCCTAGTGAACTCTGCAGCATTTCTGAATAAAACTGATGTATGGCTTTTTCTTATTAATAAAGTTTCATGTTAAATTTTTTGATGCAGCAATGCACTGTGTTAAGTGAGATCAATTTTCTGAAGTTCTCCTGAGCCCATGTGCATCACTGTTTCCTCAGCCATCTTTTCTGCCATAGCCTTATAAAATATGAAATAAATGGTGGCCATATACTTTTGGCCATAAATTGCTTGTTATGCAACATATTCCTTTAAATGGTCACTTATTTGTATATGACTATAATATTATACACACACACACACACACACACACACACACACACACACACACACACACACACACACACACACACACACACAGTGCCATGTGCTCAGTTAGACACCCAACCTACACATTTTGCAAATCATTTATCCTTAATGAAAGTCCACTTACCAAACAGCAGTGAAACTAGCAGTGAAACTTTTTTTGACCAGTGCCCAGGTGGTGCAGTGGGATATTCCACTAGCACACCAGCACCGAGATTCTGAACTCATTGGTTCGAAACTCAGCATTTTCACTGGTCGGCTGGGCGCAATCTAGTGGGCATAATTGGCAGTGCCTGCAGCAGACACGTTTTTTCTAGGGCAGGATGATCAGACTATGTGGGTGGGGTCTTCAAAAGCTGTGTAAGGACCCTGATTAGCAGATAGAGAGGCACCTGTGCAGAAAAGGGTTCCACTAAGGGCTGCGTGTGGGTCGGAGGAGGCGTGAGCAGCAATATACCCACCTCGACTGCAATCGAGGATCCCCCAGCAGCGAAAGACAAATTGACTACACTGAATTGGGAGAAAATGGGAGAAATGCATGAATAAAATAGAAAAAAACTTTTTTTGACCTCTTAATTTTAACCACCTGCTGAGGTTGATAGCACCACTTGAGAGCTCGAGCTCAGCAGCGGTGGGCACTTCTGTTTATTTCTTTCCACCAAGCTCCCAGAACTAATACTAATCCCCCACTCCACAAACTTCAGCTTAAATACCACTAGCTTAAAAGAACAAGGGGATTAAAGGGTCTGAATCCAGCCTGTCCATTAAACAGCAGTCAGTGACAGTGTAAACGTGACCTTGTCCCTCTGTTTAGCTGCGGCCCTAAATCTGAGACTCCTACATGACTTCTGGTATCTTCTTCAGCAAAAGCACTTGCTCCTTTCTGATTGGTCAGTCTGCGGGGGCTGTAGAGGGGCGTTTGATGGATAGACAGCACCAATGCCAGCAGTCTTTGCTTTTCCTCATAGTGATGGAGATGGGTAAATAATGAGACCCAATAGGCAAGTCAGGTGGGTAATGAATCTCTTCTTCATCGCCTCCCTGTGACAGTGGTGTGTGCCCGGCCTCATCTCCCGCACAATTCATCTCCAAGGAAAACAAAGTGGTGCCACAGCACCCAAGCCTTCTGATACAACCAGTCTAAATAATGTCTTCCTCAGTGTCTTACCAGTAACGACTGTATAACCATTACATTTCCAGACATAGGCTTCCTAAATGTTTAATTCCTGGGAAGTTAAAAAGCACTGAATGATCACATACGAATACACAGCATTTCTGCTTACATCACACAACCTAGTATTATGTAAAAGAAAAACCCAGACAGTCCAAATTCTCACAGGTGTGCAGTTGTAGTCTAGCGGTTAAGGAACTGGACTAGTAATCTAAAGATCACTGGTTCAAGCCTCACTACTGCCAGGTTGCCACTGTTGGGTCCTTGAGCAAGGTCCTTAATCCTCAGTTGCTTAGACAATACACTGTTCCAGTACTGTAAGTAGCTTTGAAGAGTCTGCTAAATGCATGTAGGTAAAACAGCAGCATGTCTGTTACATGTCCAAGACCTAGGCAACCTAAAACTAAGGCATAAATAATAATAAACAATAATACATAAATATAAGCCTCTAATTTGTGCAACTTTCAGAACTGAAAGTTTTAGCTACAGCTCACGCAGAACATAAAGCTTTAATATTTTGTTGGGAGGCTTTGTGGCATTTGTAGGAGGCAAAAAAAAAAGTCAGGATTGTATCTCCTATGTGAGGTAGATTTGGCGTTTGTGTGCGTGTACGTGTGTGTTTGTCTAAGCCTTCAAAAAAGCCTGTGGTGGTTGCAATGAAGAAAAGTAAACATATCAACAAGACGCTCTGATGGTGTGATTGTTGTACTAAGTTGTAGTTTTTTTCCAGCTTAAAATGATCTCAAACTTTCTGTCGTTTTTTTCTGTCCAGTCTCCTCTGTTCGCCCCTCGCTATTTTCTCTCACTCTCCATTTTACAGTCCGCACTACCAAATCTCGGCTGCGTCCTAAATCGCATACTTACGTAGTATTCATCGAACTGTACGCGAAAAGTACCCAGTTTAAGTACTGTTAAGTACTGTTTAAGTATGAGATTTCGGACGGAGCCCTCGGCTTCTTCACGTCACCTGCCTACAGTGTGAGCACATTGTGCAAAAGTAAGAGTCGTCCGTGAGAAACACCGTGAGCTGTATATAGTTGTGTGGATGAACCGATGACTCGATGCGAAACATTTGCATCGATGATTTTTAGTAATTGAATTACTCGAGTTTCTAGAGGAATCGTTTCAGCCCTAATAATAATAATAAGTTCAACCTAAATAGCACCTTTTTCCAAGCTAAAGGTCGCTGTACAATAATAGAACAAACAAAACAAAAGTGTGTGAAGATAGATTACACATAGAAGTTCAAGAAGAAGAATAAAAGTGTTGTGAAAAGAGATAGGTCTTCAAGGAAGACATAAAGTCAGAAAGAGAAGAGATAAAGAGTAGAGTAGAGGGCAAAGAGTTACAGAGTGCTGGGGTGGCAACGCAAAAAGATCTGCCACCCATAGTGGACAATCTAAATCTGGGAACGGACAGCAGATTGGCATCCGAGGACCTCAGTCTGCGTGGCGGTGTGTGACATGTGAGTAGTTTAGTGAGATAGGCGGGGCAGAGACCGTGAAGTGCCTTGAAAGTGAGAACTAGTATTTTATATTGAATGTGCATGGAAATCGAAAGCCAGTGAAGTTTATAACAGGAGTAATGTGATCATACCTCCCGGTAAAGGTCAAAACCCTAGCAGCAGCATTCTGAATAGTTTGTAGGGGACGGAGGGTTTTGGCGGAAAGTCCATATAGTAGGGAATTACAATAGTCTAATCTGATTGTAACTAAAGCGTGTATCAAGCGTGTATATTAATATTATGAAGACATACCCAAAATGGGTGTGACCTCATAAGCTTTCTTCCAGTGCTTCTTAACCAGGGGGCCTAGGCTCACTAGGGGGCCTCAGTGAGTCTAGAGGGGGGTCCTTTTGCATTTTATTAAGAAGAGTAAAAAGAACCACATGTGATGGGATGGGAAAGTCAACAAGCTATTAAAATATAGGAGATTTCTTGTAATGCCATATAGATCTACGAAGGGTTCTTCATTAAGTTTCAGCACTTTTTAAACTCTATTTATTAAAAATTTCAAAAACAAATTACATCACTTTTCTACATCGTCACCCTCTGATGCATTGTTCCCAGCATTGTACCTTTTTAATGCCATCAGCAAATAATGTTTTTGGTTAAGCATGTAGCCACTGATGCACCGCTGCTTTCACATCATCATCACATGAAAATCTTCTTCCTCTAAAAGCTTCTTTGAGCGTCCAAAACAGGTGGAAATCAGATGGCGCTAAATCCGGACTATAAGCTCTCTCTCATTCTCTTGGACACGACCAATTACTACCCCTCCCGCCTACGTTGGGCCTTTGAGAATGGACACATTTGATTTGCCCAACACAAATGTGCAAAGACTCGATTGAGTTGTTGATGCAGATCCCGCTGAAGTAAACCCAGGTGAGAAAAGCTCCAAACACTGTTATGGGTAGGGGAGGAAGGACCCAAGGATGCAGAGGATTTAACGAAAAAGGATTTTATTTAACAAATAATAAACATAATATACAATAAAACAAAGAATAAAGGGAACAAAAAGACCTCGGGAGATCCCGAAGGCAGCCAATGACGTCGTGGGCTGAAAAAGAACAGAAAAACATACATAAGGGAAAAAACGGGGACTGCGAGGCGCGAACCCAGGTCGCTCGCCTCCAGTCCGGGAGCATACTCGACTTGCCACAGCGGAGCTGATGGCAAAATCGCTCCCTGGGCTGTTGAGGCGAGGAGTGGGTTCACCGGGTGGAATACCTCGTGGTGGACGGACGGAAAGGGAAGGTAAACCGGCAATAGATAACTCAAATGGCTCGGCCGCCAGCAGAAACTGCTGGAAAACGCCGAGCCGTTTACCGGGCGCGAGTATTTGTAAGCTCTAAAGAATGAGCGTTACGGCGCTATCACCAGCCATTCTGGCTGGGAAGTGGCCGTATTAAAAGAACGCCCCAGAATGGAAAAACGCGACACTGTCACCAGCGATCCGCGCTGGGAGGGGATCGCGTCCCTCTGGGCGCGTGAAAAGGGTTCCCAGCGGCGCTGTCACCGGCCGACATGACCGGAAAGTGGCCGCTTTAAGTGGGAAGCGCTCGGAGAGATGGCCGCGGCGCTGTCACCAGCGCTCTGCGCTGGGAGGTGGCCGCGCCACTCCGAAACGCGCCGAAAAATAATACAGGCGTGCGGACTGACTCTGGGGTTAGACCCGCTATAGCGCGGCTCTAACTCGTGAGCCCGACGCTGGGTGAACACCCCAGAGGTCCGACAGCGCTTACAGTGGCGTGCGGTGGAAACGGTGACGTATACCGGCACCTGCCGGCAAACGCAAAACCCGAAAACAAAACCGCAGCGCGTGGGCTGCACAAAGTCGCACCAAAACTAAAAATCTAACCCTACCTTACCTCCGCCTTACGACGTACCCACCCTGACGCTATACAGCGCCTGGGGAACCGGCTAGCCCTAGGCAAAGGAAAGTGGCTGGTGCGGTGCAGCCAAAAGAAAATAAACGAACATAAAAGGGCACCGTAGTGCCAAACAACCTAAAGGAAAAGAAAAGCAAACAACCAGGGAAAAACAGAAGGTGCGACACCTGCAGCTTAGCGCCATCCCCTTAAATAAGGGGAGGCGCAGCTGCAGCGCGTTCGCCCTAACGAGCTGGCCAGGTACTTACAGCCAGCTCGTTTTCTGCTCTGTAAGGCCTGTGGCGTCAGGGAGAGATGGTGTATTCCCCTGACACCACAGAACCTAACAAACACCAGTTCATTAGAAGTAAACCCACTACATCAACCAAAATCAGAAAATACCAAGATATTTACCGTCATCATGGTCTCATCGAATTTCCCATGAGCAAGAACACAACACCTTTTGTAATCCTTGCTGAAAGAATATCATAACCTGTTTTTTAACACACAGGATCTAAAAGAAAAAAAAATTTGAGAACCACTGGTATATGTATATAGCAACACACAAACATCTTTTAGTCTTTTGTCAATGTGCAGGAAATACATGTCAAGTGTCTTGACCTTTAAAAATCAGCCCATGGCTTTATAACACATAGCCAGCATACCCATAGCAACTGTTACGTCAGTACGTTCAAAACAAGCAAAGCTATAATGAAGACCTTTACCCCATTCATACTGAGAACGCTTGAAGAGATAAGGGAAAAAATAACTCCAAACTAGCGTTTTTGGGACTGTTTCCACCAAGAGCTCTGGATACCTCACAGAAGGTAAACACACAACAACACAATCATGCAGGTGTGAATTTCCCCTCAGTTTTAAATATAACATTTATTGGTTTAATTGGTATTGGGCTGCATAGTAAATTGGCAGCTTGAACACTGTTTTGGCAACCAACGTCTGTAACTTTTAGTTAGTTGCTTGCAGTCATTTTTGTTGTAATTAGATGAGATTAAATGATAAATAAATTCATATTTGTATACACATAAATAAACAAACAATTTAATTATTTGTTGGGTAGACTTTTTTAAAACCAGCTGGACTAGATCTGGTTACAAATAACATAATAATATTTTTAACTGAATATGTTTTTGTTACTTAACTATGCCATTCCTACATACAGTATATCTGCATTTCATTCAATTCTCATGTTTTACCCTGACTTTAACCTGGTCAGTGTTGCGGTAGGCGGTAGATCCATCCATCCATCCATCCATCCACCCACCCATCCATCCATCCATCCATCCATCCATCCACCCACCCATCCATCCATCCATCCATCCACCCACCCACCCACCCACCCATCCATCCATCCACCCACCCACCCACCCACCCACCCATCCATCCATCCATCCATCCACCCACCCACCCATCCATCCATCCATCCATCCACCCACCAACCCACCCATCCATCCATCTATCTATCTATCTATTTATAAAACCACCTCCCTGTTTCTACACTCAGCTCCACTTACCATATAGGTCTGTAATTTTCATCATAGGTACACTTCAACTATGAGAGACAAAATGAGAAAAAAAAATCCAGGAAATCACATTGTAGGATTTTTAAAGAATTTATTTGTAAATTATGGTGGAAAATAAGTATTTGGTCAATAACAAAAGTTCAACTCAGTACTTTGTAACATAACCTTTGCTGGCAATGACAGAGGTCAAACGTTTCCTGTAAGTCTTCACCAGGTTTGCACACACTGTAGCTGGTATTTTGGCCCATTCCTCCATGCAGATCTCCTCTAGAGCAGTGATGTTTTGGGGCTGTCACTGGGCAACACGGACTCCACAAATTTTCTATGGGGTTGAGGTCTGGAGACTGGCTAGGCCACTCCAGGACCTTAAAATGCTTTTTACAGAGCCACTCCTTCGTTGCCCGAGCGGTGTGTTTGGGATCATTGTCATGCTGGAAGACCCAGCCACGTTCCATCTTCAATGCTCTCACTGATGGAAGGAGGTTTTGGTTTAAAATCTCACGATACATGGCCCCGTTCATTCTTCCCTTAACACGGATCAGTCGTCCTGTCCCCTTTGCAGAAAAACAACCCCAAAGCATGATGTTTCCACCCCCATGCTTCACAGTAGATATGGTGTTCTTGGGTTTTTCTTCTTCCTCCAAACACGACGAGTTGAGTTTTTACCAAAAAGTTCCATTTTGGTTTCATCTGACCACATGATATTCTCCCAATCCTTTTCTGGATCCTCCATATGCTCTCTGGCAAACATCAGACGGGCCTGGACATGTACTGGCTTAAGCAGGGGGACACGCCTGGCACTGCAGGATTTGAGTCCCTCTCGGCGTAGTGTGTTACTGATGGTAGCCTTTGTTACTTTGGTCCCAGCTCTCTGCAGGTCATTCATCAGGTCCCTCCGTGTAGTTCTGGGATTTTTGCTCACCGTTCTCATGATCATTTTGACCCCACGGGATGAGATCTTGACCCCAAGGGAGATTATCAATGGTCTTGTATGTCTTCCATTTTCTTACAATTGCTCCCACAGTTGATTTATTCACACCAACCTGCTTGCCTATTGTAGATTTACTCTTCCCAGCCTGGTGCAGGTCTACAATTTTCTTCCTGGTGTCCTTCGACAGCTCTCCGGTCTTCGCCATGGTTGAGTTTGGAGTCTGACTGTTTGAGGCTGTGGACAGGTGTCTTTTATACAGATAACGAGGTCAAACAGGTGCCATTAATACAGGTAACGAGTGGAGGACAGAAGAGCTTCTTAAAGAATAAGTTACAGGTCTGTGAGAGCCAGAAATCTTGCTTGTTTGTGGGTGACCAAATACTTATTTTCCACCATAATTTACGAATAAATTCTTTAAAAATCCTACAATGTGATTTCCTGGATTATTTTTTCTCATTTTGTCTCTCATAGTTGAAGTGTACCTATGATGAAAATTACAGACCTCTCTCATCTTTCTAAGTAGGAGAACCTGCACAATCAGTGGCTGACTAAATACTTTTTAAACCCACTGTATATATATTTATAGTATATATATATATATATATATATATATATATATTATTAATGTTAAAGTCAGCTTTTAATGCGGTTATATGTCTGTTTTAAAATATATGCTTTTATACGTATGCTTATAAAATGTACTCCACAAAAAACCAACAGTGACACTGGTCTATATTGTTCCACCATGTGCCATGTCATGTTTCATCAAGCAAGCTTAGCTAAGGGTCAGAGTACTTGTCACTTCACATTTAATTTAATCAATAGACAGTTAAGGCTTTCACCTTCCTGCCAGACCTACATTCTACAAAAAATGTCTTAGGTCATCTGTAAGAAATGTCAAAGAAGCAAACAACCAATTCCAAAAGTAAAACAAAGAATAAATAATAATGTTAGAAAGAATTATTATAATAAAATAAAGAACAGTGTTTTATCTACAGGCTTGTATTCAGATAAAACAGTATGAATAAACCTCCTGTAATGGTGGAGTCTCTGCTGAGTAAGAGGGTCAGTAAAACACGGTGCTTCAGGACTGGTGGGCTCTGGTTTTTTTTGTGCTAGCATTGCTGGTTGAGTTTGTTCATGAATAAATCTGACTCTGACTCAGTCCTGACACTGACTCACAACTGCAGTGTCTGTAATAACAGGAAACTATTAGGATTAATAAGATGGTTGGATGTACCTCGCTATAGAAAATGTGACGTAAATCCCACATTGACATTGACAAACACTGACATCGGCGGTCGGTTGATGTGTAGGTGTGTCGGGAAGTGTGTAAGCAGGTTGGCAGATAGGTAGGTGTGTAAGTGGGTGGGTGGGTGGATAGGTAGGTGTGTAGGTAAGTGTGTAAGTGGGTGGGTGAATGAGTGGTTAGGTAGGTAGGTGTGTAGAAGTGTCGGTAGGTGTGTAAGTGAGTGTGTGGTTAGATAGGTGGGTGGGTAGATGGGTGCTTAGGTAGGTCGATATGTAGATGTGTTGATATGTTTCCAAGTGGGTGTGTGGGTTGATAGGTATGTAGGTGGGTAGGTAAGTGTGTAAGCGGGTGGATGGATGGGTGCTTAGATAGGTCAACGTGTAGATATGTCAATAGGTGTCTAAGTGGGTGTGTGGGTAGATAGGTAGGTAGGTGTGTAGGTAAGTGTGTAAACGGATGGGTGGATGAGTGGTTAGGTAGGTAGGTGTGTAGAAGTGTTGGTAGGTGTCTAAGTGGGTGAGTGGGTAGATAGGTGGGTAGGTAAGTGTGTAAGCAGGTGGATGAATGAGTGGTTAGGTAGGTAGGTAGGTGTGTAGTTAAGTGTGTAAGCGGGTGGGTGGGTAGACAGGTAGGTAGGTAGGTGTGTAGGAACTTAGTTACATTTACTAGCAAAAATGATCAACTAAAAGTTAAATGACTATGTAGCCTACTATGTGCACTATGTTAAACACCTCCTGTTTAAAGGTGGCGTCTAATTACAGGACAGCATGGTGACACAGCTGGTAGTACCACATAGCAGCATGAGTCCTGGGGACAAGGGTTTGATCCTCGCTTCCATTCAGTGTGAAAAATTTCACATTCACCCAGCGTCCATGTCGGCTCATGTATTCCACTTTCCTCCCACTACCCTGCCTCAGGGTGTGTAATTTAATGTATGTGTCTGTATTTTTATTAAACAATGGATACACAATTGTATTAAAGGGAAACATTTAAACCCTTTCTGTGCTTCCTGCAAAGGATCATGTAAATTACAAATGAATATTGCAGATAATATGGACATATATTAATGTTTTTCAAGTGCTAACGGTTTTAATGGTAACAAGGTGAACCACAGCAGCGGTTGTGTATTTTTTCTTCCCCCTGCAACCACAGAGTAATAAAATGCTAGATATTTATCACACGAATCTAAAATTTGTAAGAATAGCTCATGGAGCTATTTATTGTACCCATTAAACCCACTACCACTGGGATTAAGCATTCGAATCCTCAGCAGTGCTATCAGCCGGTCGGACACGTACGAGTTCTTCTGGTGGACTGGAAGGCTAACACAGAGGCTGTGTACAGAAAGGGGATGAGCAGACTTTACTTTCTGAGAAAGCTCAGGTCCTTTAATGTGTACAGCAAGATGCTGACTATTTTCTACCAGTCGGTTGTTGCTGGGGCTGTGTTCTTTGCAGCAGTGTGTTGGGGAGGAAGCATCAAAGCGGGAGATGCAAAAAAACTTTAAACAACTGATCAAGAAGGCTGGCTCAGTCTTGGGCTGCTCACTGAAAGGTTTCGAGTTGGTGGTCGAAAGGAGGTCTTTAAACAAACTCATTTCCATATTGGACAATTCATCACACCCCATCCATGACCTCCTAGTCAGACAGCGGAGCACCTTCAGTAACAGACTCATCCAGCGCCGCTGTAAGAAGGAATGATACAGGAAATCGTTTGTACCAACAGCGATCTCACTGTATAACTCATCCCCACTGTGCCGGGACATCATTGCTCACTGAGTTAATACCAGGACCATCAGGACAGACTCATGAAGCCTGATCAGTCACTCTGTTTATGTCATTGCACATCTATGGATATTCAATGCCCAAGACACTTTTATAATTTTTCTATTATATTACATATTGCATATACTGTATATATTTAGTACCTACCGAGTTCATATGCTGACCAGCCCTGTGCACAGAGAGTCACAATTCTGTGCCATCAATCAGCCAGCAGAGGTCGTAAATGCAGCAGTTATGAGGAACCCTGGTCTGACTTACCAACCCTGTACACAACAGCCAAACATTGTTCATACAGCCGCCCAGCCCAGCCGGATAGCACAGCTGAGATTCGATAAGATGTATTCGAAATCCCACCTTTGGACGGTCTTTTTGCATTTCTTCATGCAGCGGTTCATGTGTTAAATGACAATGGTTTTCTGAAGTATTTCTGAGCCCACGAGGCTATATGTATCACATTAGAATGAAGGTTAACTGTGGCAGCATGGTGGCTCAGTGGGTAGCACTGCACTCACAGCAAGAAGGTCCTGGGTTTGATCCCCAGGTGGAGTGGCCCAGGTCCTTTCTGTGTGGAGTTTGCATGTTCTCCCCGTGTCTGTGTGGGTTTTCTCCTACAGCCCAAAAATGTGCAAGTGAGGTGAATTGGAGATACAAAATCGTCCATGACTGTTTGACATTATACTTGTGTAATGAGTAACTACCTGTTCTGTCATGAAAGTACCCACAGTGTGTAAAACATGACATTAAAATTCTAATAAATAAATAAATAGCTGCACTGACAAGTTCACATGGCATTAAGTGCTTATTATACTCTGGAATCTCTAGTTTTGGCCTGTATTTAGCTGCCATTTAATTTAGAGTTCTCTAAAAATTTACTGTAGACTTACAAACTGCAACTCACTTCCACTACAAAAGATCAACATAAAGCTAAATCAGTGTATCACCATCTAATATAGACCTTATGCTCAGACTATCAGTCGATATGTTGGATTTTGCCCAGTGCACATGTGAATGTGCCATGACCCGAAACTGCACACACAACCTTCTAACCAAAAAAAGGTTATTTAATCACGTGATGTGTGCCAGCTAACAGCTGAAATAAAAAGAAGACCGGCACTTTAAAAGATGTTCTTCAGCAAATGTCTTCATCTCATTGTGAATCCACATCTAATCCTGCCTCTCACTCAACATGTCTATTCAGGACAGGTCCGGCCTAATGGAACTGTCCATCCCAGCACAAGTTTCAAACCACATTTACAAAAACAGTACAAGTGCTATTGCAACAAAAGGAATCCAGTTTTTAATGCACCCAAGCGGAAGGTGTTACAAGCTCAGCGTCTAAAACAGCAATTTCAATGCTAATTAGCAATCAAGGCTGCACAGCACTAAAATAGTAGAAAATAGAATAAGCCCATCAATTACCTTCACAGCTGGGGAAAAGATTTAGCATTTCTCCTGGGGGGCAGAAACGCAGGATCGTACAAATACATAGTGCACAAACACCAAGACTAATGACAAGGGTGCATATTTTAAGCAATAGTTGCCATCACTACTTAAACCCCTACTGCTTCTCTAAGTATAAAAAAAATAGTTTTTCTACATGACCGATTTGTTATTTGTGGCTCTATCAAACAGACTTCCAATATCTCCAACATGGGTGGTTGGATAAAAGAAAATCAGGCCGAAAAGTCACTTACCAAAATAGAACTATCTCTACTTACCTAAGATGGATGTATTTAAGGCAGGTCTATCAAACTTTAAAATACTCTACTAAAGAAAGACCTTTTTTCCAAGCTGGCATCTATTTCTGGATGGTAAAATAAAGTTTTGCAATGACTTTTGAATAACTCATGTAAAGCACTGTGACAGGACTGCATGATTTCCCAAAGATTGTCCACACTCTGCCAGTTTAAAAAAAAAACAGTATCTGACTACTGACTATTACAGAGCACCAAACACTAGTGACTCAACTCCTCAGATACCTTGAAGATACGCCAGTAGTCTCACAGGTGCAAATAAAAAAAGCGATTCAGCCAGTCCCGAGAAAGAAGTCTAATATCATCCCAGTCAGCACAAGCTTGCTGTGCCCTCATTTCCTGTCTGCTTGGCTGCAAACTTATTGAAAGAGAGGAAGTGAGAACAAGAAGAGGGAGATGAGAACATCTAAGCCGAAGTCTTGGAACATTTCTGCTCATTTCTACCATCTGAGCATCTCTGATTCTGGCTGAAGGCCCTGTCGAGACATATCCAGTTCCTTAATGTGACTCAAATCCGCATATCCCTAAAAGCCTTGGGGGATCTCTGGGTAAGTCGGATCAGCACAGAGGACGTAGGCCGGCTTAATGAGAGAGATTATCCAAAAAATGGAGCATTATTACCATAAGGCAATTCATGCAGGCTTCAGCTATTTAAAACACTAATAGAAATACTATTACTTATGTAAAGCACTAGTTCAACATAAACCTGTTATACTCTACTGACCACACTGTATAGAACTCAGTCCTTTATGATTAAATATAGAATGTGCTCTGGATTTAACCGCACTGTTGCTATCGAAATATTTATCAGCTATTTTACTTATGTAACAATTTACATCCCACATACTATTATGTTTGATGAAGAGATTTCAAAGAAAGTGATTTAAATAGCACACTGACAGTTGCACAAGTCTAAGTCCAGCCCTTCCAACCATAGTCAGCTGAACTGCTTTTTTAAAAGAATGGTTTACTATGGTTTATAGATACTGTACATTTACTTTAGTTACAATGTACAATGATTTACAGATATTGTAACATTTCCCATATACAAACTATATGTGCAGCTGTATGTGACTACCTGACCATGAGCTTGCTGGACATTCCATTCCAAAACTAGAAAAAAATATACACCGATCAGCCATAACATTAAAACCACCTCCTTGTTTCTACACTCACTGACTGTAGTCCATCTGTTTCTCTGCAAGCCCCATTTCATGCTGTTCTTCAATGGTCAGGACTCTCCCAGGACCACCACAGAGTAGGTATTATTTGGGTGGTGGATCATTCTCAACACTGCAGTGACACTGACATGGTGGTGGTGTGTTAGTGTGTGTTGTGCTGGTATGAGTGGATCAGACACAGCAGCGCTGCCGGAGTTTTTTAACACCTCACTGTCACTGCTGGACTGAGAATTGTCAACCAAAAATATATCCAGCCAGCAGCGCCCTGTGGGCAGCGTCCTGTGAACACTGATGAAGGTCTAGAAGATGACCAACTCAAACAGCAGCAATAGATGAGCGATCGTCTCTGACTTTCAATCTACAAGGTGGACTAGGTAGGAGTGTCTAATAGAATGGACAGTGAGTGGACACTGCATTTTAAAACTGATTAGTGTATACTTTTGTCTATAATTTTTTATATGCAGTCTTGAGAGAATTATGAAGCATATTTGATTTACATTGGCAGTTGTGTCAGTGTGTTCATGGTACGAAAGAACCAGTGATTAGTGTAAGGCTTTTAGTCTGCAGTCTCAACCACCTCTTACAGCCGTAAAAATATGACAATGTGCATAGGGCAGTGGTCTCCTAGAGTTGGAAGGCAAACCCAAACTTTAACTTTAGGCTAAGAGATATTTTTACTGTATTGTTTTAAGACAAAATTTTTTGTAACATTCTACCTGTTGGCGATGCTATTAAAGAAATTATTCTAAATAAATACTGGTACAGCTGGCAAAACAAACTACATATACTGTATACTGTCTACTGTATACTGATTGATAGAGCAGTTGTAGTAAATGAAAGGTCGCTGGTTCAAGCCCCACCCTTGCCAAGTTGCCACTGTTGGGCCCTTTGAGCAAGGCCCCTTAACCCTAAATTGCTTAGACAGTATAGTCACAGTACTGTCTGCTAAATGCAGAAAATAATGTAAAGTAAAGTAATCTCTCCCTCTTCAGGGCATCTGTACTCATGGGAGTTCAAAACACACACACACACAGAAATACACAGGAAAGGGACCTTTATGTAAACCCTAAATAAGATAAGACAGTCTGTTCTATTAGAGTTGACAGGCAGGCTGGAAAGGTTCTAGTCACTGAATGAAAGCATCCTGTTCTTTAGGCTGTGTCTATACGTTTACGTAGTTTGGTTCCCTTGGTCCGGACCAACCAAGAAAATAATACATTCATACATTGTAGTTCCGGTTTGCCTAGGGTTCGCGCCCCGAAATCTACAAAATACAATGCACCACACTGGGCTTAATGCACTGATCAGGGTTGTGTATACCTAATGGTATTTTTACCAACTGGAAACACAGCGAGAGGTGGTAAAATGTATAAAGGAGTCAAAACAGCACCAGAAATTCCTCCGCTGCACTTTTATATTAATAACTGTTTTGATTGCACTCTGTTCTCTCGCAGTACATTTAGTGCTGCATCTTGTGACCTCATGTCATGTGATTGCATCATTTATTACTGCGTTCACACCTGAACGACTTGCACTAGAACGGCGCGAGACCCTCCTGCTTAAGCGTTTTCGGTCCGCTTATTTGGTGCTTACCACAGTTCAAAAGGAAGCTTCACACTTACTGTAACGAACCGCACTAACAGAGCCATCACACCAGATTACGTTTTAATCTAACCAAAACCGGCAAATATAAACACAACCTTAGTCACATCATCTCTGCTGCCTCTGGCCCCAAACCAATACAGCTGTAGCTTACACCAATGTTATCAATAGAAAAATAAAATTGTCACAGAAGATAATAACAGACAAACAGTGGAGGCTGATTCATATATTTATTCTCGTTTGTGTTGATGCAAACATTGATTAGAGACTAGATGTTCTTGCAGCTGTCGCATTTATTAGATCATTTCAGTGGC
The DNA here is from genome assembly GCF_030014385.1 of Trichomycterus rosablanca. NCBI lineage: Eukaryota > Metazoa > Chordata > Actinopteri > Siluriformes > Trichomycteridae > Trichomycterus > Trichomycterus rosablanca. The sequence goes on from NC_085996.1 coordinate 33,438,115, forward strand.
AATTACATACATGCCACTATACCTGGTGTTTATTATTATATGGTGTCAGACTGACTCCAGATAATTCAAAATATAGTCCTATTCACAAATATTGGCAGCCTTTTCCTCTCAATTTAGCATAGATGGACGGACGGACGGACAGACAGACAGACAGACAGACAGATAGATACAGTAGATAGATAGATAGATTGACAGATTAGATAGATAGGTAGATAGATAAACAGCTAGATAGATTAGATGGATGGATGGATGGATGGATGGATGGATGGACAGACAGACAGACAGACAGACAGACAGACAGACAGACTAGATAGATAGATAGATAGATAGATAGATAGATAGATAGATAGATAGATAGATAGATAGATAGATAGACAGACAGACAGACAGACAGATACTTTATTTATCCCGAGGGACATTATTGGTCTCTAGTAGTTTAACAAGCAAAAGCAGAGAAACTAATACAAATACAAATAAAGTAAGTAAGTAAATAGGGTGTTGCGAATGTACAGCATGCATATATACAACATATGGTATGCAAAAAAACAGTATGTGCAAATAGTGCATCTGGTGCATGTAAAGAAGCAGTAGTGTATCTATTCTTATAAACCAATTAGTAATAGCCACTTGGTCTTCGGCTGCTGGGGACTCGATCGTGTCCGAGGAGGGTATATTTGCCTGACACACGCTCCATTAGGCATGCAGTTCACTGACCGCTTTGGTGGATTTGCATGTGAGGCCAGTCTCGTGCACAGACAGATCACGCAACGCCCCCCGCGTTCCTCTGGCTACTAACCATGGTCCTTCCAGACCCCACTCTTTTTTTTTTTATCTGGTCTTTTTCCACCCAGCAGACTTAGTGGTCAGGTTCGTCTGCTGCAGGTACTGCCAATTGTGCCTGCTAGAGGGCACCCAGCCGTCCGGTAGCAGAGCTGAGATTCGAACTTGGGGAGTTGGACAATATCCAGCTGCTTCACCTGGACGCCTCAATTTATTTAGTTTTTGACCATTTATTAAAAATATTTGATCATTTATTTACAATACAACCCCACTCCATTTTTAAACTACAGTGATAATAAATATAATTATTATTTTTTTATTATTATTTATAATTTTTCCCACTTTTTTCCCCCAATTTTCTCCCCTAATCTAGTCGTGTCCAATTACCCTAAATGCGTCCTCTATACTGATTCGACCCTTCACCGCTGACTGAGGACGCCTCTCAACTGACATACGCCCCCTCCGGCACATATACAGTCAGTACAGACCGCATTTCTCACCTGCACGAGTAGAGTTCATACACCGACGGGCACTGTGTACGGAGGGCCACACCCCCATCAGCATTATTCCTCAGCCCTGTGCAGGTGCCATCAGTCAGCCAGCAGGGGCCGCAGTTGCACCAGTTATGAGGACCTATGATCTGACTTTTTACCCCTAACCCTGAACAGCAGCCAATCGTGGTTCATGCAGCCGCCAAACCCAGTCGGAAGGCAGAGCTGAGACTCGATACGATGTTTTCAAAACCCCAACTCTGGTGCACTAGCGTACTTTACCGCTGCGCCACCTGAGCGGCCCCTTAAATATAATTATTAATTATAAGAAATATTTGTTCCTTAAATCTTCATTGTTTGTCACGACTGTTGGTGATATTTGATTTAATACTTTGTTTAGCATCTTTTGCTAAGATAAAAGATCAGATTCTTCTAAAATGCTGAAAGAACCTGAGAACGTAAGAACCATAGCAAGAGATCTGAGACCATTTAATATTTATTCAACTAGATGCTGAAGATTGTAAACTCCCCTCTTCAGCTCAACCCATCAACCCACAGGTTTTCTGTAGGGATTAGACCATTTCACTTGTACAGACATAATTTTGATTACGTATTCTAGTCAATAAATCCTTTTTGGTTATTTTGACATGTACTTCTCTGACTTGAAGATGCAGCAACTGCCCTTTTTAAGCTTTTATGGGTCCATGTTGTTTTGATTTGATAGCTGCTGATGCTTGACAGGGTTCATGATACAGTGTTTCTGAACTGAGGGAATAAGGTACTTTTCTGCATGGCTATCTGTGTGTCTGCTCTAATCCCACCTCTAGGGTTTGTTGTCAGATTTTTTTTGACAGATTTTTTTGTTGTTCCCTGACAGAAGAGACAACCTTTCCAAAAAATATACTGGTTATGTGGGTGGAACACCAGCGCATCAACAAGCAAAGGTAAAAAAAATGTCCTGGTACACGTTTACATTTTAGATTCCTCCACAGATTCCATGTCAGAAAAATATAGTTTTAGCAAGTTGTTTGACAAACATTGCAAACAGATCATTGTACTTACACCGATCAGGCACAACATTAAAACCAAATCTTTGTGAACACATTGTCCATTTTATCAGCTTCACTTACCATATAGAAGCACTTTGTAGTTCTATAATTACTGACTGTAGTCCATCTATTTCTCTGCATGCTTTGTTAGCCCCCTTTCACCTGTTCTTTAATGGTCAGGACTCTCCCAGGACCACCAAAGAGTAGGTATTATTTGGGTGTTGGATCATTCTCAGCACTGCAGTGACACTGACATTGTGCTGGTATGAGTGGATAAGACACAGCAGCGCTGCTGGAGTTTTAAACACTTCACTGTCCCTGCTGGACTGAGAACCAAATATATCCAGCCAACAGCGCCCTGTAGGCAGCGTCCTGTGGCCACCACTGATGGTCTAGAAGATGACCAACTCAAACAGCAGCAACAGATGAGCGATCGTCTCTGACTTTACATCTACAAGGTGGACCAACTAGGTAGGAGTGTCTAATAGAGTGGACAGTAAGTGGACACGGTATTTAAAAACTCCAGCAGTGCTGCTGTGTCTGATCTACTCATACCAACACAACACTCACTAATACACCACTACCATGTCAGTGTCACTGTAGTGCGGAGAATCATCCACCATCTAAATAATACCTACTCTGTAGCGGTCCTGTTCATTAAAGAACAAGGTGAAAGCAGGTTAAAAAGGTATGTAGAAAAATAGATGGACTACAGTCAGTAATTGTAGAACTACAAAGTGCTTCAAAAGCATTGCTTTAGAAGCTGCTGGTAAGCTAATTATCATCATCTGGGGATGCAACTGTGGTTGTATTTTAAGACTTATCCTCAAGGCCTACTTGCCTCCTTGCTTAACATCACGGGGGTAATAGACATAGAATGCAAGTCTGTGCTCCAGTACCACTATAAAAAGCCAGATGCCAGTTTGAAGTTGCACATGACATGGCAACAAAGATCTTACTTTTTGGGAGAAATGTCCTTAGATACAATCAAACAACAATGGAACCGTTTGGCCATAAAGACCATCTTTATGTATGGGGGAAGGGGGGGTCCACAGCATCATGTTGTGGCGGTGCCTTGCTGCAGGGGGGACTGGTTCACAAAATGGTTATTGAAGCAGCATCTCCAGAAATCAGCCAAGAAATGAAAAGGAGCAGAAAGCCTACAAACCTGTCTTAGTTAGTCTTAGGTACACCTGGTCTGTCAGGAGAAATGGGTCATAATTACAGCAACTTATTGTGAGAAGCTTGAGAAAGCCAACCTGAAACGTTTGACCCAAGTTAAACCCAAATATTTTAAAGGCAATGCGACAAAAAAAACAAGCAACGTGTATGTCAACTTCTGATCCACTGGGAATGTGATGAAAGACATAAAAGCTGAAAGAAATTATTGCCTCTAGTATTATTCGAGTCTTAACTAGTGGGTGGCAACTGGCAATGACTAAATTGTAAGAATCCAAGTTGGCAAGGTAGTGGATAATGTGATTTATTTAAGATATGTAAAGCCAAGCGTTGCCTCCAGACTGCTACTTGTTTGAGATCATGAAACACAGAAGGGTAAGCTAGTAGTAAAGCTATGTAGGCAAACAGAGGACCATGATTGGCTAGGATTTCATCCATAAAAATGACAATCCCCATTCTTCTACTCAGAGAGCAGGGATTCTGAAACACTCTCTTGGATAGTGGTGGTAAATTCGTCTCAGTAATGTGATCCGGTTTACTTGAGTCACTTGTACTGACTTGTACTGATCCAAATATTACTTGTCTTCCGTGCACTCATCTTCTGTAAATAAATAATTTGCTCTTAATTCTCTTGGCACCTCACACTTCTCTTGTCAGTGACAAGTTGACACTTTTTTCTAAGTGGAATCTTGATCATGGGGGATATGGACAAGGAGGGGGGAGAGGGGGTGGACTCACCTACCAATCAGATAAGTATATTAATAGGTCAAGGGGGATGGTCAACAACAAATTGCCATGGTAACTTGACCCAGTCAGGCAGCCACAGTGGCACCAAAACCAACAGTCAATAAATTACCATGGGGGAGGGGCTATGATACTCCTTAAGTGGTACAGTACTAAAGTAGCCTGTAAGCATTTGCATTTTAACGATAATATAACTATATTCTGTTGTTGTTTTGCTTACAAGAACATATGCTGCATTACTAATCTATACCTTGACTACTGATAATAATAATTATAGCATGTGCATAAAATCAGCCACATAACAAACACCAGTGTGTTTAACCGCATGTTTATTGGAATATTTCACTTGTTACTTAGATTCACAGCCGCTTCAGCCAAATCATCTGAGTCCGCGGTGTTTCCGGTGAGTCTGCTCACTCGCCTTGTGTACTTAGCAGCAGCCAATCAGAGGACTCACAGAATCCGGGTTAACTGAGACCTCGGACTCGTGATTCCTGGTTTAGTACAAAGATTCGAATCATTAACCCGGGTAGTTCAGGAACCGCCCAGCTCTACTCTTGGACTCTGGGACATTGCTTAGAGCACCACGGCTGTCTTAGCTTTCAGTTGTGCTGACCTCCAAACAACAGAGTATATATTTTTGTCTTGTACCAATTGGGAACCCCCGATTTGTCTTGTAAATAACACATGAGTTTAATGTCCAAGTACAATTCTATCAGCTTGGGAATCAAGCTTTTATATTATTTGTATAAAAGTATATAAGTAGAATTATTCTGCCACTGATATGACAAGAAATGAATCATTGTGAGCCACAAGTAGATGTAAAGAAGTTAGGGACTAATTAAAGGTAAAGCCAGTGAGACAATGTCAAGTGCAACTTGATGTGGTCAATCAATAATCAATAAAAGAAATAAAGCAAGACTATCAGCTCGGCTGCTTCTGTCGATACAGCAGAGCTCTGTTAAACGCTTTCTTACACATGCAATGATATTCTCCAGGCTCAATAAAACTTTAGTACCTTGTAAAACCCCTGACATAATATATAGGTATCATATTATTATACTGAAAACATAAAAGAGGGTTGGAAAGAACTGAAACCTTTATAGCCTGTAGCTATTTGCAGCCATTTAGATAGGAATACTTACAGTACACGTCCACTCTGATGGACTTAATCGCTGGTGAGCCAAGACCATTTTCCGCCTTGCAGTAGTAGCGTCCACCTTGGTGCCTTTGGATCTCAGCGATGTGAAGGGTCTCATTAAAGACACTCGAATCCTGGAAGCGGTCCGACACGCTGCCAGCTGTCTTAGTCCATCGAATCTACAGGACAGATAATGAAATATAAAAACAATGAACGTCTCAGGTTTATGTGAGGATTTTTTATGCTGTTCACACACGTAGCTGTTTAATCAGAGTGAAAACAGACACACATTGGTTTAGTTACAAATAAGTAAGATTATGTAAATTCAAAAATTATTTCTGTATATGGACAGCTATAGAATGTGTCATTTTAAAGGTCTTTTAGGACTCCACAAAGTTGAATCAGCTCATCTGGACACAAGTTGGTTGTAGAGATACGTTTCGTCACTCATCCAAGTGACTTCTTCAGTCTGAGCTGGTGGTGAATAACCCCAATCTTATATGCAGACGATTTGCATAACGACCGATCACCGCCCATTGCATAACAATAAAACCGGTGATCAGGTCCATATGCAAATCACAATGACCATTAATTACAACGGCCATGTGTGCCTTTCACATATGATTGGGGTATAGCTCCTATAGCTCTGATCTTCTATGTTGGGCCATGTAAAACACAGTGTTTGGAGAATATCCGTCTCAATTGTTCTGCTACTCCCGTGATTCCGTATGTGATCCCGTGTTTCAGTTGCTTTTAAACCCCAAAACACGCTACGCCAGAAATGAGTTCACCCTAAGGACCGGGTCCTTTGACACAAACAGAGTAACATAGTGTATGCTTTTAAGATGCCAGGAGGATTGCCGGGAACTGTACATTAAGGAAACTAAACAGCCACTGGCAAAACAGAAGACTCAACATATAAGATCGACCTCTTCTGGCCAGGACTCCGTGGTTTACACTCACCTGCAAGCCAGCGGCCACTCATTTAATAATGACGATGTGCAGATCCTTGACAAGGAGGAACGCTGGTTTGAACAGGGAGTCAAAGAGGCAATCTATGTGAGGAGGGAACGACCATCCCTGAACCGAGGGGGGTGGCCTGAGAGTACATCTCTCACCATCTTACAATGCCATGATAGGAGCTATACCCCAATCATATGTGAAAGGCACACATGGCCATTGTAATTAATGGTCATTGTGATTTGCATATGGACCTGATCATTGTTATGCAATGCAAATCGTCTGCATATAAGGTTGGGGTTATTCACCACCAGCTCAGACTGAAGAAGTCACTTGGATGAGTGACGAAACGTATCTCTACAACAAACTTGTGTCCAGATGAACTGATTCAACTTTGTGGATTTGTGTACCTGGATTATTGAGCATGCATCGAGAGTCTTTTAGGACTTAAATGTCACATTAAGACAATGTCTATAACATTTTGGCTAATGTTCTCAGAAGGCTAATGTTTTCTTTTCCCTCACATAGGGTTACACAGAATAAAAACAAGTCCACGGCATATTACTATGCAACACTGTACACTTTTCTTTAGTTTAGGTTGCGGCTGAATAAAGAAAGACAACATGGAATTTCAATTCTGCACAGTAAGCATGAGGTACTAATGATTTTTTGTCTGTTATTCTGCATAGCAACTAGCTATAGACAACCAGGACAGCTCTGCCTAAACATATAACTGTGTTTGCATTCTTGTAATAATGATTGTAACATGAGTGGATATGCAGCTTGGAGAACACAGAGAAGCTGGGGTAACTTGGCAAAACTACTTTTAATAACAAATTGTAGCTTTTCAGCTTGTGGCTTCCAATCTGTTGACAACATTTACTTAGGGTAATAGAATAATGAAAGGTTGTTTAGTTTTGTTAACTACATAATGAGTTAAGGATCTCAGAAATAAAAATACAACACAGATCTAAAAGAGCAGGTATAAGCTAACACTGAAACATCATTATTTTCAGCAGGATTTAGGGAGCAGGTGCATATTGATTAGTCCAGCACATTTTTATTTAATCAAGTCCCACATGATGCAGTATCTATACACCAATCAGGCATAAGATTAAGAATACCTTCCTAATATTGTGTTGGTCCCCCTTTTGATGCCAAAACAGCCCTGACCCCTCGCGGCATGGACTCCACTAGACCCCTGAAGGTGTGCTGTGGTATCTGGCACCTTCTTCCATTGTTCCGTGGTCCAGTTCCGATGCTCACATGCCCATTGTTGGTGCTTTCTGCGGTGGACAGGGGTCAGCATGAGTGAGCACCCTGACTGGTCTGTGGCTATGCTGCCCCATATGCAACAACCTGCGATGCACTGAGTATTCTGACACCTTTCTATCAGCAGGATAAAATGTTCACTTGCTGCATAATATATCCCACCCACTAACAGGTGCCGTGATAAAGAGATAATAAGTGTTGTTCATTTCACCTGTTAGTGGTCATAATGTTATGCCTCGTCAGTGTATGCCCAGTGAACATTTGCTGTATGAAAATTACACAAAATTAAGTCATAGCTTACATAGGTAGATAGTAATTTAAGCTTTATGTAAAAAGTAGGAAACCTGATACACATGTAGGCTAATATAATTACAAATGTGAGCTATTAAGTTACTATTTTAGGTTAAATATTGCTCAAATATGGGTTATTAGTTGGTTCGTTGGTTATTTAGTAAGTTATTTAGTTTTCCTTTCTTTAGGATAACAAACAAACTGTTAATGTAAGCACTTTCCCACTTGTCACACAAATGCCAAAGTGAGTCCTGTGGGATGGTAGTGCCACTTTATCTAAACAATACAAGTGTTTTTTCTTCTGTTCAGGTGCATGGAATCAAAGTGAGAGCACTGAAAACATGTACCACATGCTGTTTAATTAAAGATCTCTCTCTCTCTCTTACTTCATACCACCTAAGATTTAGTGAATGACTGCTACTGAACAGAGGAGAGGATGAGACGAACAATAGGAGTTAGAGTTGGGGACTGGGAGGAAAAGCTAAACAAATGAAGGGAGGGACGGACTGCCTCCAAACAAACAGAAGCTTTTACATCTACAGGCGCGTTGGAGGCCGCCCAAGTCATTAGCTCCATCTCTCACCACTTAACAAATTTGTGCACCGCTCAGCAACTGTCGGACATTCAAACTGTTTTTAAATTTGGCCAACCTTGAAGGATGGTGATGCAATCTGTACGAATGCCAGCCTAATAATCAGGCCTGTGCATGTAAACAGGCAGATTGAGTCAGAATCAGACTGGTTCTGTCCAGCTGGTCTTGGTGGCAGTGAGTATAAACATGTTTTTGTCCATCTGTTTCCAGTCATACTTGGCATCCGATTGGCTGCAGAAAAAAATGACGGACTTGTATAAAATCTGCACACCTCACAGACAGAGCAGAAGACAGAGCAAAGCTGATTCTGTTTTCAGACACTTCGCCTGACTGGAATTCAAGTCTGAAGATTTATGCTAACAGTCTAGTCTGGGATGAGGTTAGCGGCCTGTAAAATGGAAACTGGATCAAGTTTAATGTGATTATAAAATTTTCATCTAACCCTTTGTATTGAATTAAATAGAAAATCATATTTTGGAAAGTAGAAAAAGAAACTACACTGATCAGCCATAACATTATGTCCACCTACTTGTTTCTACACTCACTGTCCATTTTATCAGCTACACTTACAATATAGGAGCACTTTGTAGCTCTACAATTACTGACTGTAGTCCATCTATTTCTCTACATACTTTTTCACCCTGTTCTTCAATAGTCAGGACCCCCACAGGACCACCACAGAGCAGGTATTATTTAGGTGCTGGATCATTCTCAACACTGCAGTGACAATGACATGGTGGTGGTGTGTTAGTGTGGGTTGTGCTGGTATGAGTGGATCAGACACAGCAGCGCTGCTGGAGTTTTTAAATACTGTGTCCACTCACTGTCCACTCTATTAGACACTCCTACCTAGTTGGTCCACCTTGTAGATGTAAAGTCAGAGATGATCGCTCATCTGTTGCTGCTGTTTGAGTTGGTCATCTTCTAGACCTTCATCAGTGGTCACAGATGGACAGATGGACTACAGTCAGTAATAGTACAACTACAAAGTGCTTCTATATGGTAAGTGGAGCTGATAAAATGGACAGTGAGTGTAGAAACAAGGAAGTGGTTTTAATGTTATGGCTGATCTGTGTAATTCAAATATATTCTCAAGCAGAAGCTTTTACTAATTATGGATGTGATTTTTGGTAATTTGATGATGTCAAACACGATCACAAGTTGGGATGATGTCTTTAAAACATGGGAGGAAACCCTATGCAAACTCCACACAGAAAGGATCCAGACCACTCTACATGGGAAACGAACCCAGGACCTCCTTGCTGTGAGGTGACAGACCCACCCACCGAGTCAGCATTTTACACACTAGTGTGGGGCAGTCTATTGCATGGCCAGGGTACTAGCCGGTAAGTCTGGTTTCTTTTATTACTCCACAGACTCAAATTAAACACTGCAAACATTTACTTACAGCTTAGTGTAGGCTGGGGTAACAGCGACATGATTAATTCCATAATTAATTGCTGAAGCAGCAGGGTTTGGATGTGAGCACCTCGGATATAGCACTCGCTGCAAAATACAATCCCAGGTATGCTGTAGATCAATGAACACTGGGTAGATCCTGGGCTCTGCTATTTCCATTCCATCATACAGATGCAAAACAGGGGTATGCCATCATTTTCGTGAGTTACCAAAGAGCTTATGCTTATTTCATTCTTTTTTTTTTTTTATATATTTTATTTATGAATTTTCTCGCCTTTTTTTTAGCGCGTCCAATTGCGTCATGCTTCCTCTCCACCAATGCCAATCCCTGCTCTGATTGAGGAGAACGAAGCTAAACCACGCCCCCTCCGACATGTGGGCAGCATGCCATATGCATCTTATCACCTACACTTTGATGAGTGCGGTTCAGCTCAGCTTTGTGCATGAAGAGACACACCCTGAGAGCACTCTTTTTTCATCTCTGTGCAGGCGCCATCAATCAGCCAGCAGAGGTCGTAATTGCACCAGTCATGAGAGAGAGAGACCCCATCCGGCTTAGTCCCGCCCATCTGAACAACAGGCCAATCGTTGTTCATGTGGCTGCTCAGTCTTAGCTGGTAGGCAGAGCTAAGATTCGATACGATGTATTCGAGATCCCAGCTCTGGTTCCAGCGTGTGTTTTTAACACTGCACCACCTGAGCGGCCTTATTTCATTCTTTTAATGCAACTTTTAATCAGACGCTTAATAGATTGGGTTTCCATGGCTAAGCAGAAGCACACAAGTCTAAGATCACCATGTGCAATGCCTAACAAACATCCATGCTGTTTTCATCCTGTATTCTCACCACTGGAACAAAACGGATGTTGTTAATCTTCCATGAGGGATGGAAAACTACAGGGACAAGAGCCAGATCGATTATTAAAGAATCAAAATCAGTGATCAGTGGAGTCAATGATGTAACTTAAAGGTATAACACATGTAACTTTATGCAAATGAAAAGTAGAGCGATGCTGCATGTAGAGAAAATGTTTAAATTGTATTGATCCCAGGAGAGTTTAATTAGAGAGCAAACATCCAGTAATAAAGTTTTATTAACCACACATGCTGTGTCCCGAATTGCATACTATCCTACTGTGAACAATGAGTGGCCCATCAGTGGTGTTATTACTGCAATGTGCCCGAGGGTTCCTGTATTGAGATGCCTATATGAATACACACTGATCAGCCATAACATTAAAACCACCTCCTTGTTTGGACACTCACTGTCCATTTTTCAGATCCACTTACCATATAGAAGCACTTTGTAGTTCTACAATTACTGACTGTAGTCCATCTGTTTCTCTACATACCTTTTTAGCCTGCTTTTACCCTGTTCGTCAATGGTCAGGATCCCCATAGGACCACCACAGAGTAGGTATTATTTAGGTGGTGGATGATTCCCAGCAATGCCGTGACACTGACATGGTGGTGGTGTGTTAGTGTTTGTTGTGCTGGTATGAGTGGATAAGACACAGCAGCGCTGCTGGAGTTTTTAAATACCGTGTCCACTCACTGTCCACTCTATTAGACACTCCTACCTAGTTGGTTCACCTTGTAGATGTAAAGTCAGTCAGTAAAGACAATCGCTCATCTATTGCTGCTGTCTGAGTTGGTCATCTTCTAGACCTTCATCAGTGGTCAGTCCAGCAGTGCTCTAGCATCCACTTATACCAGCACAACACACACTGCAGTGCTGAAAATGACCCACCACCCAAATAATACCTACTCTGTGGTGGTCCTGTGGGGGTCCTGACCATTAAAGAACAGCATGAAAGGGGGCTAACGAAGCATGCAGAAAAACAGATGGACTACAGTCATTAATTGTAGAACTACAAAGTGCTTCTATATGGTAAGTGGAGCTGATAAAATGGACAGTGAGTGTAGAAACAAGGAGGTGGTTTGTTATGGATGTTGGATGTTATGGCTGATCGGTGTAAGTGCAAGTGAATATAAGAACATTACTATAAAAATACATTTGCTTTAGAAATCAGGCTGTATTTATCATAAGAACTAAACACTCTATGGAATGTTCATTAAATATATGTATCATACACACATCTACCAAAACAAAGAGGAAAATTGCTCAGGGGAAAAGACAGCATGCACAAGCTGAACAGTACTAGTGAATAGGTTTTCAGACGGCTGTGGCAAGTTCTGTATCAAGTTTAATTAAAAGTTCAAACTTAATACTTCACTAAGATACTGTACATAGTTTTGATATTCATTAAATATAGAACATAATATCTGCTTTGCTGTGGCTGAACTCTGGCAACTTTAGCCTCAAAGTACGGCAACCAGACGTGACACTGAAGACAGGAATCATCTAGTGTTTAGCAAACATGGACTTAAGAAACATTCGCTGCTGGTTTAAATGTAGCATAATTCTGATTCTGAAGCCCCCCTGCTGAGTTGATCCTACTCTGAACACATCTAATTTAGCCGATGAGCAAATTATTTTATTTATTTATTTTTTTTAATTTTCTATTTTTTCCCAATTTCCCCCCCAATTTTCTAATCTAGTCGTGTCCAATTACCCTGATTGCGTCCTCTATACTGATTCGACCCTTCACCGCTGACTGAGGACACCTCTCAACTGACGTACGCCCCCTCCGGCACGTACAGTCAGTACAGACTGCATTTTTCACCTGCACGAGTCGAGTTCATACACTGACGGGCACTGTGTACGGAGGGCCACACCCCCATCAGCATTATTCCTCAGCCCTGTTCAGGCGCCATCAGTCAGCCAGCAGGGGCCGCAGTTGCACCAGTTATGAGGACCTATGATCCGACTTCTTTTACCCTCTAACCCTGAACAACAGCCAATCGTTGTTCATGCTGCCGCCCAACCCAGTCGGAAAGGCAGAGCTGAGATTCGATAAGATGTCTTCGAAACCCCAACTCTGGTGCGCTGGCGTACTTTACCGCTGCGCCACCAGCAGTCTGATGAGCAAATTATTAATCCTCCATGAGCTAAAACAGGTCACATGAAAGTAGTAAAAACCTTGCAGGGCGTAGCACCAAGTTCAGAAATCATAGTATAAAGCACACTGACATTAGACTCTGGAGCAATGAAATGCATTCTTAGTCTCCATTCAGTTATTGTCTGTTATTCAGGGTCGAGGTTGGTACAGCTTACTGGGTGAGAGGTAGGAAACACCCTGGACAGGTCAAACACACACACACACACACACACACACACAAACAGAGATACACAAAGACACACACAGGGCAATTTAGTATCTCAAATTAGCCTACATGTGATTGGACTGGGCGGCACGGTGGCTAAGTGGGTAGCACTGTCGCCTCACAGCAAGAAGGTCCTGGGTTCGATCCCCAGGAGGGGCGGTCCGGGTCCTTTCTGTGCGGAGTTAGCATGTTCTCCCCATGTCTGCGTGGGTTTCCTCCGGGAGCTCCGGTTTCCTCCCACAGTCCAAAAACATGCAGTCAGGTTAATTGGAGACACTGAATTGCCCTATAGGTGTGTGTGTATGTATTTGTGTCTGCCCTGCAATGGACTGGCGCCCCGTTCAGGGTGTTACTGTGTGCCTTGCGCCCATTGAAAAGCTGGGATAGGCTCCAGCAACCCCCCCCCCACACACACACACACACACACACACACACACCCTGCGACCCTGAACGGTTAAGACAGTGAGTGAGTGAGTGTTTTGTGGGATGAAACCTACACAGACATAGGAAAACCCGGACCACTCCACCTTGGAATCAACCAGCAGGTGTAACGACTCTATATTCCTGTCATGCTTTTGAATTTAGAACAGATAATACAGTACAATTCTAATCTGATTTTAAACACCATGATTAAAGATGTACCTCAGAGATGTGGGGAATCATAGGGGCTTAACGACACGCTAGATAAATAGGTTGTCAGTAGGACAGCTAATTGATATGCGGCGTGTGGCTGCAGTGATGCTTGCGGAGCATGCCAGAACACGGACTGTGAGTAAATCTCTTCCACTACCTGCTGAGATTACTCCACTCCAAAGGTCACACACCTCTTTCTAACTACATCACTGTCTTCCTACACAAAGCGGCACTGAAGGTACAGTGACAAGTCCAGCCAGGAGCACATTGCAGGTGGTTTGGTGAGCCAAAGTGTAAACAGAGACAGTTTTAAATGGTTTAACTCCTAAATTTCCTGTGTCATTTTGGTTGGAAGCGGTGAGGGCGGGAGGAGCAGTACTTGGTCGTGTCTGAGAGACTGAGAAAGAGCTTCTAGTCCGGATTTGGCGCCTCTGATTTCTATTTTTTTGGGCACTCAAAGAAGCTTTAAGGGGAAGAAGATTTATGTGATGACATGAAGGTGTCATGTCATGTCAAAGTCATGTCATTTGTTTTTAAAAAATTGTTAATAAATAGAGTTAAAAATGTGCGGAAACTTTTTGAAGAACCCTCGTATTTCTTGAATAAAAAAATGTTGGGGTATTTTTATTTCAAGACAGGGCGGCACGGTGGCTCGGTGGGTAGTACTGTCCCTCACAGCAGGAAGATCCTGGGTTTGATTTTCAGGTGGAGCGGACCAGGTCCTTTCTGTGTGGAGTTCTTCCAGTGTTTGTGTGGGTTTCCTCCGGGAGCTCTGGTTTCCTCCCGCAGTCCAAAGACGTGCAGCCAGGTTAATTGGAGATACTAAAAAATGCCCTTAAATGTGTGTGTGTGTGTGTGTGTGTGTGTGTGTGTGAGTGACTGCCCTGTGATGGATTGGCGCCATGTCCATGGTGTTTCTGTGTGCCTTGTGCCCATCAAGAGCTGGGATAGCTGGGAGATTTTTATATTTTGTTTATGCATTTTTTTCCCCTTTTTCTCCCTTGAAGCGCGTCCAATTGCCTGACTGCATCATGCTTTCTCTCCACCAATGCCGATCCCCGCTCTGATTGAGGAGAACAAAGCTAACCCACACCCCCTCTGAGACGTGGGCAGCAGTTGTATGCATTTTGTCACCTACACTTTGATGAGTGCAATGCGGATCAGCACGGTGTATTGAGAGACACACCCTGACAGCACTCTTTTCCCAGCTCTGTGCAGGTGCCATCAATCAGCCAGTGAGGTCGTATTTGCATAAGTTATGATAGAGATCCTATCCGGCTTTTTAATATCCCACCCCTATCTGAACAACAGGCCAATCGTTGTTCATGTGGCTGTTTAGCCCAGCCGGCAGGCAGAGCTGAGACTTGATACGATGTATTCGAGATCCCAGCTCTGGTGTTCAGTGTGTGTTTTTACCGCTGCGCCACCTGAGCGGCGTAATTTATTTTTAAATGTATATCAAACTGCCACTTACAACCCAGTAACATTTGAAAAGTTCCTTCTGCAGTACAGTAAATCATTAAGCTTTTTTACATCACAATTAAAAACAATTTTGACATGAGCACACTATTAGAGGGAGAATTTAGATCTTGTAAAGACGTAATATAAAAACAACAACACAAAACAAGGCCAAAAGGCATTTCTGATTGAGTGCAATTACCAGCGAGTAAACAGTCATACTATTGCCTGCTATTAGTGGAAGCATGGCGTGGGATTTCTCAAATTCTTGTCATCAGGAGCCCGTGTGTGATGTCGGCTGTCTGAATGTGTTTATAATGAGCTCTTGGAAAAAAAAAAGACAAGCTGAACAATTCCAAAAAGGCAGCGGCGGGCCGCCGGGAGAGGAAGGAGAGGGTCTTCAGTACAGGGCAGCTGCAGACTGACTCAAGCGCTTTGTATCCTTGTTTTCTCTCTGGCCAGCAGCAGCGAGCGCTGTGAGCTCTACACTCCGTGTTCACTAATTGCTGTTCGCTGACCTGCTGCTCGCCACTGCTTGAACCTGGCTGATAATTGAAACCAAAAGACAACAGTGTTTACCCAGAATGCCATGGTGTCCTTACACCCTGCCCTCCAGCAAAATGTACAGAGAGTGGAGTTATTACTAAAACAATGTCCTTTATTCAGGCTGTGTGGAAACAAAGGTAGCTTGGAGGGGGGCAGGGTTGATTTATATCATTAACTGTTCTGTTTATAATATTGCGAGGTCGACACAGACTGAAATGAGTCGAAAGAAATCATTTTGCTCTTTTATTTAAATAAAATTAACACACCGACTGATGTGAGCCAATGGGCAGGAGCACAGATATGAACATAGTCTGACTTAAACTTAAACTCAAATGTAGCTTTATGGGCATGACAAAATATGGACATTCATATTGTCAAAGCTTAGTTAGAAAGTATAATAAAAAGAAAATAATAATAATAGAAAATATTAGATATATAAATAGTTACAGATATACATTTAAAATTCAAGAAAAACAGTGACGTGTTAACAACAATTAAAAAAAATACAAATAATAGTGACAGTAATAATACTAGCATGGTGGGTAGCACTGTCGCCTCACAGCAAGAAGGTCCTGGGTTCGATTCCCAGGTGGGAGGTCCGGGTCCTTTCTGTGTGGAGTTTGCACGTTCTCCCTGTGTCTGCGTGGGTTTCCTCCTGGAGCTCCGGTTTCCTCCCACAGTCCAAAAACATGCAGTCAGGTTAATTGGAGACACTGAATTACCCTATAGGTGAATGTGTGTGTGTGTGTGTGTGTGTGGGTGTATGTGTGTCTGCCCTGCGATGGACTGGTGCCCTGCGATGGACTGGTGCCCCATCCAGGGTGTTACTGTGTGCCTTGCGCCCATTGAAAAGCTGGGATAGGCTCCAGCAGTAAGTTAGTTGTAAGCAGTTATAAGAACGTGTGGGTGTGTTTGTATACATGCTCACAAAAACACATAAACCAGCATTTAACATACAAGAGTCGATTCTGTTCACCCGTTTGAACCTATGGTGCGCTGCCCTCTGGGAAGGCTGCGCCCATTTGCCACCCCGAGTGGACAGAGATGACCCTGGGAAACAATATGGCGCTTTGGTTACATCAATGGAGCACGTCAGGTAAGCTGAATCACCACAAAATACAATATACACTGCTGTATAACATGAAACGTTTTGCTTAGGGAAGTGATAAAAATGTATGAAATGCATGACATTGAGCTTCTTTCTCCATCAAAGAGAAATAATTTGGCATTGAACCCCACCTTGTGACTATTAAAACCACCATTATTCTAAGCTAGCAAGACTTCCTACAACATTTTGGGTTGTTGTGCCCATTCACTCAAACAAGCCTTTGTGAGGTCAGAAAATGATGTTGAATGAAAAGGGTTGGTTACTCCGTATGGGACTAGAACAGAAAAGGATCTCACCAAAATACTGTCACGAGTTGGAAGCATGTAATTGATTCTATAAAGTCCAATTATTAGGAGGAATGTTCATATGTTTGTGGTTATAATGTATCTGATGAGAGCCAATGTGCATAAAAACTCAATTAAGAGAATAAATTTCTGCCATGCTATTTGTGCCAATTTGCTGTGCCTTCAACCTCTGGCTATAACAACAGGAAATAACTATACCCAGGAGCTCAGGGAAAATGCCATGGCATTATAATTATCAGATGGCTTCTCAGAGGGTATTAAATACTTATAAAATGTTGTTAACTTGTTTCAAGTCATAAAACCATTAATTGCAGCTGCTAGTCACATAAAAGTTTTACCTGGAAGGTTTTATCAGAAACATATCACACAAAAGCCAAACATCAGGGTAAATCAGATGAGATTTCTGCAGGACAAAATGTCTCAGATGTAAAGAGCAGCGTAAGGATTTTTTTGGCATGCAACAACCTGGCAAATCATGTCTTAGTTCTACACATAGTGGTTTTTGTAGAATGGCTGATCTAAATGTCCTTGCCAATCCTCAATCCCATGTGGCTAATGTTAAAATAACAACCTCAAGGAACGTCATCCAGTATGCCAACCTCAGGACACATGCCAACATGAAGAAACATGACCTCATATGCCATATCTAGGACACCCAAATGACCAGCTCACAACAAATGACGCTGAATGTCAACATTGGTCGACATGACTCTGAATGCCAACATCAGAACATGTAACCCTAAATGCCAACCTTAGGGCATGTGACCTGGCTCAATGCCTGCCAAAAAACCAGCAACATTATCAGGGCTTGCTAATACACATAAGGATACAATTTATATATTGTGTTCCACAAAATAGGACAACCCTCTAGTTGCCCTCACAAACCCTCAGACTCAGACACAACCTAGCATGCCAACTCTAGAAGACATGGCTTAATGTTCACCAGGCATTAAGGCAACATGGTGACATGCCATACAGAAGCTGCCTAATCTTTTGCCAAGACACAGATCATGGCCAAACGGCTGTGATCAACCCTGTAGTTGCCCCTGCCAATTCTTAATCCCAAACATCACACAGAAACAAAAACCAGACACAAAAAATGCCAATAGCCAGTAAATTCATACAGCAACATGACATAAGTTTGTAAACATTCTTTGACAGAATAAATTACATGACCAAATGAATGTAGACACATTTTAAATTGTGTATGTCTGTCAAACCCACAGCTAACATTCAAATAAAATCAAGCATATAGTCATAGGAATAATAGCATCTCTATCTATTTCCTCGGCTGCTCCCATTAGGGGTCGCTGGCGGATTGTGATCCGCATTATTGATTTGGCACAGTTTTTATGCCGGATGCCCTTTGCTGCCCTGACACAACCCTCCCTATTTATCCGGGCTTGGGACCGGCACTACAATGCACTGGTTTATGCATCCTAGCGGCTAGGTACCAATAGGACAATTCAGTGTCTAAAAAAATCCTAGTTTGCACAACACTCTCAAAGATAGACAATTAATCACTCAAATAAAAATGAAGTGAAATTGTTAGTAATTAAGTAAAAAATAATATATTTTTATTTGTTTAACTACAAAAAAGTCTGCAGCCCATGTTTGCATATTTTTCACTACATCAGGCCCCCGATGAGAACAGTTCAGAGCCTGAATTAGAGAATCAATGAACAAATCATTCAGAAGCAGAAGATGGGTTGCTGTAAAGAAATAATCCATATGGGCGCAGGGAGTCGGAATCAACTTGATAGTACAGTGGTACCTTGTAACTCAACGTCCCCTATACTCAAAATCTTTGAAACTCAACGCCCTTCGCTGAGAAATTTGTACCTTTAAACTCAATGTTTCCCTTAAACTCAACGTGTGTGCGACTGCTGCTTTGCTCAGCGCTCGGCTTGAGCAGTGTGGTAAAACGTCATGCGAATATGAGACAAACCGTCAAATTCACACTGAAAGCTCCACATCTGTATCTGTGCTTAGCTAGGTTTTTTCCTGTTTCACTTTTAAACTTGGTGTTATAGCTCGGGGTTCTGAGAAATTGTGAGAATCAGCTTTTCCAAGAGTCTAAAACGCTTATCATTAAAAAAACAAAACAACTTGATGTATTAAAAGAATGACATAGAAACACTAAACCTCTCTTTATTATTACTGCTCATAAGTTAAGAAGCATAAGGAAACAATAAAGAAGTAAAGCTAAAGTTGGGTTTTATTGTATTTGTATTGATTTTGAACAGTTTTTTATATTATACTTGTGGTATTTTCAGTGTATAAGTGTCAAAAACAACCAGATTATTTTACATTAGACTAAAATATATGCAGTTCCACGGGACCATGGAACGCATTAACAGGTTTCCCATATATCCTTATGGGAAAAAATACCTTGACGTTGAGTTTCAAGGTACCACTCAATACTACTTAATAATAGTAGAAACATAATAATTGTGAAATACCTGCCATGTTAAATTGAAGTACAGTGGAAATTTCTATGAGCAAGAATCTCCTTAAAACATCCTTAAAACATACGGCAATACACCCAATTCCAAAACATGTAGCATAAAAATCATCTGTTAATGCCGCTCAGGTGGCGCAGCGGTAAAGTACGCCAGCGCACCAGAGTTGGGGTTTTGAATACATCTTATTGAATCTCAGCTCTGCCTTTCCGACTGGGTTGGGCGGTAGCATGAACAACGATTGGCTGTTGTTCAGGGTTAGAGGGTAAAAGAAGTCGGATCATAGGTCCTCATAACTGGTGCAACTGCGGCCCCTGCTGGCTGACTGATGGCGCCTGCACAGGGCTGAGGAATAATGCTGATGGGGGTGTGGCCCTCCGTACACAGTGCCCGTCGGTGTATGAACTCGACTCGTGCAGGTGAGAAATGCGGTCTGTACTGACTGTACGTGCCGGAGGGGGCGTATGTCAGTTGAGAGGCATCCTCAGTCAGCGGTGAAGGGGTGAATCAGTATAGAGGACACATTCAGGGTAATTGGACACGACTAGATTAGGGGAGAAAATTTGGGGAAAAAAGTGTTTATTTAAATTATTTAAAAAAAACTGTTGCTGTTACATAATAATTTTGTTCCAAACTGCCCCTAGAAGCAATATTAGTCCAGTTATTTGATGCTAAGTTACCCTGATTTTACATTCTATGTACAACACTTTGTAATACTGGCAGTTTATTTTAATGTTGTTCTTTCTTACTGTCAGGAACAAGAGCCTAGCAGCAACACACAACCCACCCCATTACAGAAAAAGTCAGCTACTCTGTGGGAAAGGAAACTGTAATTATACCTACATCTACTGGAGCAAATTAACGTTTACCGTTCAGTGAAAAACATTTAAAATAAATTACACAGCTGACTGTGTGACTGACCACATGGATTCACAGAAACATCATGGCATTTTGAAGAGAAATGTGGTGCCTATGTGGTGAAACTGAACCTTGGTGATAATTGGACTTTCCCAAAGCACTAATGCTGAATGAAGTTCCACAGTGTCTCTTTTATATCTGTCAGATGTGCTCAGTGTGAACCTGCTTTCATCTGTAAAGAGAACGGAGCGCCAACGGCAGACCTGTCAACTCTGGTGTTCTCTGGCGAATCGCAATCGAGGTGCACGGTGCTGGGCTGTGAGCACAGGTCTCAATAGAAAACGTCAGGCCCTCATGCCACCCTCGTGGTTTCTGTTTTTGACAGCTTGTTCAGAAACGTGCACACCAGTAGCCAGCAGGAGGTCGTTTTGTAGGGCTCTGGCGGTGCTCCTACTGTTCCTTTTTGCATAAAGAAGCTGATACGGGTCCTGCTGCTGTTTTGATAGTGTTCTATACTGCTCAGTCCAGCTCTTCTTATGTAACGGTGCATGTCCTGGTTATCTCCTCAATGTTCTTGAATAGCCAGTTTGAGGTATTTTTGTAGGACTCTGGCAGTGCTCCTGATACCAGTCCTGCTGCTGGGTTGATGGTTTTCTACAGCCCAGTCCACTCCCCCTATGTAATGGTCCATGTTTTGGTATCTACTGCATGTTCTTGAGACTGTGCTGGAAGTATCTGTGCAACTTGAATGTGCAAACCTTCTCATGCTACCACTAGTGACAAGGACGCTATCAAAATGCTAAACTAGAGTCAGAAAGGACATCAGGCAGAAAGGACAAAGAGAGAGGTATTTTCTGTGGCCACCATGTATAAAGCAGTGAGGGCAGTGATAGCTCAGTGGTTAAGGTACTGGACTAGTAATCAAAAGGTTCAAGCCCCACCACCGCCAAGTTGCCACTGTTGGGCCCCTGAGCAAGGCCCTTAACCCTCAATTGCTCAAAAAAAAAAATCATGTTCAGTCATAACTCTAAGTCGCTTTAGATAAAAGCGTCTGCTAAATGCTGAAAATGTAAATGTAAAGCCATTCCCTTTTTGTTGGTTGTCTTGCTGTTGCCTCTTCAGTGCACCTGTTATCACGTTCATTTAAACCAAAGCAGGTGAAACTGGGTCTGTTTGAAAACCCAGTGAAACCTTAGGCAGCAGCCCCAATAAGGGTGATTCTAATAAGACATTGACAGGTTATTCAGACGCACTACTTAGACAGTGATTACGGCATTTTCGTCATCACAGTTGGCCTCAGGCCATTCAAACCAATAGACACAACAGCTAGCATGCCAGCTAACATCTCCCTCCGTGTACCAAAAACGGTTACATTGTCACTGACAAGCCAGAATTAGCAAATAAAACCTTTATACAAATAAATGAGGATTTATTTACATTTAAATTCTTCGCATTTGTCCGCCATATTTGTAATTTTTTAAAGAAAAGTTGTACCGCACTGAATGCTGAAATTGTCTTCGAATGTTCCCTTGTTAATCAGTCAGATTATCGCTTTGAAATAAGGCAACTTATGCCAAGTTCACACTACACGACTTTCCAAGTCGGCAGGTCGCTGTACAGTTCACACTACACAACTGGATCTCTTGTAATCGGGAGTCTTTCAAGTCAGTGTGGCTTTCACACTACACGACTGATCGGCGATAGGGGATAACACACTACACGATCTATCACCAACTGGAATAATAGGCGAGCTTCTCTGGTCTCCCAAACTACATTTTGGACGAGTAGTGAGCGATCAAAGTTTGTGCGCTGATGTGCAGCGTTAAAGCAAAGAGGGAAAATAAATGAATCTGAGTGTATTTGGCTTTGCGAACAGAAGGGATTGTTCTATAGTGAGTTGGAGGTTAATAAATATTTTTTGCAATGTAACGGTGGTGTTACCTTTTGTAGAGAACAATGAGGTCAGAAATACTGTAAAACTTGTGTGTGTACTGATGTATTCTGATATTAACTCTATTATGCCCCTGTCCCATCTGTTTACATCTCCTCCCCTGCGTTTCCCCTCACACTGTATCTTGCATTCTCACTGGCTGTTCGACATAGCACTCATTGCCAGTTGGGCGACTCAGATCCAGATATTTGACATGCTAGATATCTCTCTTCAGTCGCCGAGTGCTCGGTCAGTCGCTCAAATCGAGTTGTTGAGTAGTTCACACATAGCGATTGAGAGCGAAGTTTCGATCGCCAAATCTAGCGCCAACCAGTCAGCGAGCGAAAATCAGGGCAAAAATCGTGTACTGTGAACCAGGCATTAGTAGGCAGCATTTGAAGGCATCTAAGAATTTGTCTATGTAGAGGGCTCACTAGGTTTTCAGACAGGCCCATTGATTCCAGTCACATATGCTTCCTAACTGGACTGATTGAATGCCTGAAGTCTAATATATTTCATTTTCTTAACATCTATTAACTCTGAGCACTTGACATAGGAATACTGGTACAACCTGACACAGCTAGTCATGTACCACAGATCCTCAAAGAACTAAAAAAATGAACCACTGTTATGTGAGAATTGAGGCCAGCAGTATAGACTAGCCCCTACTGTGATTCTAATCAACACCACTAGCTCAGATCCCAGCTGTCCTCACAAGAGCAACAACTTCTTCCTCTGACCTGCTGTTGCAGTAGCACCGTCTCACGGTGCCTCGCTGAGCGCAACAGAGGGCATCTAAGAACTGTTATTACCCTACCATAAAACCAAGCAACACCGGAATATAGCGTTATAAAGCAACTCTGACCATTTTTATTTTGCTAAGTCAATCAGCAGATTTTCTTTTTTATTTATACGCTTTGTACATTAAGTGTTCTAAGGACAGCACAAGCCTGGAGTTAAAGTACCACACTGCTGGCTGAGATCCAAGAGCTCCATCTCAGAGTGACCTCCCAAAGGGCATTGGCTAATTGTAGCAGCATATTGAAAGACATGAAAGGAATTAAATGCCGGTAAAAGTGCCAACCACAGCCCCATTTAGGGCACAAATAACTGATGTGCTAACTACGCTACTGAGGCTATTACATGCAATGCCCACGGAAAAAGGCAATAAATGAAACATTTATCCTTCACTGGACGCAGTACTGGGAGACTGAGAAACTATAAAATAGCAAAGATGTGAGGATAAGGGACTAATAACTACAGCTATTCTGGACATTGGATTACAGAGGACTATTTTCTGCTATGTACCTGACTCCTGGTCAAATCTTTGAGTCGCAACATTAGACCACAAATGTCTGGGAAGATAACAGAGTGTGTTACAAATTATTTGCTTTACCGTCTTTAAATATACAATATACACTGATCAGCCATAACATTAAAACCACCTCCTTGTTTCTACACTCACTGTCCATTGTATCAGCTCCACTTACCATATAAAAGCATTTTGTAGTTCTACAATTACTGACTGTAGTCCATCTGTTTCTCTGCATGCTTTGTTAGCTTTTTTTCATGCTGTTCTTCAATGGTCAGGACTCTCCCAGGACCACTACATTATCTGGGTGGTGGATCATTCTCAGCACTGCAGTGACCCTGACATGGTGGTGGTGTGTTAGTGTGTGTTGTGCTGGTATGAGTGGATCAGACACAGCAATTCTGATGGAGTTTTTCCCTGCTGGACTGAGAATAGTCCACCAACCAAAAAATATCCAGCCAACAGCGCCCCGTAGGCAGCGTCCTGTGACCACTGATGAAGGTCTAGAAGATGACCAACTTAAACAGCAGCAATAGATGAGCGATTGTCTCTGACTTTACATCTACAAGGTGGACCAACTAGGTAAGTGAGTGTCTAATAGAGTGGACAGTGAGTGGACAAGGTATTTAAAAACTTCAGCAGCGCTGCTGTGTCTGATCCACTCATACCAGCACGACACACACTACCAAACCACCACCACCATGTCATTGTCACAGAGGGTAGATTTACACCCCCACCAGTCTCAAATATTCAAACTCTCAAGGTTTCTTCCTTGTAATTTTAATGAAGTTTTTTCTTGCCACTGCTACCCTTGGCTTGCTCAACAGAGTTTTTTTTTTCTGGATTTTGGTCCTGGATTCTGTAAAGTTGCTTTGAGTTAATGTCTATTGTAAAAGTGCTAAATTTGACTAGATATTTTGGATACAATTATAATTTAATGTAATTGATTCCAAACACCTGCTAGCAATTACAATGGGTAAAACTCTTGCACTTAGTATTTAGGAGGAATGTCCACATACTTTAGTGCATTATTCTAAAATCTTAATAAACAATCTGGGGAATCCCACAATGTTCACCTGCCATTTCCACCTCTCAAAACTGTATATTACAGTCAGGGAAGAATATTTTAAATACTGGGCTGATGGGAGCTACTCATACAACACATGTTAAATCCAACATATATGATATAGCATAAAGACCTGAGGGACTTTAATAAGGGCCAAACTGTTATTATCTCCAAAACAGCAAGAAGTGCTTACAGCCAGCCATGGTGAGTGTCCTCAGACAGTTGTCCACTAAAGGACAAGCCACAAAATGGAGACAGGTAGTTGAGCAGCCAAGACTTATTAATACAGAGAATATAACATCTGTGGTGACTGGTATGAACTAACAAAAGAGTTTCAGTGGCTCAAACTGCAACAAAATTCAGATCATTTTATACTGGTGATAAGTTGAACACATGGTGCATTAAACCCTTCTGTATGTGAGGCTGTGTGGTCACAAATCAGTTAAAGTTACTAGCCCCCATCCACCGTTAAACACCTACAATAGGTACACATGCATCAGACATTGGAGCAATGGAAGAAGGTGGACTGGTCTGACATTCTTACCAGTAAATCTAGACACTCCAGAGAGAACTGAATCAGATATGTTACTTTTTAAAAGTCTGCTTGGATTTAGTCTGGTTGAATTAAATAAAACTCCTTTAACAGTGAACAAAATTCATTTACAGCACAGTTTATGGACAGTTTTTGCAACAACTTTGCTCAGACAGTAATATGGTTAGAGATTGTGGCTGCCCCTATTCTACTATATGATATAACACAATTTCTATTTCTTATATATACTCTTACAGTTTTGGGGGTTTGGGGAGATTTAGCAAGTGATTTGGGATTTAGAAAGTGCGTGCTGCTACAAACAACCCAAAGAACACTTTGTAAACTTGTGAGTTGTTCTGCATACCCCTCTTGCTAAGATTTAGTTGGGTCTGTTCAAAAACCTAGTGAGCTGCCTTGCTGCCTACTCACTACCTGGGCAGCTGCAGTAGAGATGATTCTAATAAGACATTGAACCTATAAGGCAGGTTATTTAGACACACTACTATGCAGTCACCACAGTTTCACCTCTAAGCCAATGGACTGAGTTGGCACAACCCGTTAGTATGCCAGCTTACATCTCCAGAAATGGTTAAGTTGTCACTGACAGGCCCAAATTTGCAAGTAAATGAAACTTGTACACTTTTAAAAATTCTAACTCAGTGAGAATTTACATTTGAAAAGAACTCCATTCGTTGCTCCACATTCATCCACCATATTTGTAATTTTTCGTGAGAAAAGTTTAGCCGCACTGAATGCTGGGATTGCCCTCACCACTAAGAAAGCATCAGATAGCCGCTCAGGTGGCGCAGCGGTAAAACACACGCTAAACACCAGAGCTGGGATCTCGAATACATTGTATCGAGTCTTAGCTCTGCCTGCCGGCTGGGCTGAGCAGCCACAAGAACAATGATTGGCCTGTTGTTCAGATAGGTGTGGGATTAAGCTGGAGAGGGACTCTCTCATAACTGATGCAATTACGACCTCTGCTGGCTGATTGATGGCGCCTGCACAGAGATGGGAAAAGAGGGTTGTCAGGGTGTGTCTCTCCGTACACAGGGCTGATCTGCAGGTGACAAAATGCATACGGCTGTTGCCTACGTGTCGGAGGGGGCATGGGTTAGCTTCGTTCTCCTCAGTCAGAGTGGGGTTCGGCATTGGTGGAGAGGAAGCAAGACGCTTCGGGCAATTGGACGTGCTAAAAAGGGAGAAAAACGGGAGAAAATGCATAAACGATATATATATATATATATATATATATATGAGAAAGCATCAGGGGCAGCATTTTAAGACATCTAAGGATTTACACATGCCTTCTTCTCAGGTGCGCACATAGGATGACGTGAAATGCGTCTCTGTAGAGAGCTTACTATGGTTTTCAGACCCAATGTGCGCATGATGATGCATGATGTGTCAAAAGACTTTTAAATTGGAGAGGATGCTGAAATTACCCCCTGCTGCATGAGGTCACATAAAGACGTCTGACTCATCAGACTTAATGATTAAAGAAGGTTAAAAAAAGTTGAAAAAAAAAGAACTGAGCTCATTTGAACCACATTTTAAGCTGTTTTCTTGAAGACTAGACACTCAGGGGAACAGCAATTTTTCCAATGCAACGGAAATTGGTCTCAACTTTTAGTTTTTGGAATAGAAGTTAAAGATTCAGAAGGCAGAAATACCACTCCAATAGTGGTTAATGAATAATACAAGACATTCTGGCTGTATTGTCCAATTTCTGCTTCACTGTTCTGCCCAAAAAAGCTTGTCCCTGTGTGTCCCTGTGTGTCCCGCTGTTATGAGCTGCTAAGGAACAAGCTTGTCAAAGGTTGACATTTTTAGTTTTCATTCCAGCCACAGAAAGCTGTTTTTAAGTGGTTTTGTTATTGTGTGTGTAACATTCAGGCATCATTAAAGTTCCAATATTTAGACAGAAAGACTAAACCAGCTAAGCCAAGAACTTTTTATTAAGCAAATTTTACACGTGAATGTTTACATGGTAATAAAAATGTATTGTGGCAAGGTAAGTGGGGGGCCATCTTGGGTTCCCCCGGGATGCCCTGCCTGCTTATGTCACCGGTCGTGGGTGTGCTGAATCCCATGATGCCGAAACAGTAATAACAGTTGAAATGGGATTAATGGTTGAATTGTTTTAGGAGTGTTTGTATACAGTGAGATGCGATTGTACAACACAATTTCTATTTGTTATATACACGGATCAGCCATAACATTAAAACCACCTCCTTGTTTCTACACTCACTGTCCATTTTATCAGCTCCACTTACCATATAGAAGCACTTTGTAGTTCCACAATTACTAACTGTAGTCCATCTGTTTCTCTGTATGCTTTGTTAGCCCCCTTTCATGCTGCTCTTCAATGGTCAGGACCCCCACAGGACCACCACAGAGCAGGTATTATTTAGGTGTTGGCTGATTCTCAGCACTGCAGTGACACTGACATGTTGGTGGTGTGTTAGTGCGTGTTGTGCTGGTATGAGTGGATCAGACACAGCAGCACTGCTGGAGTTTTTAAATACCGTGACCACTCACTGTCCACTCTATTAGACACTCCTACCTAGTTGGTCCACCTTGTAGATGTAAAGTCAGAGACGATTGCTCATCTATTGCTGCTGTTTGAGTTGGTCACCTTCTAGACCTTCATCCAGCAGTGACAGTGAGGTGTTTAAAAACTCCAGCAGCATTGCTGTGTCTGATCCACCCATACCAGCACAACACAAACGAACACTAATGTTCGTCAGATCTGGCCACTTTTCCCACACCAAGAATTATTTTTCCTTAATAAAGGAGGCTATTCTCCTAAATAAAAGTGTTGTTTTATTGTGTCTCGCCGATGCCACAGTATTTTACAAGATTCAAGTTAATGAATAGTAAAATAAATAAATAAATTTTCACCAATTCCTAGAAAAGGCAAGCTGACACCAAGCTGACACCATGGTGTGTAATATGTCACATTGTGAGTACAGGGTGATTAATTAAGATTAGGTGCATCCTGATTAATTTTGTGTGAACGGGTGTTTGTAAATATACGGAATAGCCAGAAAACTGCAATAAACCAGATTATACCAATAATTTGATTACCAGATTAACGTGCAATCTAATTATATGAAAGCGCCAAATGGTGTCAGTCAGTAAACTGATTTTTTTAGTGATAAAGCTGATTTTTTTTTTTGTTGATGTGGAATTTCTGACAGAAACAATCACATAATTTAACCATTTTACAAAACAAGAACCACTCGTTTAAAAAAAATAATTTATCATATAGGCGAATAATGTGTTTCATTACATCGTACAGAAATTTAATAAAAATCATTCAAGTTTATTGAATTGCCTGATTACTAAACAGCAGACAATCATATTTAAATAGCAATATGTCTTTTCAGATATCAGTGCATTCTATATAAATGACCTCTTAAAAAACAAGATACACTACATTGCCAAAAGTATTCACTCACCCATCCAAATCATTGATTTCAGGTGTTCCACTCACTTCCATGGCCACAGGTGCATAAAACCAAGCACCTAGGAATGCAGACTGCTTCTACAAACATTAGTGAAAGAATGGGTCACGCTCAGGAGTCAGTGAATTCCATCGTGGTACCCTGATAGGAAGCCACCTGTGCAACAAGTCCAGTCATGAAATGTCCTCGCTACTACATATTCCACAGTCAACTGTCAGTGGTATTATAACAAAGTGGAAGTGATTGGGAACAACAGCAACTCAGCCACGAAGTGGTAGCCACGTAAAATGACTGAGCGGGGTCGGCGGATGCTGAGGCGCATAGTGCGCTGAGGTCGCCGACTTTCTGCAGAGCCAATCGCTGCAGACCTCCAAACTTCATGTGACCTTCAGATTAGCTCAAGAACAGTGTGTAGAGAGCTTCATGGAATGGGTTTCCATGGCCGAGCAGCTGCATCCAAGCCTTACAGCACCAAGCGCAATGCAAAGCGTCGGATGCAGTGGTGTAAAGCACGCCGGCACTGGACTCTAGAGCAGAGTGACGAATCATGCTTCTCCGTCTGGCAATCCCATGGACGAGTCTGGGTTTGGCGGTTGCCAGGAGAACGGTACTTGTCTGACTGCATTGTGCCAAGTGTAAAGTTTGGTGGAGGGATCATGGTGTGGGGTTGTTTTTCAGGAATTGGGCAGGAGTTCAGGAGTGTCAGTGAAAGGAACTCTTAATGCTTCAGTATAGTTCACTTTTGGCAATATAGTGTACCTGCAGACATTTTATTCAAAAGCAGATTATTAGTGTAAATATAAACACTTATGATGACACTATGGAACATTCAATGTTACACCTTATTTTATTGGGTTTTGAAGGTTAGGAGAGTGACAGATGACTACACTATTTGATATATGTTCTTCTTTCCTCCAACCACTTATTTTCTAGTCTCAATAAAAGCCTGGTAGTAAACTCTTGATTCCTTGGCACAGTAAGAAGGTTTGACCTTTCTCTTACATCAACCTAGATGTAATAGCCATCAAGATGTCCATCTCTCACTGATGTTCCAGTTTTATAAGCCTTTCAAAAATAATAGTCCTGCAATGACTGATGTTTTGTGTCCTTTTTATGCCATTTCTGAGGCTACCAATGAGCAAATTATATATTTCTTTATCTATATTTCTAAACATCTATTTATGTCTATTGTCTTATCTTTATTTCTTTGGTGTTTATTATCTGTTAAATACTCCATTATACACTGATCAGCCATAACATTAAAACCACCTCCTTGTTTCTACACACACTGACCATTTTATCAGCTCCCCTTACCATATAAAAGCACTTTGTAGCTCTACAATTACTGACTGCAGTCCATCTGTTTCTCTGCATGCTTTGTTAGCCCCCTTTAATGCTGTTCTTCAATGGTCAGGACCCCCACAGGACCACCAAAGAGTAGGTATTATTTGGTTGGTGGACTATTCTCAGTCCAGCAGTGACAATCAGATGTTTAAAAACTCAATCAGCGCTGCTGTGTATGATCCACTCATACCAGCACAACAAACACTAACACACCGCCACCATGTCAATGTCAGTGCTTAGAATGACCCACCACCCAAATAATACCTGCTCTGTGGTGGTCCTGGGAGAGTCCTGACCATTGAACAACAGGGTGAAAGGGGGCTAACAATGCATGCAGAGAAACAGATGGACTACAGTCAGTAATTGTAGAACTACAAAGTGCTTCTATGTGGTAAGTCGAGCTGATAAAATGGACAGTGAGTGTAGAAACAAGAAGGTGGTTTTAATGTTATGGCTTATCAGTGTACATTTAGATAAGATTTTTATACTGTAAATGAGCAATTCCTCAACTGGGCTTAAATGCAACATGGTTCATGTGTCACTTAGAGCTGTGCGTTTTTATTTTAAAGCAAATTAAATGACAAGTACTAGTGCTGCCTGTTTATCGTGGCTTTCAGCAAATTGCCAAAATTGTTACTAATAATACTAATAAAGGATCTGCAGCACACACAGTGAGACTCTTCTGGATTTCTGTAGGAAGAACAATTGGCTCCCGTGTCTTTTCTGGTAGACGGATCAATCCCAGACTCTTCTCTGTAGATGAATATAATTCATCCATTAGTTTATCCATCAATAAAAGTTTGTCCATCCAGTCGATCCACTCATTAATTCAGTTCACCAATCTATTCATTCATCCACCCATGTTTTTATTTTTAAATTGTACATCTGCACACTGGACAACATTAAGCCTTGTTACTTTTTAAAGACACTGTGCACTTAATGCTTTGTTAACAGGATTTTATTTGTTCAAGTGTTTATCCTAATCAAGGTCAAAATGTTTGTGAGGCAGAAATACACTCCAGACAGAAAACAACTTCACTGCATTCGTGGCAGTACATTCAGACGCTCTCACTTATTCACTCCCACACAAACAAAGGAGAAATAAAAAGACGCCAATCCATATACTGGTATTTTAGTAAAAGGTGGGGTAAAGGATATTCCGCTAGCACACCAGAACAGGGATTTTGCACTCCCCGAGTTTAAATCTCAGCTCTGCTACCGGTTGGCTTGGCACCCCCGAGCAGACATAATTGTTGACAAAACTGGCCAATAGAGTCTGCTGTGTGAAAAAAGCCTGGACTAAAAAGGGGGTGGGGGTCTTTAATTTTCTATATTTCCAACCTTTTCCCCCAATTCCCCCCCCCCAATCTAGTCGTGTCCAATTACCCTGATTGCATCCTCCACTGATTCAACCCTCCACCGCTGACTGAGGACGCTTCTCAACTGACACACGCCCCCTCCGACACATGCTCAGTACAGACTGCATTTTTTACCCACACGAGTCGAGTTCATATATACCGATCAGCATTGCGCACGGAGAGCCACATCTTGATCAGCATTATTCCTCAACCCTGTGCAGGTGCCATCAATCAGCCAGCAGGGGTCATAATTTAACCAGTTATGAGGACCCATGATCCGACTTGCCCCTAACCCTATGAACAACAGCCAATCGTTGTTCATGCAGCCTCCCAGCCCAGCCGGATGACAGAGCTGAGATTCAATACAATGTATTCAAAAACCCAGCTCTGGTGTGCTAGTGTATTTTACCGCTGTGCCACTTGAGCGGCGGGGGTGGGGTCTTTAATGCTGTGTAAGGACCCTGTTTTGTAGCCTGAGATGCCTGTACAGAAGTGGAGGAACACGGAGATCAGTGCCTGACTCAATGTGCAAGATTGGCCTCACACGCCAAACCACCAAAGTATGGGAGAATAAGAAGAGGTTTGTGGACTGCGCACAGGCAAATATACCCTGCTCAGACGTGATCATGGTATCCACCAGCGGAAGACCCCAGCAGATTAAGATTTCGACAGCAACAAGTACTACCAACACACTGATTAATGCAGTAAATTTATAAAACACATTTTATGGGCGCTTGAGTAGCGCAGGGGTTAAATACAGTTGCCCAGTACCACAGAGAGCTTGAGCTGTAAAGTCTCAGTAGTGCTATTGACCTGGCTAGATGTTTAACATGCACATACCTGAGGCAGTAAAGGTTGACAGGGTTTCTCCTTATTGCTGCTACAGAAATGCAATCTGCACAAGTGATGGTAGTGTAGTGGGTAAGGCTTTGGGCTATCAATCAGAAGATTGTCAGTTTAAAATCCAGGCTCTTCTATGCATCTACTGTTGGGCTCTTGAGCAAGGCCTTTAACCCTGTCTGCTCCAGCGGCGCCATACAATGACTGACCCTGTGCTCTGACCCCAGCTTCCAAACAAGCAGGGATATGCCAAAAAATATTGTACTCTACACCTGTATATGTATATATGACAAAATAAAGGCATTCTTCTTTATTCTTCTTGGATGAATAAAAAAGAAAAAATGCCCCCCATCTATTCCCCTTTCCTAAAAGGAAAAATTACAAAACCCTACTGAAGACCACATGCAGGACAGTGGTAGATCAGTGATTAAGGTACTAAACTGGTAATAAGAAGATTGCTGGTTTATGCCCCACCACTGCTAGGTTGATGCTATTGGACTCTTGAGCAAGGCACTTAACCCTAAATTGCTTAAATTGTATTTGATCACAAATGTAAGTCACTTTGGATAAAAGTGGCTACTAAATGACATAAATATAAAAGAAATCTATCAGATCAAAACCTTTTCCATCATTCCCATAGTCATCAATCTAAACATACACTATATTGCCAAAACTATTCGATCATCTGCCTTCACACACATATGATCTGGAAAGGCTTTCCACAAGGTTTAGGAGTGTGTTTAGGGGAATTTTTGACCATTCTTCCAGAAGCGCATTTGTGAGGTCAGACACTGATGTTGGACGAGAAGGCCTGGCTCGCTGTCTCCGCTCTAATTCATCCCAAAGGTGTTCTATCGGGTTGCAGGCCAGTCAAGTTCTTCCACACCAAACTGGCTCATCCATGTCTTTATTTATCTTGCTTTGTGCACTGGTGCGCAGTCATGTTGGAACAGGAAGGGGCCATCCCCAAACTGTTCCCACAAAGTTGGGAGCATGAAATTGTCCAAAATGTCTTAAGTTCCTTTCACTAGAACTAAGGGGCCGAGCCCAACTCCTGAAAAACAACCCCACACCATAATCCCCCCTCCACCAAACTTTACACTTGGCACAATGCAGTCAGACAAGTACCGTTCTCCTGGCAACCGCCAAACCCAGACTCGTCCATCTTTTACACCACTGCATCTGATGCTTTGCATTGCGCTTGGTGATGTTAGGCTTGGATCCCATTCCATGAAGCTCTCTACGCACTGTTCTTGAGCTAATCTGAAGGCCACATGAAGTTTGGAGGTCTGTAACTATTGACTCTGCAGAAAGTTGACTTGTTGCACAGGTGGCATCCTATCAGGGTACCATTCTTTTACAAATGTTTGTAGATGCAGTCTAGTTGGTTTTAAACACCTGTGGCCATGGAAGTGATTGGGACCCCTGAATTCAATGATTTGAATGGGTGAGTGAATACTTTTGGCAATATAGTGTACATGCAGAAACACGTCTGTACACATCTGTAAGCTATTATCAGTGACATGAGAACCAAGTG